>NC_071546.1:6291191-6610271 GCF_026979565.1 Vidua chalybeata
AAGCTGAGAAGTTTGCAAGAACCACTTTGCTCAAAGCTGGAAAAAATCTGGGAAAGCAGAAATTGAGACTCTTGGGATGCTCTGCAAAATGGAAGTGATTATCTCTACATCTCTCTGAGAAGGGAGACACACTTCTCAGGGTCTTTCCTCCCTGACCAGAGGACATGCTGACATGTGAGTCCCAGAAAGCCCTGGAAGTGGGACACCTCATCTGAAGATAAGTGCTCTGAGGCTGGTGTGAGTGCTGGCAGCTCCACTGTCCCTGCATCCAGCTTTAGAAGGACAGAAGGAGCAGAGTGGGGGATTCCTGCAACTCACTGGCATCTCTGTCCATCCCTCAGGCTGTGTCCACACCGTGACACAGAGGCCTGACAGTGGCTTGTGCTGACACACCTGTGTTGGCCTGACCTTACCTGTGAGCCACAAGCAACGGGGAGGAAAGAGCAGCAGAGCTGGGCACACCCCAGTGCCAGGAGCACGCATCCCACAGGCACCTGGGCTTGTGGTGGCCCGTGAGGACCAGGGCTGATAAGGTTCATGCTGTCTTGATGCCCTTCCTGTGCTTCCCCTGCCCTGAAACCAGGGGAGGTGAGAGTACAGTGCCCCGGGCATGGGGAGGGGGCACCCCCAGAGCCTCCCCCAGCATTTCCCGGCCCGTGTCCCTCAAAGACACCCTCAGGGGTTTGCATATACCCAGCTGGACCCCGTTACAGCTCCTGCACTTCCTTTTGTGTTTTTAACATCCAGCTGAGGGTTTCTGGCCGAGAGAAAGGGAGGGAGGGTGGCATTTCCCCAGGGGCCATGTCGGAGCAGTGAAGGTACAGGGTCAGGTTTGGGCAGGGGGGTGAGCAATTAGCCCAGCCCCATCCATCTGCATTCGTCTCACCTGGTGCTCAGCTGTTTCTACTGTTTCCCTTCCCTTTTTCTTATTGAAGCTGCATTTTCATGCTGTGCTGATAAGCAAGAGAAAGCCTGGGGGCGTTGGTGGGTGGTTTGGTGGCTCTGGGTGTCTGAGTTTCCCCCTCCACCAGCTGCTGCAGTACAGACATCTTGGGCAGAGTGGTCCAGCAAAGCCCTCTTTCCAAAACAAACACCCTGAGTCCCTCTGCAATGGGTTGGTGGGACGTCAGAAGCCAGACCTTGATAAATTCATGGGAGTGTTACGTGATGCTGTGTCTCCTGGAATAGGTGACTCACAGTGCTCATGGTTGAACCTGCAGCAGCAGGTGGGACATACAAGGAGCAGCTGATGCCCATCTGGAGTAACTGGCTTCAATGAAGTTGTTATAAAGCTACAGCAGCAGTGCTGGGAGCAGGACTGGTCTTCTCCCCAGACAAGAAAAGGATTTTCCTTTGCCTGCTCCAGTGATGGAAAGGATGAGGTGTGTGCAGGAGTTCATGGACCGTGCTGAGGAGAGACCTCCAGGTCTCCTGGCCGCAGTGTTTTGTGTCTGCCCACCTCCTGAAGTGGTTCAGTAAATCAACAAGGCTCCCCTCTGTGCCTGCTGAAACCCCTCCAGCCGTCTCGCACCGATGCCCTTGAGGTGATGAGGGGGGTTAATTGACTCTGACAAATATTTACCTGTTCCTCTGGGTTTGCAGAAACCTCATTCCAGCCCCAGCTTTGAAGTGCAGTTCAAAGCCCCAGCAATGCTGACGTCCTGGGTGGATCGAGCTCTCCCCAGCATGCAGAAACTCTCCGCTAAAAGGAGGGAAATGCATCCCCCCATCCTCCTCCTCAGGCACCAGGTGCAGTCCTGGCATTTTCCATCATCTCACAGGGTCCTGCTCATCTTCCCACCCAGAGCAAGATCTGCTTTGCCTCTTGTTTGGGGCCTACATTAAATAATCAGCCCAAAGAAAGGCCTTGTTCCAGCAAAGAGGCAGAACATGTTACACGTGTATTTTTGTTCCTAACCTTCGAGTGGTGTCAACAGAGATTGGGCTGAGTCGCACATCTGTGGTGGGCTTATATTTAAAAAAATATCTTGTTTGAACTGTACAAATAAACACTTGTGAAAAGAATCCTGTTTCTTTAAGTGAAGTTGGTAAATGCTCGGATTTAGTTAAAGCACTGGGATATGGCTTTAATTTTATTTTTCACCAGAATTAAAGCTAGAGGAGGGGAAAAAAAAAAAGTTGTTTATTCTCAGAACAGCTAGAGCCTAGGCAGGAGGAGCACAACACTCATCACCTACCTCTTCCTCCTTGGGATGTTGGTGACAGGGGCTGGTCTCTGTGCACTGCTCACCACCCTCCACACCTTCCTTCCACTTGGTAAGGTGCAGGCTGAGTTGCTGTATTTTGGGAGATGCTGTGTGCCTGGCAGACTGGGCTGTGCTTCCTTGGTGAAAGCCAAGAGCAGCCAGGCTGGGGCACCTCACACTGAAAGTCTGGGCCAGACTGTAATGAAGCAGTAATGGTCCTGCCAGCCCCTCGAGCCTGACAGTGAAACACCAGGAGATGCCTTGGAGAAGGTTCAGAAGCTCAAGAACAGACACTTCAGGCTCAATCTGATGTTTGGGAGCTTTTAAGCCTACTGGCAACTCTTCTGTTCATGAGGTTCCAAAACTCCTGCAGATGATAAAGGGATGAGTCCTGGATGGGGAAAAGTGTGAAAAACTGGAGCCCAGGCACCAGAGCAGCTCTGAGCTTCTTCCTGAGGCAAATTCATTCCTTCCCTGCCCTCACCCTGGGGATGGCTGAGCTGGGCATTGCTCAGCACCTCACACTGACACATCCTCTCCCCTCGGTGCCTTCCTGCCCCTCTTGTCTTTCGGGTGCCACCCATGGCTGATGACCACAACAATAAATCCCATGGCCTGGGGCATCCTGGTTCCTTCTGCCAAAGGTTGAAATATGGGGCAGGCCTGTGGTGAAAGCATGGTAAGGTTAGCACAGATGTTGAGCTCACTGAACACAGGGAATGCATAGGTAAAAAACCGAACAAATAACTTTAAAAAATAATAATTTATAATATTGGGCATCCAAATTAAGCCTGTGATAGAACAGAGTGCACTGGCTCTTCAGCACACCCTTTGAACGTCTTTGCAATTATTATTTTTTTGTCTGCAGAGCATTTCAATGGTCGTTGTGGTCAGGAAAACTCCAAATCACATTTCCAGCCAACACTTTTATCATTATCCAAGCCAGTAAAGCACAGATTAAATATTATGTATGTATATATTTTAGATTTATACTTAAATATTTATAATTATATATTGGACTGAAATAGCTCATGTTTTGTGGCTGGCTGTACCTGGTATCCAGTCAAGAAACCAGGACTGTGAACTGTGGTCCTGCAGCTAATCAACACAAAGTCACTTCCAAATTTTACTCTCTGATTCTTTCCTGCAAATATATGAGCTAAAAATGCACCAGTGAACTTTGAAAAGTCCATATTTCTGAATTTGAATTAATAAGCACAGACCGTTTCCTTCCCATGTTTGATCAGTTGCAATAAACGGTAGTCTCTTAATCTAAAAATAAAATAAAAAAAAGCAGTGTTTTGGTATAGTAGCTCAAGGGCCACCCAGCAAATGGTTTCATGGAAGTTGTCATTGAGTTTTGTGTGATCTTTAATCCATGGTTGATAATCCTTATAGAAAGGGAATAAATGGGAACAATAAATAACACTTTTAGTGCATGGCTAACAGGAAGGTTAATTGGTCTGGGCAGGAGTTAATTCCCCATAACTGCTGCTGGGAGAGCACTGCCCACTCAGCCTACAGGGAAAAACTTCTCAGCAGCTACCCCTGAAAGAAAACACATCGAGAGTCAAATTAATTCAAATGCACAGGTGTGGGGATGAGAAAGTTCTTTGGCAAACATGGAAGGTGGGAATTATGTGTTGTGGAAAAAAAGGAGTATTTCATCAAGGAGCTGCAAGTGCAGCCACCACAGCTGTTCAAGGAAATCAGACAATTAGAGATAAACATGAGTAATTAAGCTCATTTTATGCCCAAGTACATGTACCCTTAATCACATGAATTATATAATTTTCCACATGTAATCTCATCCCCACTTCATCTGCTAATGGGCTCCTTAATCTCTATTCTATGCAGAGTAGCTATTTCACATCTTTGTGAACTCTGCTTATTTTTAAGCTCTTCAGACCATTATTGCAGCTCTCTGCAACCTCAACCATTTCTCTGAAAGACATTTAGGAGGGACAAGAACAGAATTTCTCCTGTACTCTGCACAGGCTGTGGTGATACAGAGCCGAAGGGTCTGTGGCTGGGGAGGGAGTTTGTCAGAGCCACAACTTAAACTCAGCTCCTCATGCTTGTCACAAGACCATTCTCTCCTGTAAATCAAACCCTGTCATTTTTCTGCTCTGCTGTGATCTAGCTGTGCCAAACAAGAAATGTAAATATTTTGTAGCAAGAGGTATTAATTTCTAGCATTAATAAAGTTTGTACCACTGAAACTGAATTGGTTCTTTCTTATGCTTTGCCCCATACACCAAAATATTTTGATCTTTGGATGTAACCACCAAACATGCTGCAAATTCCCTGCAGCTCAGATCATACCCTTCCTATTCACTTGAGGAGAGTTGGGGGAAAATGTGTGACCTGCAGAGGTTGAACCAGCCGGGTTCAACCTGTCTAAATTCCCTGCGGTAATTTCCACACCTTTTTTAAAATTCCTGGGGTTTCAGGACAGGGAAAGACCTTTCCCATTTATTTGGGCAGCCACACAGGTGAGTTACCAACATCTCCCTTCTGTTTCCCAGCTCAGCATCTCCACTGCAAACAGCACATCCCCTCTCAGGCCAGCCTTGGCTCTGCCTGGAGCGATGGCAAGGCTGGGGCTGGTAGGAAGAGCACCAGAGATGGGCAGCAAAGATCCAGGCCAGCATGAGAGAAAGGCTGCTACGCCTCCACCCTGGGCTGCATTTCAAAGGCATCACTGGCACAAGGGAACAAAGCACAATATTATTTTTAAATCTCTTTTCCTAAGCCAGCAGTGAATAGAGAAGGCTGCGGAGCTCAAAGCACTGAGGCTGATGGACAGTGTCTCAGCAAAGGGCCAAAACTATCTTAACTTCAAGCTTAAGCTCCCATTAGGCAAAGAAAATACGGCCCAAATTATGCTTATGTAGCACCTCTCATGCAAACATCCCCGGATACTCCAGGATCAAACTCAAACACAATCAATCATGGAGATGTGAGCAGTGCTCACCAAGGAAAACAGAGAGCAGGGGAGCTCAGCAGGAATGAGCACCTGGCTCCCCCAGGGAAGGGCTGGGGGCTGCAAGGGCCCCGGGCAGGCAGGGATGGGTAGGCAGGTGCTGGCAGGCTGTGGGAATTGCTGGGAGAGAGGAGGATGAGCTGGGAGGACAGAAGATCTCCCAGATCCAAAGGGGTTGTTACCACTGGGGTAACTCATCCCCACCGAGTGTGGGGACACAGGCTGATGGCCCTGCCAGCCCCAGCAGGCTGGATGCTTGGATGGGCACCCACCATCGCTCCTGGTGCCCCTGGAGCACAACTTCCCTCTGGGGCTGACTGGGCTGTGAGAGCCCACCTTACCCCAAACGTGGGTCAGAGAAGAACCATTGCTTGAGTTTGTTAAAAAGAAAAAAAAAACTGTGTAATTGTCTCTCCTTCTCCTCACAGCATCCCTCCCTGGCCACAACACAGAGCAGTGAACCCAGAAATCTCATAAAATAAAATTATTCCTATTTAGCACAGTCAAGAGGTTTAGTTTGACTGGTTGAGCTGAGATTTCAGTTCAAATGTCTTGGTCCTGTTCGACAGCAAACCTCCCAACCTTTGCCAATTTATTTTTAAGTGTCAGGACACTCAAGACGGCTGAACATCCTGCAGAACTGAAGAATTAAACACATCCTGTCATGGCTTTAAGGCATAATCAGCTTTTCAGTAACAATGCACTTTCTGGCCTGTAATATTTTTAAGTGATCAGCAGGAAGAACTTGTGAGCAGGGGTCTCGTGACATTGAGGAGTGAGGCTGTGACCCCACTGCAGCATCATTTTCTCAGCACTGAGGGGACAGCAGATCACAAACACAGCACCTGAGCAAAATGCCACTGTCTTGCAAGGTCTGAATTTTGCCATAGATAAATTTAACCGTGCAAATTAGGTGAACAGTTGCCCTGGGCTCCTGGAAAGGGCTGCTAAGGTTGTCTTTCCACTGATTATGTTTAAACTGGGGTGTCTGCTTCAATATGAGGAGCCTCAGTTCTGCAGAAGGTATCCATACCACAGCCTCACATCAAGGAGACAGACTTCTTTGCACTCAAAATGATTAGCAGATAATTAGCAGAATCACCAAAACAAGACAAATAAAATTTCTAAGCAACTTAGTTATTTAAAATAATTAACAACTCCTAGTGTCGTTGTTCTTTCTCTAATTAATAGTTGATACCACGTGAACTCTATGAACAGGAAAGATTTTCCCCCAACCTGCTGCAGACCAGGAGTGAGGATGCTTTTTCCAGCTCTGTTGGATCCTATTTCAAATCTCTGCTCAGGGAGCTGGGATCTCCCCATTACTTGTCCAAATAAGTGTCCTAAGTTTTGGGTGACCGGCCATGAAGGGACAAGGCTTAGCAACCACTCTTCAGCTCTGGAAGTTGTTCTACAGCTCCTGATGAATCTGTCCCTGCGGATTTTAGAGGCCAAATGGGATTTCTCAAAGAGAAGCAATTTGTTGGAGGTCTTGGTTCAAAATAAACCAGAAAAAGAAATTACTCCCAAAGCAGCTTTTAAAATCAAATAGTCTGAAATTTTCAGTTTCAACCAGGCAGGGATTTGATGAGGTTAAGGAAGAAGTTAAAAAAGCCAGATCTGCTGTACCTGACAAATTAACTCAGTTTAGTTATTATGGTTTATACCTGTCACACCTTGACCAAGTATCCATGAGAGCTTTTTAGGAGCCTTCTGCAATTCCCTTAAAACAAACCTTAGTCCTTGTTTATGAATGAAAGCTTTATCTGCTCTTTTGAAAGACCTAAATTCCGCTTCTCTGATTCTTTACAGAGGTATGGCAGTCGGCTCCTCAGAAGGTCCACTGGCCTTGGCTTGGTGCTCATGGCAGCAAATACAGGGCCTGAAAGTAGAGATTTTCTCTAAATCTGCAGAACACCTGGACCCAGTGAGCTTTGCTCACTGCACTTGCGAGAATCCGTGATTTACAGAGATAATCCTCAGACATTTCAAGCTGGGCTGAGGATAGACAACATTTCCAGCCCATGCCATCAACTGCATTCATCTGGAACAGGTGCCAGGCTTACGAAATCCCCCCGCGTGTGGCAGACACGGCAGCACGCTTCATTAGCAGCCAGCCGAGCAGCTCCCACCTCCAGCGCCGCACTGCAAACAGTCTGCAGATCACAGCCCCAAACCTGGGAAGCAGAGGAGGCGAGGTTTCAAAGGCAGAGGGGATTTAGGCAGACAATGAGGGACTCTGTGAAACCTGCTCCCGGCCCCACTTGTCCTCACTCGTCTGAGTGAGCGCAGCTGCCTGTCGTTTCTAATTCGGGGTGCAATGCTGGGGCTGGGAGTGCTAGACATGGCCGTGGCAGTCTTATTAAAAACAACAGCTAATAAATTGCCAAATGCCATTTACCCTGGATAACCTCCTTAGCCCAAACCCTCCATATCTGCTGGGGCTGCTTTGATGTGCTGTTCTGCTCTCTCAGCCCAGATGTTGTCATAGATTTGCTGACGATGACGGTGAAACAGCTTTGAAATACTCTGGCAAGAAATACTTTCCCATCCTGTCTCAGATAGGATCTGCTTCTCCCCCCCACCACCACTCTCACATTTTTCTTACTGAGGCCATTGGGATGAATAAAGGCTCTTTGTTCATTGAGCCGTTTCTTTTCTTGCTGGTGATTTTTTATATTTTAAAAACTAAGCTGAAATGACAGCGGCAGCTGTTCAATAGATGAAATAGGTCTCAAATACCACAGTGATGGCCAGTGTTTGGACACCACTTTCAGCCATAGACATGGAGAGTGAAAAGGCATGAGAGCCTTAACAGCTCCAGAAATACTTTCTCCCTCCCTCCTAAGCCCTAGGAAAAATTAAAATCATTCTACTGATTGAGAAAATTCTCAGATTTTCTCGTATCACGGTAAGACCCTCTTTTCAGACGTACTGGTAACCTAGTTAAAAGTAGCGCTTGCTCTTTTATAGGGCAAGCGAAAACAGCCTCAAGTTGTACCAGGGGAGGTTTAGATTGGAGATTAGGGAAGATTTTTTCACCAAAAGTGTTACAAGCACTAGCAGAAGGTGCCCAAGAAAGTGGAGGGGTCACAATCCCTGGAGGGATTTAAAAGATGTGCAGATGTGGCACTTGGGGACATGGTTTTGTGGATGGGTCTGTGGGGAAGGGTCTGCGTGCATCCACGTGGATGGCTCTGCATGGATGGATCCATGTGGATGGGTTTGTGTGTGTGGATCCATGTGGATAGATCTGTAAGAATGGATCTATGGGAATGAGTCCATGGGGAGGGATCTGTGGGCAGGGATCCTTGTAGGTGGCTCCTTGTGGTTCCATGTGAAACCTTGTAATGGATCCTTGTAAATGGCTCTGTGTGGATGGATCCATCTGCAACTGTGTGGATGGGTCCAGGTGGATTTAAGGATCCCTGTGGATGGCTCCATGCAGATGGATCCATATGTATCCATGTGGATGGTGGATCCTTGCAGATCCTGGTGGATGGCTCCCTGTGAACAGATCCCTGGGGTGGATCCCTGTGAACAGATCCCTCTGAAGAGATCCCTTTGGATGGATCCCTGTGCATGGCTCCTTGTGCACAAATCCCTTTGGATGGATCCCTGTGCACAGATCCCTGTGCACAGATCCCTTTGGATGGATCCCTTTTGATGGATCCCTTTGGACTGATCCCTGTGCACAGATCCCTTTGGACGGATCCCTGTGCACAGATCCCTTTGGACGGATCCCTTTGGACGGATCCCTGTGCACAGATCCCTTTGGACGGATCCCTTTGGACGGATCCCTGTGCACAGATCCCTTTGCATGGATCCCTTTGGACGGATCCCTGTGCACAGATCCCTATGGACGGATCCCTTTGGACGGATCCCTGTGCACAGATCCCTTTGGACGGATCCCTGTGCACAGATTCCTTTGGACGGATCCCTGTGCACAGATCCCTTTGGATGGATCCCTGTGCACAGATCCCTTTGGATGGATCCCTGTGCACAGATTCCTTTGGATGGATCCCTGTGCACACATCCCTGTGCACAGATCCCTTTGGATGGATCCCTTTGGACGGATCCCTGTGCACAGATTCCTTTGGATGGATCCCTGTGCACAGATCCCTTTGGACGGATCCCTGTGCACAGATCCCTTTGGATGGATCCCTTTGGACGGATCCCTGTGCACAGATCCCTTTGCATGGATCCCTTTGGACGGATCCCTGTGCACAGATCCCTTTGGATGGATCCCTTTGGATGGATCCCTGTGCACAGATCCCTTTGGATGGATCCCTGTGCACAGATCCCTTTGCATGGATCCCTTTGGATGGATCCCTGTGCACAGATCCCTTTGCATGGATCCCTTTGGATGGATCCCTGTGCACAGATCCCTTTGGACGGATCCCTTTGGACGGATCCCTGTGCACAGATCCCTTTGGACGGATCCCTGTGCACAGATTCCTTTGGACGGATCCCTGTGCACAGATCCCTTTGGATGGATCCCTGTGCACAGATCCCTTTGGATGGATCCCTGTGCACAGATTCCTTTGGATGGATCCCTGTGCACACATCCCTGTGCACAGATCCCTTTGGATGGATCCCTTTGGACGGATCCCTGTGCACAGATTCCTTTGGATGGATCCCTGTGCACAGATCCCTTTGGACGGATCCCTGTGCACAGATCCCTTTGGATGGATCCCTTTGGACGGATCCCTGTGCACAGATCCCTTTGCATGGATCCCTTTGGACGGATCCCTGTGCACAGATCCCTTTGGATGGATCCCTTTGGATGGATCCCTGTGCACAGATCCCTTTGGATGGATCCCTGTGCACAGATCCCTTTGCATGGATCCCTTTGGATGGATCCCTGTGCACAGATCCCTTTGCATGGATCCCTTTGGATGGATCCCTGTGCACAGATCCCTTTGGACGGATCCCTTTGGATGGATCCCTGTGCACAGATCCCTTTGGATGGATCCCTGTGCACAGATTCCTTTGGACGGATCCCTTTGGATGGATCCCTGTGCACAGATCCCTTTGGATGGATCCCTTTGGATGGATCCCTGTGCACGGATCCCTTTGGATGGATCCCTGTGCACAGATCCCTTTGGATGGATCCCTGTGCACGGATCCCTTTGGATGGATCTCTGTGCACAGATTCCTTTGGACGGATCCCTTTGGATGGATCCCTGTGCACAGATCCCTTTGGACGGATCCCTTTGGATGGATCCCTGTGCACAGATCCCTTTGGATGGATCCCTGTGCACAGATTCCTTTGGATGGGTCCCTGCGGACGGATCCTCGCTCACGGCCCCGCGGCGCTGCGGGCGTGCTGCCAGCAGAGGGCGCGGTGGGGGCCGCGCTCCGGGGCGGTGCCGGCGGTGTCCGCGCGGGGGCGCTCTGGGGGCCGGGCCGGGCCGGGCGGGCGCTGAGGCGGCGGCCATGGAGCGGCTGGAGCGGAGCGGGCGCTGGCTGCGCGCCGCGCTGGCCCGCGGGCGGGTGCGCCGCCGGCTCCCCGCGCTGCTGCTCGCCATCGCCCTGCTCGGCTCCGCGCTCAAGGACAGCGACCTGGTGCCCGACACGCCGCTGCAGAACAAGCGCAACCCGCTCAACGTGTGAGGAGGGGCCCGGGGGTCGAGCGAGCGAGCGGGAGGGACGGGGCCGGGCGGGCGGGGTGCCCTCAGGGCGCCGGGGGTCGGTGCTGGCCGCGTGTGCCGCGGCTCCCTGCTTCAGGTGATGAGGTTTCCTGTTCCTGACTCAAAGGTTTCAGAATGTCGGGAGTTTATGACTCGGTCTTTATTGGAAGGGGGAAAAGGAGGGTTTTTTTTTTTTTTTTTTTTTCCTTCTTAACTTCGCAGATAATTCCTCGTATTTGAGTAAACTGATTTCACTTGTTGTGGCAGGCACTGACAGGACCCGAGGGCAGGGCCTGGAGCTGTGTCCCGGGAGGGTTAGGCTGGGTATTAGGAAAAGGTTCTTCATCGGGAGCGTGGCTGAGCACTGGAACAGGCTCCCCGGGGCAGTGGTAACAGCACCAAGGCTGACAGGGCTCAGCATTTTGACATTTTGACAGCATTCTGACAGTGCTCTCAGGCACATGCTGTGACTCTCGGGCCGTCCTGTGCAGGGCCAGGAGTTGGACTCCATCACCCTTGTGGGTCCCTTCCAACTCAGCATATTCTGTGACTGTGTGATAGTTACTGAGCTGATCTAAACCCAGCTGAAGGAAATAGGTCTTTTAGCATCTTTCCTAAAAGCAGAGTGGCTGCCATCCTTTTCTAGCACTTGGGTGATGAGCTAACTGGCTTAGTCATTCCGTCAAACTAGTTTGAGCATTTTGAAGGAAGCAATGAGCTGGGCTGGAGCACATGTGCTGTCCTGCTACAGGTCTGAAAGTAAAACTAAAATTGCTGTTTTCCTCTGTGACTTGGGGAGCTTTGGACTTTACTGATTCAAATTTGTCATTTGGTCACATGGGAGAGGAGCAGTTTTTAGTGTGATTGAAAGAGCATTGACAGGAAGCACTTAGAGAGAAATTGATCTTACAGTAAAAGCATATTTCAGTTCAGTTCTCCCTTTTAAATAGAGGAAGGTGATCTATACTGACAGTTCCTGAAGCAAGTATTTTTTCCCTCCAAATTACTTGCCTTCTGACTTGTCAGAAGTAACCTTGGTAGCCTTTCTTGCTTTTAAATAAAATGGGGGGTTTATTTTCAATTACTGATTCATGGTAGCAGCTGTAGTTACCACGCAGGCATCACTTCTGTAAAATTAAAAGACTGAAGGAAGTACTCCTCAAAAGGCTGGGCAAGGCCCTGACAGGTTTGTTAGGGTCATAAGGAAGATGCAGAACTCCAGACTGGTTTGGCTTTGCCTTTGATGCTCAGGTGAGGATTAAATGATGACTGTGTGTGTCTGTCCATAGCTCAGCCACAGAGCAGAGTTCAGCTGTCTCTGTTTTCAAACTGGGCTCTGCGTAACAAAGGGGCTACACAATTCCCCTCTCCCACCAGCTGATAGGAAGCAAGCTCCATTGGAAGGTGCTGATGAAAGAAGCAAAATCCTGGACTGTGGCCTCCTTAACTCATTCATACATTCACTTACATGTGCTCCAGTTTAAGATTTGAAAAGAGAATGAGTTAACACAGTGCTGTTTTCTGTTAAACAAGATATCAACACATTGTCAGCTGGGTTTCAAGATTTTATGGGCATCACAGCAAAAGTTTTCAGGGCAGAGAGTGAATTTAGAGATGGAAGGATTTGTGTATGGCTAAAGAAGGCTCTCATAAATTGAAAGGACAGCAAAGGAACAACATTGAGCTGCTTCATTTATTTAGAAGGACATGAGAGAGGAAAAGCTTCTCAGGCTGATGAGGGGAAAGAGCCAGCCCTCCTGGCTGTCTTCAGAGGCTGAGGTTGTGAAAGGCTTTGTAAGCAAGGATAATTGAGATGGTGGAAGAGTCAGAGAAGGGGTTACTGTGGTCAGGGTGGCAAGCTAAAAATACATTCTTTGCAGCTGCATTTTGAGTAGGGCAGAGGTGAGCTGGTTTGTAGGGTAAAAGTGATTGCAAAGCTGAGCTGCAAGCCTGTTGCAATGAATGAGGGCTCAGGTCCAAGGCAACGCCACCTTGGAACAAGTACCTGGCTGAGGAAGTATTCAGGTTTTGGGCTTGAGGGAAGTACTGCGGAGAGGGTTAAGATTGTAGCTAAGCTGTATTTTGAGGGGAGGGCACAAATCCCTAATTTAGATGGTTCTGAACACTGACCTTGAGCACTTACTCCACCACTTGCCCCGCTGCTGTGGCGTTTCACCCGTGCTGGTGTCTCCTTTGCCTTTCCTCTGGCAGATACTTCGTGAAGGTGGCCTGGGCTTGGACGCTGTGGCTGCTGCTGCCCTTCATCACCCTCACCACGTACGAGCTGGCCCGGAGCAAGTTCCTGTACGGCCGCACCAAGAGCGCGCTGCTGGTGCTGCGGCGCCTGGGCGCGCTGCTGGTGGGCACGGCCGTGTGGTACCTGTGCACGGAGCTCTTCATCTACGTGGAGAACCTCACTGGGGAGTGCTCCCTGCAGGGCAAACCCGGCCAGCCCCCCCGGCTCTACGCCTCCAAGCGCGAGTGCCACCAGGACAGCGGCGTCTGGAACGGCTTCGACATCTCGGGGCACTGCTTCCTGCTCTCCTACTGTGCCATGATGATCCTGGAGGAGCTGGCCGTGCTGGAAGCGCTGTCCATAGACCACAGCTCCAAGCTGCGTGTGGTGATCAACGTCCTGCTTGTTTCCCTGTGTTTCCTCACCGTGATCTGGGTGTTCATGTTCCTCTGTACTGCCCTGTATTTCCATGACTTCAGCCAAAAGCTTCTCGGTGTGCTGATAGGTCTGTCAGCTTGGTACGGGACATACAGGTTTTGGTATTTAAAGCCCTTTTCTCCTGGACTGCCTCTTCCAAATATACCTTTGAGTTCAAAGAAATACAGCTATAGCAGATAAAATAAGGTTTGAAATGTTTTGGATTTTGCTTTCAGTACTGGAGTAGTTGAGCGTAGGAATGGTTACTGTATTTCCACTGTAAGGAACAAGGTGATGGGTTGGAGAAAACCAAATCTGTATTAGCCATTGGCTGGCAGGTGGTAATGAGCTTCTTCCCTGGGAGAAGAAAAAAAATCAGGATTGGAAGAGGTCTGCTCTTGTTTAGGAGCTGCCAACTGGGATTGTCAGCAAAGAAATCAGAAGCTGAATCTGTTTCTCTTACTAAGAAATGGAGAAGCAGACCCAAGGCTAAAAGAGGCCTTTGATCTTTAGTAGTGTGATTTATCTCAGTTAATTCTCCCTCTTCCTTTTTGAATTATGTCAAGATGCTGTGGATGATCCAAACCTCAGGTTTTTTTTTAATGTTCCTATTTGTCCCTATATTTCCTTATGGGAAAGCTCTAATAATCACATCGCTACTAACCATTGCAAAAATATAAATTCTTGTGGAAAGCAGTTCTGTTGTGAAACTGGAACATCTCATGTTCTCAAGTGTTTAAAACACTAACTTGCCAGAAATGCCTCATAGCTGCTTCTGCAACAGAGACTAAATCTGAGGTGCAGTGTCTGAAGCAGATTGTGACTCTCAATTCATGCCATGTCTGAAAAGGAAACTCTTGAAAAAACAAGCCTTAACTTTCTCCTTAGGTGAGGTAGATGTAATAATATTTTGTCATTTTATTCTTGATGCTAAAAACCCAAACTCCTTTCTGTTTTGCTAAAAAGTCTAGTATGAGGATTGGGGTTTTAATTTTTAAAAAATCTAATCCACTACACCCTTTGCAACAACAAATTCCTTGGGTTTGTTCTTTTTTCTAGAACAACAGTGGAATTCTGGTGTTGTGAATAAGCTAGCTTATCCTGCTATTTCCCAAATAGTCTGCTTGGTAATGAGTGAAATGCATTGTTTATCCTGGGAGCTGCAGAGTGTGCTTGAAGCAATATTTATTCTTGCAATACCAATAAGCTATTTAATTTTGATTGCACATAAAGCTGTGGCCACTTTTGATGTGGCTGTAAACCCACTACTGAACAAAACACTGCTATTAGATAATGAACAGGGGTGAGATGGGTTTGCCATCATATCAGTCAGATGTTTAGCATAGTTTTTATCTCCAGAAGCTTTTAATTATTTCATAGAGGCTCATTCATGATGCAGTTGCATGAAGTGTGTTTGACAGTGATGACAGGACAGCCAGGAAGGTCTGTGGGCAAGGCTGTGGGTCACCTCCACTGACCCCACAGTGGGGTCACTCAGACTGCAGGGTGACTTTTCTGGATACAGTCAGGGTGTGATGCCCCATCAGGCAATCTTGGCACGTTTTGCCAGCTCAATGTCTCTCTTCCAGCAAGAGAGTGGAAGCATTTGCAGTTCCTCCAGCAGTGTTAGTTCCATGCTGTGGCCTGCCTCTGAGGAGAGCTACATTCACTGGAATTCCCACTGAATTTGGTGGCAGGTGGGAGTTGTGTGTCCTTACAAAGAGCAATTCATCTCTCAGAAAGAAGCTGTCCACGCGGTTATGTATTTTCTGCCAAACTCCTCTTGGTTTTGTATTAAATTGCCTTTTAAGCTGACTCTGAAAATTGCACTGGTTAACTCATATTGGGTTTAACTAAATTTGTTTAAACAATGCAAATGTATTTGCAGACACTCTTTTGATGTAATTTAAGCCTACTCCCAATAGAGCTAAGCTAGACTGCAAGCCACTTTCACCATGAAAAAGGATTATATACCCAGAAGGTTTTATGATTAATTTCATTAAGCTCCTATTTTAGGTTATCTTTATGTAACTTTGCTGTATAGACAAGCCCTTGGAACAGGAAATGCTGTTTACTTAAACCAACTGACTTGCTGAAATGATGTTCATTTTCACAAATGTTTTGTGCAATCACTGTGGATATTTCTGTCCACTTTAACCAATGTCATGCAGATTATTTTTTTAATGGAAATAATGTAGGATATGGTTATTCTCTTATTTAAACAATGAAAGAAAAACATTTGAAAACTTTATCAGTGTTTGTGTCTTTGAGAATCTGTTCCTGCTATCTGTAAAGATGCTGTTGTTACTCTCCACATCCCTGGAGGACCCAGCCCCACAGAGTTTGTGTGACGACTGAGATATGTCTGATCAAACTGGCACTGAAAGTTCTGCACTGTTTGAAAAGGTTAACAGAGGATGGGTTCTAAGGAGTGCAGGGTTTTAAAAAGAAACAAAACCAAACAAAACTCATGGCTGACTAAAGCAGTTTCCCAATGTGTGCCTGTTATACCAAGCAGTTCATTTTGTAAGCATGGAGATTTGTTTATTGTAGCAGAGGGAAAGCCTAATCCATTGACATGTATGGAAAACTCCCATAGGCTGTAATAGTCCTTGTGAGTTTGGAAATCTTGGGGTCTTTTTCAGTGCCCAGATTCCATGGGCCAGCTCTTGCCTCAGAAGGTTCCCTTGTGCTCCAGACCTTATTTGTGCTTTTTGACTCTACTCCAGAGTAGGAATCTGCTTCCTTGTGCTTCATCTGGAAACTTAAGGTTGCAAATTTCTTGTTCACATACTTGCCATCACATTTATCTGACTTCCCTTTCTCTCCCAAATTTTATTATTAAAATAAAAATTGCAGCCTTTCCACAATAGGTTTGCAGCCAAGGAGAAACAGTGCTGGGAGCAGCTGCATTTGGTATCCTGTGCCAAAGGAACAAATCAGCTGTCAACAGGTATTACTGGTTTGTCTCAAGTGTTGGGGAGGAATTTTTTTGCTTTTTCTGCATTAAAGTATTCCTGTTCTCACAGAGCTGTCTTTCTATCTGTAGAATTACCTGGGGAATTTTTGTCTCCAACATCTTAGTAACATATTTCAACATCTGTCTGCTAATCTTTCATTTCCTGTGTTTGAGTTGTTTTGTGGGCCCTGTTTCACAGTTCTTTCACAGGAGCAGCATTTGGCCTGATTGCGTGGCCAAGGCAGCTCCTGGTGCCTTAAAACATTTTCCTGTGCTGGGAACAGGTAGAGCACAGTGGGAAGAGAAAACTGCCTTAGGATTCATTTCACTCTTCACTTAACCTGGGACTTCTTCAAATGTTGGTGTCCCTGCAGACGAGATCAGGCAAACAGGAAAGTTGAGGTGTTTCATAAGAGCCATGTGTGCAGTTCAGACCTTAAACATGTCTGAACTCAGGGTTTGAGTCTTCCTCCAAGTTTGTTCAAAGCAAATGTCATCCATGAATGCTTCACTGGTGCTAAATTATATTCCTGGTTTCCCAATTTATTTGTGTGTGCTGAAACTTGGGTTGTGGGTGGCTGCAAAAAAAAAAGAATTCTGTTTTCTGTTTTGGTGTGTGGCAATTGGTGACAAAGTGAGAAACACCCAGTTATGCCCTGGAGTGCACTTTAATGGAAGAAACTGCTGTGATATGTTAAATATTTTGGGAAATCAGTCTTTAGTTGTGAACACAAGTCTGTGGTCACTTCATGAAATAGTAACTGATTTTTCCACTGTAACTTGATGTTCCTCAAACCAGGACACTTAAAGTAGCTCCCTACAGTTTCTCTGCAATTTGCCTTCCCCAGCTCTTTGATCACCTTGTATTAGCTCAGCCCAGTATCCTGTTACCTGGGATTATTTCTTTTCATAGCTTCATCTCCCCTCCTGGAGCACAGATTAGTAATAAATGCTCTCCACCTCTGCTGGATGTGTGCTCTCTCAGTATTTTGCCTTCCCTTCTTTGAAGTATTTTGCAAAGCTTAAGGTGAAAGTAATTAATAGACACAAAAATGCTGTTGTGACTCTGAACTGATGTTTAACTGTTGTTAAACAGAGCTGCTCTGACACTGTACTGGTGGAAAACCTGGAGAAAAGCACATGATTTATTAATTTAAGCAGAACTGCACCTGATGTGCTTGAGCTCAGGGAAGGAAAAGGTGATGTGACAGCAGAGCTCGATGCATTAGGAGAGTTACCTTTGTCCTTCTCTTGGGGACCGAGTGCTCACTTCAGTAGAGGGTACTTCCATCCAGGTGCTTAGCAGGAAATAATTTGGATGTGGGAAGAGTCCCTTAGTGCTTAAATGAAGGATGAAATGAGAGCATAAAGTTTAAAGGCTGAAAAAGCAGACATGGAAATGGCTATCAAGATTGAGTGCAGTCCATGAAATCTCAGGCAATTACATAATTGTATTAGTTGGTCTGAAAGGTTATTTATTTTTAAACTACCCCCTGTCCATCACAAAACAAAAGACAATGTCATGTGCTTGTAACAAACCAAATAACTCCTCTGTAAAGCTTTGGGACTAAAAGATGGCACAGAAAATGAACAGTAGGGGAAGAGCTTTACCAGCCTTTCAGAAGGGTTGGATATCACGGGAAAGCAGCCCTTGGAAAAATGCCATTTCCCTGCTGTGCTCTTCCTGACAATGTGTGCTGTGGCAGGAGACCTGTGACAGAATTGAGGATCTCCCTGGTGGTGAAGGCTGAAGAAAGGAAAATGTGCAACAAGAATAAATGCAAACAATTACTTTTTTCTTCACATTTCCGAAGCCTTTTCCCATGTCCAGTCCGGGTTAATTTTGCAGGTCTGGGCTGTGCATTCCCTCAGTCGCGGTTGATGTCAGAGCAGGAACTGGACACATCCTCAGTGTAAATGTCAGCTCTTCTGAAATGCCTTCCCTGGATCCTGCCCTGTCTTCCCATCTCATGGGTTCTGTGCCAAGAGGTCACACGTGGTGTGGCCGTGTCCGTGACAGCCTTAATGTCGTGACCCATTAATAGCTGTGCCTCACAACAGCCGACTGTGATGGAGAAAGCCATGCAAAAGGGGTGGAAAATAAGGATAGTGCTCAGCCCACAGAGCCTGTTGGCCTTATCCGAATGTGTGAATTGTTGTTCCCACACCTAGCAGGATTGTGCTGTTGGGAATGGCACCCTGGGCCTGCCCTCTGCAGGTTTTACAGGTGATGGCAGAGAGCATGGACCTGGTGTGGGCTTGGTACAGTGTCACTCTAGACCACAGCTCTGGTGCTTCAGCTTTGTCATAGCCTGACCTGATTCAGTTTTTAGGAGAATAGGAGTGATAGAGGTTTGAGGTTTTTAAGAATATATGTATTTTTTTGTCTTGATTGTTATAGTTTGGAAGTTAGGAGAAAAAAAACGGCTTTTGGTTTATTTTGTTTACAGGGGATTTTTCTTTGTTGTTCTCAGTTATTTTGTTTGGGCTTTTTTCTTGTGGCCAAGGGAAGAAAAACCTATTGCTATTGTGTAGTGCTTGGATCCAAGGGCACAGAATGGAAAGAAATTGCTTCTGGTAAGCAAAAATAGAAGAGTTTTGAGGAGGCTGGTGGTGGAGTGACATGACCTTGTGATGTAAAGAGCGTGTGCGAAACTGCACTTAACTATGCAGGATACTTGGTTCTGTGTCAAGAACTGCCTGCAGCATTACACAGCACCCTCAAATCTGGTTACACTGTCCTGATTGCAAAGTAGCTTTATTTGGATAACTCTCCTGGAGCTAAAAATGATTTAGGTCGCAAGAGAGATGAGGCACTGGTAGGAAAGGGCTGAGAAGGGAGGCAATGCAAGTAGGGGGATGGATGGTGTTATTTTTAAAGGAATGTTTTAGAAGTCATTGATCTGTGCTGTTTGTTAAGAGATTTTTAGCAAGATTCCATCTCCTTCCTTTCTCAGCAGTTCTTCCTCAGGCAGGGGGAATGGGAGGTGATGCAGAGCCTGCCAACCCAGGGACTCCTGACAACAGGAATGTCTCTGGGGGATGGTCACGCATGGCCTGCTGCCTGCGACAGGAGAGTGACACCAGGGAGCCCAGGAGAGAGCAAAGGGGTAGGACAGCAGGGAGAGGTAAAGAAAAAAAAGAGACTGAAAGTAGATCATTATGCAGAGGGAACAAAAAGGAAGAAAAAATACTGTGAGCTCCTGAGAAGTGGGGTGGAGGTTGACATTTTGCTTATTGAAGCTCTTCAGCACCAAAGCGACATGGAAATGGAAATGGAAATGGAAATGGAAATGGAAATGGAAATGGAAATGGAAATGGTCTTCTTTCTGCAGGTAGAGCCTGGCCAGCAGCACACAGGTACTGCTGCAGTGGTGGACACCTGTGTTCTGACAGAGCAATTCTTCATCCTCATTATTTATGGCAGAGCTGCTATTCCTTCTTCCACTGAGAGCTGTTCAGTGCAGGCTGTTTTCTCTCTCTTTAATCCTCCAGAGGAAAGCAAGTTAAAAGAAGAATGAAAGACAATAACAGTGAAATGTCCTTTGGGCACATTTGGGGATCAGCACCAGGGGAAAACCAGGAAATGTATTTGTCATGAATGTGCTTTATCAGAGAATCAAAGTTCCTGTGTGTTTTTATTACTGCTTGTAACTTTAGATTCAGTAGAAATGGCTGGGTCTGAAATATCTGAGGTTTGGCCACTGAGGCCGTGCTTTGGGAAGTCTTTCAGGTGTACAAAATCTGTTCCTGTTCACTACATACAGAGATGTTTTCACTCTCACTCACACCTGTGGGGTTGAACTTCTCCCTGGGCACTGCTGCTGACCTGGGGACTTTATGCCACCATGGCAGAAGGAGCTTTTCTACAGTGTAGCAAGAGCAGCTTTGCTGTGAATAGAAATTGCCCTTTTATCCTCAGCTATGTCACAGGTAATTTCAAGTTTGGGGTTACAAGCTCTTAGGTTTTACATTATTTCCTATTTCTTTGGGGTTTTAATCTCATATTATCATATTTTATATTATCCCTAGCCATCTCAAGATACTCTATTCATATTATCCCATGTTATTTCAATCCCATATACCTTTCAGCAGCCGGTGGGATTTAGTTGCTGTCATTGCCTGCATTGTGGATCCAGTCTGGGTGGTTTTGGCTTTGATCCTAATGATGGCAGTGAATGCCACCAAACACAACTTGATGTTAAATATTTTCACAAGCTTTAATGTTTTGGTATTATGTGGGGAAATCCTTCATTTATTTTTTTTTTTCACAGAAGAAAGGAAGGAAGGGGCAGCTCTTACATCATCCTTATTCGCTCTGTAGCCTGGATTCTGAAATTGCAGTTGGGTGGTAAGGATGGTTTTTTTAATCAAAAAGAGAGGAACACTTGGCAAATAATTTTTGACAGAGGCCACCAAATGGTCACTAGACATTCTTAGGCAGCTCTTCAACTGGATTTCTTTGGCTAGTTGTGAGAGGCTCTGTGGTGTGTTCCCTGTCCTCTGGCCAGCTTGGTGTTGAAATCCTTTATTCTGCATGGAGAGGTCTTCTCCATCCCTTGCCAAGCAAAGGAGAACGCTGCCAGCCAGCAGTAAGGCTGACATGTACATTTTCAATTTTCATAATCGAGTCTTTTGAGCAAATCCTGTAGGAGTAAAAAGATTTCAGAAGCTGTAGCTCTGCAAATGTGACCACTGGGAGCCTGTTAAACAAGAGGCTCGGGAGGCAGGAGGAAGAGACTGTGTCATGAAGCTGCATCTCAGGGGTGCTTGGACTTGACATAAAGCCCCTGATTTTCATCCCTCTGATACTTAGAAGTTCCACACCTCAGCACAGACACAGATTTTGAAGCACTGAGGTGCATCAAAGCACGTTTACCTCTAAAACACAAGGATTTTGAAGGATAAAAATTTGGGTAAATGAGTACATCTAGAGTAAAGGAGGACCCTGGCTGGGGTTGGGTCAGGCACACAGGAGTGTTGGGTGCAGGATGCAGCAGGGGCCATTCCCTCTTGTCTAAAATATAAAATAGCATCTCTGAGGTGCTTCACCTTCCAGCCTTTCCCCTTGGGTGCTGCTGTTACCCCACACCTTGCTGAGAGCAAAGCATAGAGTCCTGGAGTGAGAAAACAGATTTTTGCCATCATTTTCATGTTTCTGTGTACAGAGCATGTCCTGGGCAGAGAACAGGCCAGTGCCTGGCTTACAGCCAGGTCGTGCAGTGAGCTCCCCTTTGCAGTGGAACTGGAGCAGAAAAAGTCTGATCAGGCAGAGATCAGTCAGAGCAAGAGCAACTTTTTATGATGACAGCCTGTAATCACCCCAGGGCTGCTATAGACACGGACCAAACCGGGATTGATCGGGGCTCTGACATTGGTTCCAGGGATCTCACACATCAATCCAGCCTCTGCCTGCCACAGTCATTGTCTTTTATCACTCTCGCCAATTGCTTTTCCCTGGAGCAAAGTCCTGGTACTTTTTCATTACCAGGACAGGAAAACAAGGCTTAGTGACAGGGAGTGGTGCCATTTTTATTTTTTTTTAATTTGGTCCAGAACAAAGGCTTATTATTCACTATTTCTAGCTGAGAACCTCTAAAAAAATCGACCACTACAGCATCAGTGGCTTCTCAGCAGCCCACACTGCAACACTGGTGACAGCTCCTGTCCATGCCTTGTTCCAGCTGCTGGATCTGCCCGGCTTCCTCGTAACAGCTGCATTTTAACAGTGTGCTCCAAACAAAACACACACCTAGTGTTTAGAGATCCAATTTGCTCTGTGACTTTAAATTTATTCTGTGGTTTAAAATACAAAAATAAATAAAATTAAGGAGCAAAGTAACCAGCAGCAGTCTTGCGAAGCAGCTTCCTTTGCATCTTTCTTGGACTGAAATCCTAAGAATGGAGGAAGTATTTGTTCTCCTTCCCTCCGGGTTTCCTGGCCTTGTAACCCATTAATATTCCTTTCTACACCTGGTGTGTGCATTTCATCAGCTTTTGGAGATCCCCAGGGAATGTGCATGTAGGACCACAAACAAAGGGAAAAGGCTGAAATCCTGGTAAGGGTTTTATGTTGGTATACCTTTATAAATCTTTCTGGGGGGTTTATCACCAGATTGACTGGTTTGACCAGATTGATTGACTGAAGAGAGGATTACCCCTAGTTCATCTTCTTACACCTTTCAGATTCAGCAAAAGGGAGGAGCTCAGGGCACCCTCCTGCCTCCCTGTTCAAAAAGAAGGAAAATACAACTATTTCTTCTGAAGTCACCGACTCCATGAAGCAAATACTGAATGTATTTGGGAGAATGTGTGTCTGCAAGGTTTCCCTCAGAAGCCTCAGCTGCAGGAGCCAGGTGGGTCTGGGTTCTCACACACCAATTTTAAGTGTGGCCCCATCCACGGGGGGGGTAACAAGGATAAGACAGAGCCTCTGCAGCTATGCAGCCTGTTGTATTCCAAAAGCCTGTCAGACCAGCCTTATGACAAGCACCATACAAATGTGTGCATTGTGCACTCTCAATGTGCTCATCCCCTTTAATTCCTGCTAAATATTCCCAATTCTGTGGCTGCCAGGTTGTATCAAAAGGTCCTGGCAAAGCTTGCTGCTTTCAAGTGCATAAAGATAACCTTTGAATTCCAGGCAAATGCAATTCCTGTTATTTCAGCCACACTTGGCATTCATTCCCAAGCCCCGAGATGCAGCATGGCTCCCAGGGATTACTGGAGTGCCTGGAAAGCCAGCAGGCTGAGCACTGACAGAAATTAGTGATTGGAAGAGGAATACATATAATTTCCATGCAAGTTTTATACCAGTGCAGTACATGAGGCAAAGCACAAACCACCTGCACATCCCACTGCCCTCGGGCATGCCTTGCACTGGGACCAGAAGGATGTGGAACACATTTAGAGATGCGAAGCCATTACTCCTCCCATATGGTTTATTGAGGATCTCAGTTTCCAAAGCATGAGTAGCAGTGAGGCCTGTTATTCTTTCCAGCATGCAAAAGGCACAAGAAAGTCATCAATGTGATTCTGTGCAAAGTGTCCCTAAGAAAACACACAGCGAGGAAATGACAGAAAAGAGCCCCCAATGGAAGAAAGCCAAAGCGCCTTCAGGAAAGTGCTGAAAAGTTCTGAAAATGGTTGTACTTTTTCAGAGTCCAAATATGCTCAGTTGGTGAAAGATGCTTTGCAAATCCGTGAAAGAAAACTCAAGAGACAGAGCCAAAAGGCTTAAAACAATAATCTCCTTCATGTGCCAGAATTCAGGATGAAAGTCAAAATGATTTATCTCAAGAAAAAAGTGCGGCAGTTAAAGACAGACATTAAATTCTTTAAAAAAAAGCCCACCAAAACCAGACGTAGAAAGTGGATACATTCTAAGAGCAGCTCAATAAAAAATATTCCTTTTAATGAAAATAATTTTTAAAATGGATACTTGAAGAACAAAAATCCACCTTGACTGTGACCAGCTACTGCACCCTGCTCTCAGGAAAGCCTCCGAGCACGACAACACAACGCCTTCTAGAAGAAGAAAGTCCCCACTACCTGCATGTGTGAAATGTGGCCAGTGAACAATTTGGAAACACAAACGCACAGGACCAAGTATCCAAGTCCCAGTAGTCAACTTGGGTGTTGGGAAGCCTCTTGGGATTCTGTCTGTCCCACTGGAGCTGGCTGGTGCTGGAGGCAGTGCCACTTCCCGGTGGGCACGGCTGAGCCTGTGAACCCTTGAGGCTCTCGCTGGAGTTGAATACCTAAACCTAAAAAAGGCATTTACAAGTTGACGCTTTTTTGTTGTTGTTGTTGTTGTTGTCTTATTTCCTTGCAGTATAGGTTTCTACTTCTAGACTATGGAATGTTACATTAAACAATATAATTATTCATTACCTTGCTTCAAATTTCATTACAGTTACTGAGGCTTCATCATAATTTCACACAGCACAGAGACACCAAACTAAACACCAAGCAGTCAGCACTAGATGTATTTTTTCTTTAAGTACCAATAAGCAAAATATCCCATTCCCCCCAGAGATCCCATCAGGAAGGAGGCTCCAAGGAAGGAGGGAGGTTTCCGCTTGACCAGCCTGAAGGCATTGGGTACCACTGCAGAGAGGAGCGTGGTGTGGATGTCTCCCAAAACTTTCCTGAAGGCGAAGCGTTTCTGTATCCTGTCAAAGAAGGACTGTAGGTTAGGTCTGCTGCCATCTTCCCAGTATTTCTTAGAGAGTCCCAGAAACTTGAGGCGGTGCAGGGTGGCTCCTAACAAGACATCGGCCAAAGTAAAGACGCATCCGCAGAGCCAGAGTTCACACTTCTGCCCTGGAGAGAGGAGACAGAGCAAAGGTAAGAATGCCTTGGGTGAGCACCTAAAATCTTGCTCAAAAGGTCCACACAGGCAGGAGCATTTGTAGATCTGGGGTGTTTTTTCCCAGCTCTTTGATGGGCCAGGAGCTCAGAGCCCATCTACCAGGTTACATGATGAAGAGTACGGGGCTGCCAAAAGCTGGGAATATGAGATAGCCTGGGTGAATATACAAATTTCTGGCTGCAAAGCAGCTCTGCTGCCTCTCCCCCAAGTCAAGAGCAGCAGGAAATGGCATCCTCCTGTACCCAGGAGGTCCCTGGAAAAGGGCCCTTCGCCCCCCTTGAAGGAAGATGCTGTGCAGTGACCCCTTCTGCTGTGCCAGTGCAGAGAGAGCAGCAGTGTCTGCCCTTGGCCGCACCAGGAGCTGTTTCAGGAGTGTCACGTCAACTTGGCCTATTTTAGGGATGTGAGAAATCCTCAGGAATCAAAACAATTTGCTGGATGGCCTGGCTGCTCTCCCTTGTGTGCTGCTGGGGAGGTTCTGCCTTTGTTCTCTCTCCTGTACCATGGACCCTGCTCCAGGACACCAAAACTGGCAGCACCTCTGTGGCCAGAGCCAGGCTTTTGGGGAGACAGAGCTCAGTGTGAGTGCAGGACATGAAGAAAGACACTGAAGGGTTGAGAGCCCCTGATAATGGGTGATCCCAGAAATAACCCCACTAGAGAGACATCCAAAAATAAACCCAGCTGCTGTTAGGCTGGAAAAAGCAGTTTCAGGCCAGGATTGTTAAGCACTCCCTCAGTGCCCTTTCAATACAGAGGAGCTGGGATGGAGCTGAGGGAGATGAAAGAAGGTGCAGGTAGAGAACATCAGAAGGGACACAAAAATCCACCCTCAGTCAGCTTTGCTCCAGATTCCTGATTCTGGAGCTCTTCATTGTCCTGTGACTATTGTACCAGGAAAGAGAAGAGAGGCTCCAGTGTAGCACCCCAGGGCAGGCACTGCTGCTGCAGGGCTGCCTGCAGGACCAGGCTGGGGCAATTACGGGTAATTAGCAACCCTCATTTGTAGCTGCTTGGCAGCCTGCCTAATCCTGCTGGAGGCACTGCCCAAGTGGACAGATTGCCTGTGCCTAATTAATCAATAAATATTTTCAGTGACTAATGGCTTGTGGGGGTGCTGCAGCCAGAGCTTCTTGGGTGTGGTGGGGACCTTGTGGGTGCTTCTGCTGAGCGGTGAGGGGAGCAGGGCTGAGGCAGCTGCCTCGCTCCAGGCACTGCTGCAGGTGAAGGAGAAGGCACGTGTGAGGATGGTGACTTCGGGAGAGAGCTGTGATCCATCCCTGTCTCTCCTGGCCCTGGGCTTGCACCTCTGCTGAGGTCTGGAGCCCAATGTGGCTGCTCCAGCCCCTTGCACGCCTGCCCAGCACTGAGTGGGGTGGAAGCACCGGCAAAGGCAGCTCTTCCCTTTGCATCCACGGCAGCCCCAGCTGGGATCAGCCTGTCCCAGCTGAACGGGGTGCCCGTGGCAGGGGTCCCCTGGTGCTCCTGCAGCAGCTCCCACCCTCCTCCCGCCTGCACCGCCGGCAGCCTGGGCTGCGTGGGAGTGGAGCTGCTGCACTGCAGCTCCTGGGAAGCTGCCAAAGTGGTGATCATGCCCACAGCTGAGATCCTCACCAGGCCATGGGCACAGTGTGGGAGTTTGGGGTTCTGGAGCAGAGGGCAGGGACAGCACACAAGGACTGAAGGCATTGGAGCACCAACAGCAGCAGCCATCCCTCTGCTCCAGGCACCTGGGATGTCCTCCAGGCACCTCATTAGGCTGAATTCTGCTGTCCTAGCCCTCACGCTGGTTAATGAGGGTGTTTGAGGAAATTAGGGCAAGGCAGGATGCCACTGTGAGCACACCAGGGCTCTTGGCAAATCCCCAGCCCGATGCCCTGCAGGGTCTGACCCTGGCACCTCCGAGGGCCCTCCAGCGTGGGCCCGAGAGTGACGCACGGCTCCCCAGGGCCGAGGCTGGCCCCGAGGGCAGGGGCAGCTGTGGGACCATCCCCATTGACTGTGTCTGGGCTCTGCTCTGCACCTGGCACTGTGGTGCTGGCAGCCCTCCCAGGGCCGGGGTTCTGAGCCCTGCCAGCAGTGAGGAAGAGAAGAGGAAGGACGGCGTCATCCAGGGGTGATGGCAGGACAAGGCTGCCCAGCTGTGCCCAGGCACCCCTGGCTGCCAGGGCTGCTCTCGGCAGGCTCCCAGCACCGTGTGTTTGCTGTCAGGGATGGCTGGTGTCCCTCTCTCCCACCTGCTGGCATGTGACGCAAGTTCTATAAAGGCTCTCCCCTCCAGGGCCCCTCAGATTGCTGGGTTTCCCTGCCCATGCTCCTCTGGGATGTGCCACAGCCTGGTGATGTGAGGGCTTGGCTGTGGCACGTGTCCCCATCTGTGCACTTTCAGCAGCCAGTGCTCCTCGTGGTGCAAGTGCCTGGGGCCAGCCTGCTCCTTCCTAAACCAGACAGAACAACAGTCACTGTCAGTCCCTTGCTGGGGTAGAGGGCTCCTGCCATCCCCCTGTGATGACTTTGGGGCTCTCAAAGAGCACCCATGAGGACAGGGGTCCTGCTATTCCCTGTGGCAAGGGGTGCAGGGGTGGTTTGCCAGAGGTTAGTAAGACCATGGCTGCAACAACATCAGTGTACCTAAAACCAGGAGAGCCCAGAGGCAGCCCCAGACCCACCAGTGGTTGCTCCATGGGAGTTGTTCATCAGGTGCAAAGCTTTTGGCTGTTTCTGGTGTTGCACCTCAGCCTCGTGTGGAAAAACACCCCATAAACACAGCCCAGTGCCTACCTTGGTACTCCAATTTCCTTTTCTCCAGCTCAGCCTCAATCTGGTCGAGCACCATCCCAAGTTCTCCAAGGATCTTCTTCAAGTAGTTCACATTATCGTGCTCCAGGATCTTGGCCTGGGTGGAGAGCAGGGTTAGAATGTGGAATAAATGGATGCAGGGACATAAAGCATCAGGTGCCCATGGCAGGTCTGTGGTCGTGTTCCCCCAGCACCAGGGATGTGTGTGGCTTTGACCCACTCACCATGAGCTTCTTCTGCTTGGAGAGGTAAGGCTCAGATAGTTGTGGCTCCTCTTCATGGTCCAGCTTCATCAGATCCGTGCTGGCGTTAGCTAAATGTCCTGGGGGGGGACAGACAGAAAGGCTGGGATGACCAGTGTCTGATAGCAAATCACCTCATCCTGCAGCCAAAATATTGCTGTAGCACCAACAAAAAACATCCCAGAGAGCTAAAATGGGCCAAATGCATAGCTTGCTGCCACTGTGCTTCCACGTCTGAGGGCGTGTGGCTCCGTCAGCTGTCCCTGCACACAGGGATCTCACAGGGCAGTGCTGGCTCCAAGGTATGGCCAATCCCCCTCCCTGGGAGTTTCAGGGGGAGTTTCAGCTCTTTATTTCCCCTGCTGGATTCATACTAGAGCTGCTGGAAGTTCTGTCTGTTGCTTGCTGTTTTAAGGACAGCCCTGGGCTCCTGCAGCTCCATCCCCAGCAGGCTGAACCTTTGGGATGTCCGAGCTGGCTGCCCACACTCGGGTGTACACTCAGAGCAGTGGGGCAGGGAGGGGCACGGGGGGGGTGCTCCCTCCTGTCTGAAGCTGTCCCTCCCTGGCTTGGTGTTTGGGGCTGCAATTCCACGGTGTGGGGCCCATCATGAGCATGGAGAGATGCTCACCCTTCTGTCTCTCTGGGCATAGGGAGGATGGGAAGGGCTTTGTGCAAAGGAGCTAAAGGAGGGAAAGTAGCAGAGTGAGAGGAAGAAAGGAATCCTAGAGGCAGAGTAACACCTAAGGGATAGCATAAATTACCCAAAGTTGGGCTAATGTCTTCCTGCCAGGGACCATCTGTCTTTCCCTCCTTGTTCCCTCCAACAAGGGAGGCCTTGGCTCTGCCAGTGTGCTGATGCAGGAGGTGCCAGGGCTGGCTGGGGTGGGAGCCAGCAGCAGGCTGTGCACTGCTATAGAATGCTGAAATCCCCTGTTTTCTGCTGTCAGCTTGTGCTTGTTAAGGCTGCCAACCAGCTCTCCTGGGGCTGCAACTCAGATGGAAACCTGGATATCATCCTGATTTCCTTCCCCTTGGGAAGGAAACCTCAGTTCACCCTCTCCGTGGGACACAACGACATCGATTCCCCTCAGCACCCACCGCAACAGGGCAGCTGAGCCATTGCCTGAGTGCAGAAGATGGGCTGGGGAGGAAGGACACCATCAGCCCATGGACCTGCTCGTACCCTCCCGTGGCTTGGGAAAAATGCCACCAGTGCTGAGGTTTGGACAAGGAGATGTGTTCAGAGACCTCAGCAGAGTGCTGGGGAGGTGATATGAGGCAGATGGGGGCTGAAGCCATCACAGCAGCACCCTTTGGGGAAGGGATGGGCTCTGGCCTATGTCAGCCCAAGGTCTGGGGGTGGAGGTGACACTTGGTGACATGGGGAAAGCTGTCTGTGACGGGTGTCAGCAGAGGCAGGGCAGACCACAAGCTACACCTCAGGAACTGCCTATTTCTCTGTGCACAAGTGCATCCCACCTCAGCAGGACCATCTGGGACCCAGGACACCAAACGGATGGAGGTGGGAACACTGTTTTCTACGGGCTCAAATTGGGGCCAGAGCCGAAAGGAAGGGAGAGACCTGGGGCATGCCAATACCCTCCTGACAAGGTCACTTTTCTGGTGAGGAATTCTCTCCAGGAGCAATCCCTGCCATTGAGTTATATTAAGCATTGTCAATGTTTCATGAGCACTTGAAGGTCGGGTACACAGACTTATGCCGATTCATCCACTGCCTGCAACTCAGTCTGGCTGCTCTCCCCTGCCTTTGCCCTTAGAGTTATTGGAGGGAAAGGGGCAAATTCCCATGCCCCAGAAAGAGCTGAGGAGAAGCGTGCACAGCCCATGGGAGCCTGGACACCCCCCGAGTTAGGAAGTCTCTCTAGGATGCCTGCAATTCCCAGATCAGCTGTGCTTTGCCATTTCCCAGCTCTGCCCCTGTCCTTTGGCAGAAAGGGGACATGAGCAGGGGCACGGTGGCTGGCTGGGCTGTGGAGCCCAAAGGAGCTGGGGAGCCCTGGGCAGCCCCGCTGGAAAGGCGACTTACTGCGGATCTCAGTGGTGGCGTACTTTGGGATCATGGAGTCGGTGGTGAGCTCGGGGTGCAGGATGCAGCCGTGCGTGTAGGCGTCCATGGGCAGCGAGTCCAGCAGCTCCCGGTACTGCAGCACCCGCGAGTGCAGCAGGCTGCCCGGCTCGGGGATCAGCTGCGGCACGTTCTCTGCAGGGCCAAGGCAAAGGTGTTAGCGGCCCCTGGGAGGGCTCCTCAGCCTGCTCCGGACAGCAGGGTGCAATCCTGCTGAGACAGCGGGGCTGGCTGAGGCAGAGCTTCCACTCAAACCTGTCACGCTCTGCCCTCGCCCTCCCTGCTGCCCATCCCGGTCAGGAGTGCAGCCAGCCCATGCCCCGAGATGGGCAAACCCACGGGATCACAGGGGAGTGTATGGATGTCATTACCCAGCCCCACAGCCCTCATGTTCCCTGGGGTCAGTGCAGCCAGCCCTGAGTCTCCACACTCTAATTTCACATCTCTTAGAATGGGAGAAAAATCTTCCTGGTCTGCAGAAAAGAGCTAAAAGATGGGGATTTGAATTTAGGATGAGTTACGTATTCTTTACGCCAGTGGCAGTGAGGTACCTCATTTTCTTGGGCTTCCTTGAAAATCCCAAAAATGGGCAATAGGAGTAGATGACCAAAGAAGCCCAGTGTATCTTCCCTCCATGCTCAGCCAGTGTCTCAGCTGCAGGAACATCCCTTGCCCTGGCTGGCTCTGCTCCTCCCTGCCTTGTTGGGTTTATTCACTTTCCATGGACGGTGGTTTGCATCGTGCCTTTTATTAACTGTCAGATCGAAATACATGGCAGGTGACACCAGAAGAAGCAAAACCTTGCTCTTGTCTCCCCCAAGATTTTTAACTCTCCCAGTTTTTTAAGGGATCATAAATGTTTATAGTGTCTGCAGAAAGCAGTTCAGAGGCAGTGAGTAAATCCACCACCAGGACTCTGTTGACCACATCCCGTCTGCAGCACTGGGCTCTCCGTGTGCCGGTGCCCCCACCTGAGTTGGGTCACGTTGGCAGAAGGACTTTGGCAGATGTGAGCAGGGCAGCCCCTTGTTTCAGGGCCTGAAGTGACAGCTGTGCTCTGCCCAGCCCTGCTGCAGGCAATGCAGCCTGGCAGGGATCTGGCCATGCCACTTTCGTGCCTGCTGGTGCCCATGGCTGGATGAGAACCAGGCAAATTTTGGTACCTCCTGTACTGGAAATCTCCTCGTGGCTCTGACCCAGACTGCCCCTGCTGGAAGGCTCCACAGAGTTGTTCCCAGTGATAGGTATCAGTGTCACTGTCCCCTGAGCAAAGGGAGGTTTTGGTGGCTCCTCCCTGCCATGGGCAGCTCGCTGCCTGCACTGCCTGGGCTCCAGCTCTCCAAGTGGGGATTTTCCACCCACTTCGTGGAAAATCAGGAAAAGTGAGAAAAGTGGCCAGATGAGTGAAGCAATAACTGGCCTATAGCTTGTGTGCTCCTTCCACAGGGCTCCTGGCCAGCACCTGACGGGCTGGGGCTGAGGCTGGGAACAGCACAACCAGGGGGACTGCTCCATCCCGCAGGAAGATGGAGCAACCACAATGAAATAGCGGCATGCTGGCCACCAGCCCACGTCCTTCAGCACGTTCCAGGGAAGTTTTTCATTGGGATGGCCTGACTTGCCTTTACATGCCACAGCAACCTGCACATAGGGGCTGCTGATGCACTCTATGGCTGTGCAAGAGGGTACAGACCTTGGAGGACACTCTTGCATGAAAGAAATATTGCCCTGATCTGTGGTTTCTGGGCACTGCTGGGCAGTGTCCTAGGGAGAAGCATCCTCAAATGTGGCTTATTGGCACTATTCACTGCTATTTTGGGGGGAAGGAAAACATTTCTCCACACACTACCCTTTACTGATAGCTGGCCCCCAGTGTGTGTGAGCAGCTGATAAAGGTCATGCCCTTAGCCCAGGGGAAAACATAGCTCAGTAAAAATTCCTTGTAAAGGCCTTTTCAAACTGTACACATTTCTGCAAGGTGGTTGATTCCCCCTCAGATCAGCACTGCCACATCCTGGTAATGCTTTTGGCAGCTGCACTGCAGGGTGATAGGATGGAGCAGAGCACAGAGCAGGGAGTGTTGCTCTGGGCCCTCTTTCCTGGAGCTTCCCCTCTCCATTTCCCAGCAGAAAGGTAAGAAACTGCACCTGGCTGGAAAATCTCAACGACAGGAGTTTCCCAGCGCTGGGACAGCTCTGTGTCCCCCTCCTGCTGGGGACAGCCTGTTGTCACATATGTCAGACCACCTGCCCTTCGCAGAGACCAAGAGAAGTGCAGGGTCTGGCACCCCCTGATGTCCCTTGGTGCTGGGGCTGCTGCCAGGCAGGAAAGCAGCTGCCATTCCCTAGGACGTGCTGCTGGTGTGGGATTCTCCTGATGGACCCATCCCTGCTGCCCCACTGGGGAGTGAGCTGTGTGCCTCCACGGAGCAGCAGCGCAGTGGCGGGGCCGGGAGAGGACAGCAGCTGAGCTGGCAAGGCGCCCTTGCTTCCGGAGCTATTTTGAGATGTTTTTGATGTCTCTGTTGCAAGGGGATGGATGCTGGGGCAAACATCGTGATGGCAAAGCCTGAGATCCCTGCTCAGCTTTGAAGCCTGCCCGGTGGGTGTCCCAGCCCAGCAGCCCCCAGGACTGGGGGAATGAGGGTGAAGGAGTGTGAGATGCCAGGGAGAGGCTGCTCACCACAGCTGCTGAGCAAAGCTGACTTTGAGCTCTGTCTCAGCATCCCGGTGTGCTGGGCTCAGCAGGCCTGCAGCCCTTTTCCAAGGGAATATGAGCTTCCCTCTCCTGGCTGTCCCTTCCTCTGGGTTTGTGTCACATCATCCTCCCATGGTCCTCAGCACTGCTGGCTGTTTTTGACTTTAAAGAGGCTGTTTTCTCTGAGCCACAGCAGCAGCAGGGACAGCAGGGTCCCCTGCCCATGGAATGGCCCAGGAATCCTGGAGGAAGCAGGGAGAGGAGCAGCAGCAAACAGCTTACACCCACATTCTCTCAGCAGAGGCCCTTTATACAATTACCCAGGGACAAAGCACAGATGTGCCTAAAGTCAGAAGTGCTCCATGAGCTGTGCCCCAGTGGGGACTCTGGTGAAATGCCACCACGCACCATGGGGACTGAGAGAAATTGTCTGGTTTGGAAGCGTGACTTCCAGGACAGAAAAGGGGGCACTTAGCTACCACACACCCCACAGCCCTCCAGCAATGGGTTTCTGCTGGAAATTCTTCAATTTCATGGGAAAACATAAAATTCTGAAGAGGGCTGGTGGCTTGCTGATCTTCTGGGGTGAAGATGAAACTTTAAAGGAAAAAAGTGGATTCGTTTAGTAAACAGAATGTGCACTAGACACGAATTTCCTCTGAGGCACAGCCCAGTCTTGCATTACCTCCCGTGAAGTTCTTCTCCATGTAGTCGATGATCTGGTTGTAGTCGCTGATGATGTTGTCCCTGTGGATGATGACGGGCACCTCCTCGCCCAGGTTGAGCCGCATGAACCAGGGCTCCTTGTGCTCCATCAGGGGCATGCTGACGTCCCGCTCCTCGCAGGGCAGCCCCTTCTCTGCGATCACCAGCCGCACCTGGGGCAAGAAGCCAGGGAAAAGGGCTCAGCCCCACGCACCGAGCTGGTCTCCAGTCCCCCCTACCCCATTACACCCCCAGACCCTTCCCTAAAACTTAAACACAGTGACATGCCATGATCACAGGCTTGCCCTGCAAGAAGCCAAGCAGCTGTTGCCATGGGACAGCTGCAAAATCCAGGCAGCCACGAAAGAATTTCTTTTCCTGGCAAAGAGGGGATACCCAAACCCATCCTGTTTTCTCAGAATCATGGACCATCCTCCCTGGTCCTGGTGGCCTGTGTGACAGGCAGAGGAGCTGGAGGGCTGAGAGCCAATCCCTCAGCAGTGGGTGGAGGGAGGCAGGAGCTGTCCAGCTGGGCGATCCAGCTGATGCTGCTGTGGATCCCAGAATGGCCCAGCACATACCTGAGGAAGAAAAGGATGAGGAAGAGGAGGAAGCAAGGCTGCAGCAATGTTATGCCTTACACGTGCACCCAGTAAGTGCTGCTGTCTGGCTGAAGAAGACCTGGATGCTGACTCAGGTATGTCCCACCCTCAGGAGTGGACTCTGCCTTTACCAGATGAAGGCTCTGTTCTGTGGGAAGTTCCAGCCAGCCCCTGTGACCCTGCACAGCATTCCTCCTCTTCCTCCATGCTGACATTAGCTTGAGGGCATCACCCAGCACCTTCACACCTCTTGTGTCAAACCTGCTGCCTCCCCCTTCCCCTTCCCCTGCCCTCCTCCAGCCCTGGGCCCACCAGCAGCACTGCGGGCGTGACACCCACACATCTCAGGGGTGGGAAAGGTGAGTCCAGCCCTGTGGAGGGGCAGGAGGAGGCAGGAGTGAGGCTGGATGTGGGACACCATCACCATCCTCACCCCAGTCACCAGCCCTCAGGGCAGATCCTGCTGCTCTGCTCTGTCCATGAGGCGGTGTTGAATATGCACTCAGGGATGGCATTTTAGGCTTCTGGGTTATAAAACCTGACTATTATGAACTAAGTATGTCAAACACACAAAAAAAAAAAAAAAACTCACGGGGGATGTGAGAAAGCCATGATTTACAGAACCACTGAATGAGGCAAAAGTACTTGTTTTCACCCAACTAGCAGCAGCTAAAAATACAATTTAACATATATAACCGTTTCTGTGAGTACTTCAGAGTTCTCGGGGAATTAGTCATTAATTATTCACAGGACTGGCAAGTTAATTTTTTCTTTTAAAGTCAAACAAGAGAAAGCCTGGGTTCCTCAACTGCATCTCGCTCCTGGCCTTTTCCTCCCAGCTAATAAATGAACCTCAGCCGGTACCACCTGGGGTATCCAGCCCCAAGCTCCCTGTGCTGCTTTCAGGAGCTGATGGCCTGGCAGGAGGCAGCTGCTGGGCATGAGGCAGCCCGGGGTCCCAGGGTACCCCAGTGCCTGAAGGCACGGGGACCCCCTGCCAGCACCCCAAAGGGGGATCCCAGACTGGGGTGACAAAACATTCCTGGGGAATTCCGCGGGGAGCCGGGCACGAGCATCCCCCGCCAGTGCGGATCCCGAGCCCGTCAGTCCCGTGCTGCCGACGGTGGCGGGGCCGACCATGTGCAGCCACCCTGCTGCATTGGGCATCCTCCCTCCTTTGTGTCGGCTCGCGGGAACGGGCACCTCTGCCCCGGCCTGCCCGCCGGGCTGCGGAGCTCGGGGAGGCCCTGGCACCGGGGAGCTTGGTGTTCCACCACCCACCCCTCCGAACAGCCCATTCTCCATATGGTGTTAATGGCTTAGGAATGATGGGGGGTTTGGGGCCGGGGGAGAAGGTTGGGTTTGCTACGCAGCTGCCGTGCTGCGAAATGAGCATTTACTATTGTCTGGAAAGCGGGATTTCTTGCTGGGGCAATCCGGGAACAGAATTTCCAGGGCACTGCTGCAGTGTGAGGGGTGAATCATCGCTGCGTGCTGGGGTCCGGGATCCTCTCCTGGGCACCAGCCTGGCTCGGGGCTGCCTCTCCTCCCGCAGCAGCAGCAGGGTGGTCCCGGGCCCGGCTCTGCCTTTGTCTGCGCTCCCGGCAGCGCCAGTGTGGGGCTGGGAGCGAGCACAAAAGCACCGAGGCGGCTCCCGGCGCAAGCCGTGATACCAAAGCAAAGGCAAGATTTGGCCGAGCCCCCCCCCCATTCTCATCCCCATGCCATCCCCATGCCCTCCCCGGGCAGATGCTGTTAAGAGGTACAAAGATCTGCCTGGCCGCACGTTGCTGCCCCGGCCAGCCACGGGGCTGAGCCCCTCGCTCTCCCCCGAGTGCATCCATCCACCCTCCCGAGGCAAAGGGATGCTCTGGGATCTGGAGGTGATTCTCGCCCGGGAGCCCGGCCGAGCGGTTTTCTTTACCTTTTGTGAGCTGAAAGACTGGGTCCAGTGGTACAAAACCAATCTGTCCTGGGATTTGAGAGCGGGGTCTGTCGGGTCGTGATTTTCCTCCCCCTCCGTGGATTTCCCCGCGCTGTTCTCCAGCGCCGAGATGGGCCACCAGCTGCAGTTGGTGGGAGTAACATTATTGGGAGTCGCCATGACAGCGAGCGAGCGAGCGGGAGAGGGACGGGGAGCGAGCGGCGCTAGCCCAGCATCACATGGGCTCCTGCCAGCCCATCGCTCCGGGCAGCTCCAGCTCCCCGGCCGCGGTGGGCAGCGCGGGGCGGTGGGCGCGGGGTCACAGCACCGGCTGGTGGCGGCGGCGCCGGGGCTGTGGCTGGGCTCGCAGCCCGTCCCCGCTCGTGGCGGGGCTCCCACGGAAACGTGCAGGCATCGCTTCAAGAGAGGAGTCAGCAGCGGAGGCTCCTGCCTGCCTGCTGCCTGCCAGCTCGGCAATCCGGGGCAGCTCCAACCCCTGCGGCTTCCTAAGAACATTTTTCAGCAGAGATTATTTTTTTTTTTTTGACTGCTTTAGATATGGCGGATGTGTGATAAATAGCCACAGTGATGGACACTGGCTTTAAAATGCCTAGAAGGTGTCGTGCCTGCCTTGCAACCTTCATGGAAAGAAGCAGCAATGGCTCTTTAAAGGTATTCAATTATTTTAGGAGTGCACAAATTAATTTCTGCCTATTGGGTATAATGTAGCCCATACAGGGGCAGAGCCCAGGAGCCTGTGGTGCATACCAGAGCCCAGGGTGCCTGCCCAAACTGGACAAAGTAGGCACAGCTGGGCATCACTTCCAGAATTAGCAATGTGTGTCACAATTCCAAACTGGCCAGGAGACTCAGAAGCACTGGGGCGTCTGGAGCTGCTGCTGCTCCCCAAGCCCTGTGAGCATCACACAGAGGTTTGCAGCACAGGCGTGTAGGCAGCTGGATACAGTGACCTGGACATCTGGACTTGTGCTTTATGACACTTGGCTTTGTCATGCTCCATCTCCAGCAATCTGGGAGCCTGGAGATAATTTCCCACCCTTGGAACTACTGCCAGTGCCAGGGGATAAAGCCAGTCCTGTTAGGGGTGTTGTAGGGGCAGGTTCTGGTGAGGGTAGGGGACAGGCCCTGCAGGCACAGGGAGCCACCTTGTGTCTCAGGGCTGTGTGAGAGCTCTCACTGTGAACTACTGGGGCTGGTGAGGATAGAAACAGGAAGGTTTGGAAGAGCTGGTTCAAGTGGGGAAACTGAGGCATGCTTCACCCAGGAGCAGTGGGAGGGAGCAGGGCCACACTGGTACCCAGCTGCATAAATATAGTGCAAGGAGCAGTTTTCTAGGGACTGGGAGATGAAATGAATTTTTTGGTTGTTGTGATGTTCTGCTCCTCAGGGTGTGCAGGAAGGTGATGAGAGGGGTGAAGCTGGGATGTGCTGGGCTCTGCCCTGGCTCCTCCTTGTCCTCTCCCCTCATAGGCAACAGCCCCTAATGACAACCTCTCTCCCAGCCCAGGTCTTCCTAAGTCCCTGAACTGGCCTCGGGGTCACCCACGGGGACAGGCTCTTGCTTGGCCTCTGCTTTGGGGCTGTAAAAAAGAGGGAAAACTGAGCTTTGAAGAGCTGGCACCCCATGTAGCACCACCCCGCCCTGTGCTCCACAGCCTCCCCTCGTTGCAGGCGTCTTTGGGGGCTCCTTGCACTGGAAGGGGACACGGTGGGTGTAGAAAAGGCAGGGAGCAGGTTGGCCAGGCAGCAGCTGCTCTCCCTGGATCGCTGTCCAGAAGGCCCCATCTAGTGGCACAGTTTGTGATGAATTAGTGCTGCGCCGTGGGGAGTAAAACATCACAGGCTGCTGCATCCCTCTGGGTCCTGCCGGTACGCGGTGCCTCTGTAGGGCCCTACTTATTTAGCTGGGTTTTGGCTTGCTAAACTGAGGAAGGCTTGAAGGGCACGAGGGGTGCCAGCCCCCTTCAGGGGTGCCCTGACCTTGTGTGACCTTGAGATCATCCCCAGCTCTTCAACACAGCCTCCCTGAGTGCCAGGGGGGTCGGCGCGGGGCTGCCCCATGGGACGCTCGGCACTGGCAGAGCCCTGGCACAAGGTGCCATCGGAGCAGGATTGTGGCTGCTGGCAGTTTGGGAATACTGAATCCAGGGGAGGGTCTCATCTCAGAGCTGATGCAAAGGTTACAGAGATGAGAGAACAGGAGGATGGAGTCGGTCACGGGACTTCGCAGGCACAGAAGACCCCTCCCTGTTTTAGAAGGAGAGGGTGGAAAACAGGGTCTAGAAATGGCTCCACTGATTTTTTTTTTTTTTTCCCAGTGGCCTGATTCAGTGTCTGCCAATGTAAAGCTCAGCTCAGATTTGATTTAGCTTCTGAAAGACAAGAAAGAAATGTCATTGATCCAGGGTGCCCTTCTGCTTCCTGCTTCAGTTTAACTAGTCCTGAAACTAGAGGGACAAGGACTTGTGCTACTGGAAAACACCTAGGCTGGGTCTGCTGAGATAGGAAGGAGAGAGTTGGGATCTGATTAAAGTCCTGGGAGCACTGCAAGTCCACTGGTGCTTTCTCAGAATATTTCAGACATATTCTGTAGATTGACTGGGAACAGATCCTAGAGCATCCACACACAGAAAAAATTCCCCAGGCTTGTTGGGGCAGGAACAGCAGCAGCTGGGAGCAGTAGGGCTGCATTCAGCACTGTTTGTACCAGGGCATCTCTACTCATCAATCAGGCTAAAGGTGCTGTGCAGGCATTCCCAGAGAAAATGCACTTTTCCAATAAATCCTGAGGTTTCAGGCAGGCAGCAAAAATAAATCACTGCATTATCAAAGTGATATGGATGAGCTGAATTGAGAAGGTTTTGATGGAGACCATAAGTTTGGGCCTCTCTTAGGGGCCCATCATTCACCCCCAGGGGTTGGTCTGTGCTGTGCAAATGTCACCAGCAATGTTCCAGTACATTTGCTGCAAACCTTACAATTGCAGTGAAGAACCAAAATATCTGCCCTTGCTCTGCCACAGGCAGCACTAAATGTGTTTAAACACTAGCAAAAACAGGGGTTCAGGAAGGAAACAAAATGACTGAGTTACTGTCTTTTTTGCCCTTTTCCTTCCTCCTTCACTAGCAGTTACTCCAGTCCTCCACAGGACACAATGGAGGTGTGCCCTCAGAACCTGCTCTCAGGCTTTCCCTCCCATCTGGTGTTCTGGCAACCTAAATTCACTTCTCATCCCTCAGTTTCAGGGTGTATCTTGGACTAGTTTAACTGACAAGATCTGCCCAGTTCCTCTCTCTCCCTGGACACAGCAGGTCTGTGGCACATTGTCCTGCTCCACAACTGAAAACATGCCTTTCCAACGCTGTCCATCCGTGCTGGGTTTATGTAACACCAGTCCAGACACCTCTCGGGGTTCTGCACACTCTATTAAAGAGCAGCACAGCAGAAACTGCCCCAAGGTGACCTTGAGCAGGCTGCCACTGCACACTTCTACAGAAGGGCCTTGCTGTGCCCCTTCACTAGGCTCCAGGTGCAGAGAGGAGTGGGGACAACCAATACCAGGCTTAAATAACCATTTTTGTGCACGTGGAAGAGCTGTGCCTCAGCTTCACACACATGGACTCTGGATCAGTGCTCACCAAGAGGCAGGGAAACAACCATTCCCATGGTGTTAGAGGGCACAGAACCAAAACATGAATAAAAATAGGAGCAGATACTCTCTGCTGAAGCAGAAACACCCTCCAAAAAATAGCAGCAGCAAAGATAGCTGGTACTAAATATTTATGTTTACAAGCAAAGTACATATGATACCAGATTTTCTGTAGGGAGAAAGAAGGGAAAGTGGAAAAACCTGAAGCATGTGTGGGTATTGCAGGATAGAGCTGGAAGAGGGAGGTGGCATGAGAAAATGTAGAAATCAGTTACATTTAATTTGAGTAAGAGCAAATGCTGCATGCTAAATATACACATGAAACTTAAGAGCAAAATGAGTTTTAGTTGTATTCTTATGTTTTTTTGATTTATTTGGATTTTAAATCTCAGCTTCCTGGACTTGTAAATTTTAGGAATGGTGAGAAGAAAATCTACAGTGATTATCATCTGAGATGAATGTCTGAGCCTTCTCCAGCACAGAATACAAGGCCAACTGTTCACATCTGCTTTTCATCCATTTTTACACAACTGCTTGTGACTCCTTGGCTTGCTGACCACTCATTTTTCAGCATGTAAGTAAAAGTTACAGTACTTTACTCAGACATGGTTGTTGAGGATGTACAGCTGACACTGAAACCAGAGCTTTGTTAGGTTTTTTTAAACTAAAAAGGTCTTGAGGGAAGATGAATATGTGCCAAATTATTCAGACTTTAAGTTGCTGGGTTTTGACAAACATTTATTAATGCAAGTCTCGGCAAAAGAATTTTTTATTGCAGTATTTTCAACCAGCAGGAATGTCATAGCTCTACAGCACAAAGCCAGGATGATACACACGTCCTGTTCACCCCCTTTCCACACCACTCTGTGTATCAGACGTGCTCAGAAACATCCTGTATAGATGGTTCCACCCTCTACACTTCTGAGACTGCACAGTCCAAAAAACCTGGTAGCCTGCTTCGCTCCCCCCCAAATTATTCCACCTGTAAAGCACAAATAACAAAATATATTTTTACTTCTAAGAGCTTCACTTATCTGCAGAAAAATAGAACTGCTTAAGAGTGAGCGAGTTAGATTAAGGAAGGGTCCAAGTACACACCCGCACATTCTGGACCTCCCAAAAAAATTGTACGGAAGAAGCATTCACAACTTGATCCAACTAAAAAAGGAGCCAGCCAGTGTTCAAGGAAAGGAGATTCATCCTATCCAAAATGCTGAATGCCTTCTCATCCTTCTCTCTAGAGCAGGATAAAGAGGATGGAGCTGTAGCTGTGAAACTGTTCTCTAAGTACAGAGATACATTAAGAATGAACATTCCAAACACGTCAAAATATCAGAAAAAAACCTAAGTTTTTTTGGTTTTGTTTGTTTTTTTCCAAAACATAGTGAAAACAGCATACAGAGCTTCAATATCCACAGCACAAACCAAAAACCAAACAGAGCTCATTTGATCTAGAGTGCTTTTGTTAAGGTATTCAGAGACTTTAGTGCATTCTTTTTAGAACTAAGCTCAGAAACTATATTTAATTTTTCATTTTATTAGAAAACTAAACTGTATGAGGCAAAGATACATTTAATCAAACACACAACAGTGAAAACATGGCACTGACAAGGCAATTAGCCCAACCATTGTATCAAACTCTGCTTCAGGATTCTCTATTGCTTACAGTCAAGTATACATCATCTCTGCCATGTGAGACATTTTCTTGGGAATATATAAGTAGTATTCCATGTATCCCGAAAGATCTTCAATAGTCACGTCATCCACAAAGGCTCGAGCTTGCTCAGAACAAGACCTGGGAGAGCTTGCTGAGGCTGTCCCAGAGGGAGATCTGTTCTGCAGGGAGTGGGCATGGACCCCCAGGACTGCCTTCTCGCACTCGGACAGGACGCTCCGCAGGCCGGAGAAGGAGTACACCTCCATGGTGCGCCACTGCTTGCACTGGCACTTCCTGTCCGTACAGGGGCACTGCCTGCCGTTGCTAAGCATGGATAAGGACTGGAAATCTGAGGTTTGCTTAGAACACAAGCTGTTCTCAAAGGATGAGCAGAGAGAAGGGCAATTCTCCTCCAGCTTCTGCAAAGGCTCTTCGGCGGTGAAAGCTTCCAACGGTTCAGTTCTGTCGTTACTGGCCTCAAGGTGAGAATCCTGCCCGTCCTTCGTACCATGTTCTGCTGGGACAAAAACATCTGAGCTGATGACACCCTTCGAAGTGTCTGCCTGGGGTTTGTGTTTCAGCTGGCTGTTGGCTTTCATGTTGCAATAGGTGAACTTGGGAGGGTGCAGGACCGGAGACTTGGAGCGCCGGCGCCGCGGGACCCTCGCCGATCCTCGGGAAGGCTTCCTCACACACCTGCAGGGTTCAAGAGGTGAGCAAGTGGGTAACTCCAGAATCTACACAACAGCTCAGTAAGCTCTAAAATGTGATTAAAAACATTTTACAAGATTATTTTTCTGCTTGGAAATACCAGATGTCTGGACACTTACAATCTCTGACACAAACCGTGGAGGACTCTGAAGAAATTCGGGTTCCCCCAAGGGAAAGATACATACAAGGAACCCTTATTCAAGGTGCTTCCCCCCAAGTCTTCTTATCCAAGGTGCTTCCCCCCAAGTCTTCTGCCTTAAGCAAATGATACTCTGTCATCCCAAACTGAACTGTAGTGCAGAACCTGGGTCAGTTGGAGGTGCTGGCAGAGTCACACTGAATATCCAGGTACTTCAAAAGCAATAAAAGAACCCAAGAGTGAGGTGAGAGGGGGTTGCAAAGGTTTAAGACTTGCAGAAAAGTACTACTGATGATATCAACAGAAAAGAAAGTTTTGGGAACCCTCTCTAAGAGAAGATGCAATATTGTTTTTAAAAACTTTGATGAAATCAAAGAACAACTTATCAGTTATAGAAACATTCTGTGACAGAAAGGAAAGATATCTTCAAGCAACTAATTAACAATTCGCACTGAAAGCAGCCTGCAACTGTTCAATGTGTCATGTTTTACCCATGCCATGCTTCCTTGGAGCTGACAGTCTGCTGCTTGGCTCCATCCGTGGCTGCTCTTGTCGTTGTTCTGAGAATGGTCCCGTCGCCCACGGACAGAGCTGCAATACATCTGGGTAAAAAGAGAAATGCCACATCACAGAAATGCCTGAACATACGGCTCCAGAGGCCCACATTCAGCCTATGTGCTTTGGATGCTCAGCTAAGCCCATCAAATTTGCTGCATTTACTCCCTCTGTGGTCAGTGGGTAGAAACAGGGCCTTAGAGCGATTTATACAACCCCTCTTACTATACTGGCCTCATCAAGTGGCTAAAGATAGGTGAGATGAAATGAAAGGCAGCCAAAATGCCCAGAGGTTGATGTCATGCCCTATTTGTACTACAATGACGCATTAAAGGAATGTAAACTCAGGTTCCAAACGTTCTTGTCAGACAATAGTCATTAAAGATAGCCTCCTACTCCTCTGAAATGCTAAGTCAGGCACCTGGAGCAGCAGGCTGAGGGGGAGTCGTGGAGAAGTGGAGGAGGTACAACAGGCAAGGACAGATTGCTGATTTATTTAGTTCTCGTTAAATTTTTAAGATAAGCATGGAATGAAAAAAGCATCTGACCCTCGAGGTCTAGATGACAAACATAAACACCTCAGCACATGAATCTGTGCTTTTAGTTATGGTGGCTGCAGGTGTGATTTGGAACACGGGAAATTGTAAGAAATGAGGCTGAAATTCTAGCAAAGAACCCAAATACTCTGCCCAAAGTTGATCTTAACGGATTAGTCACAAGATCTGAGCTGTTCACAACACATGCCTGAAAAACAAGATCTTTTCATGCCTAAGATGTCATCAGGAATCAACCAAAAGCCCACACAGTCTGCCAGTGGTACTACATCAAAAGCGTTATGATTAATAACCACAGTTCCTTGATAGAGAACAGCTATTTTTTTCCACAGTGCTCAGAAGACCTCCTGAAGTAGAGGGAAGGAGCAGCAAAGCAAAATATATTTCCACATGCAGAGGAAGGCCTGAATTCACAGTGTTGATGGTGGTGGGGATGAATTCACAATGTAACACTGTCGACATAAAACTTCCTCTTGTGTTTGTAAATTCCCAAAAGACTTCAAGTGAACTGTCTCAGAGTGTTAGACTGCATAATTTTATCAGCTCTTACACTACATATTATCACACACCCAGTATGTTACTGAGTAAGTTTTTATTGTAAGAATGTCTGCAAACATTTTACTCCACAAAGACCCCTGAAATCAGAATGCTCAGAGCTTATACTCAGCCTGACCCTTCCCAGTGCTGGGCACCCCAGCACACTCTGAGGTGTTGGTGCTGCTGTCCAGATGCCTTCCAAGCAAAATTTTGTGCACTAAATAAAGGCTTATAATGTGGCTGCACACACCAGTGTTTAGAGGGACAGACAAACAAATCCTGTATCACACCAGGTGACTACAGCTGTGACAGTTAAAAGTGGGTTCACAGCTTTAGGTGAGTCTTTTCATGCTTCCATGCAGCCACTGTGTGATTTCAGTTGGATACTAGTCAAAATTACTCTGTAATAAAATACTGCTTTGCATACTAGACAGTTATAATGACTGTATTTCATCTGAAGTGATGCAGTTCAGAGAGAGCAAAGAACCTTTCACCAAATGGCTTTTACTTTTTGAAATGTAAAATAATAGAAAAAAATACAAATATTTAATAGAAACCTGACGAATTACATTGCCTTTTTTGTTGCTCACTTACCCTGCTGCATCCACTCTCAGCTTTTTGAACGCTGTTTGTAGACTCTCCTCCTCTTCATCTTTAGCTTCCAAGTCCATGGATGTGCTCTCAGTGGGTAACCAACCGTGCCATATAGAATAAACTGAAACACAGACATTGGGATTTGATACTGAGGTCTGAACACAGGTGCTCTGTACAGAACTGACTGACAGCATGATGGGTGCTCATTCTTCTGTGGGCAGTGTCACTGCCTTCTGACCAGACCCACCCTGGGCTTTTCCCTGTGAACTCCAAAGTCTGAGTTTTTCAGAACAAGCACAGCCTGTGTCAGAAATATCAAAGTGTCTTTTTATCAACGGGTGAACACAGATCCTGGCAACCTGCGTAACTCTGAGCTGTGAGCATGGCACCTGCAGCAATGCTTTAGAAAGGTTTCAGGAGTCACAGGACGGTTTAGGCTGGCAGGGATCCCTGGAGGTGCCACTCTCTTGCTCAGGTAGGGCCATCCCACACTGGTTTCCCAGACGATGTCCAGGTAGCCTTTGAATAACCCCAAGAAGGAGGACTCCAGAGCCTCCCTGGACAGCGCGTGCCCAGCCACCCTCAGAGAAAAGCGTTTCCTTATGCTCAGACAACGTTCCAATGTGTGCCCACGGCCCCTGCTCCGGTCCCCAGGCACGAGCGAGCAAAGCCGGACTCTCCCCTCCGAGCCCACCCTTCAGGCATTTCACACCTTGCTGAGATCCCTCCCGAGCCCTTTCTCACCGGCAGCAGCGCGGGGGCGGCCGGGCACTGCCCGCCGTGACACCCCCGCTGGCACGGGCGCGGGGCCGGGACCAGAGCCAGGCCCGAGCCAGGCCCGCGCTGCCCGCGCCCGCCGGAGGCTCCACAGCCGCGGCCGCCCGGCGCCGGCCCCGCTCCTCCACCCGCCCCGGGACCTCCCCCGGCCGCCCCGCCGGGAAGACCCGCGGCGGCCCCTCCGCTGCGGCGGCCCCTCCGCCGCCCCGGGCTGCCCTCGGGCCGCGGGGCCGCCACTCACCCACCGCCGCCTGCCCGGGGCGCGCACCACAACAGGACGTGACGTCACCGCCGCGGGGGCGCGCCCCGGCCCCGCCCGCCCCGCCGGGTGCGCGTGCGCGAGCGGCGGCGGTTCCGGGGGGCGGCGGGAGGCGGCGGGAGGCGGCGGGCCCGGCCCGCGGAGCGCGGTGAGTGCCGCTGCCGTCCCTGCGCCCGTCCTCCTCCTTATCCCGTCCGCGTCCTCAGCCCAGTCCCCTGCGCGGGTCCTCCTTGCTCCCGCCGGGGGCCGGTAAGCGCCGTCCCGTCTCCCCGCGGCGAGACCTTCCCGCGCGGTTCCCGCCGCCGGTCCCCTCGTGAGGGCGGAGGGCGCTGGGGGAGCCTCGCCGGGGCGCGGGGCGGTGCTGAGTCACGGCCGAGCCCCGGAGCCGCGCCGCGGGGCAGCGGCGGGGGCTGCTGGGGCTCGCCGGGGTGCGGGCGGGAAGGGCTGGGGAGGGAAGTCCGAGCGGTTAAAAGTGCAGAGTTAAAATACTGCAAGAATTAAACATACACAAGTTCGTGTCCCGCGGCCCGTGTGCTGCCCCCCGGGCCGTGGCCGCCCCTTGCCGTGCCCGTGCCTCGTCCCATCGCACCGCGCTCCGCTGGGCTTGTAGTGCGGTGGTGCTGGGAAACAGCCGAAAATAAAATGGAAAAGGAAAGATCTGTCTTTTCCTGGGAGGTAAAACCCGTAAGTTTCAGTGTGTTTTTTGACACGGTAAGCTTTAGCTGGTTTTCACAGTAATTGATTTTTTTACGTGTGTGCTCGTTGGCGCGTGCATCTAAAATGCTTAAGCTTATACTTTGTTGTCACCCGGTGCGACTTTTATCTAAATAAATTCTGCATTGTTTTGAGGGTTTGCAGTGTTGGTGATGAAGGGCAGCACAATAAAATACTTAGTCTAAAAACTGGTACTCTATTTTGAGTAATGTACAGTGACTTTAAAACTTTTACTTTCATCTTTCTGGTAAGGCTATGTAATACAGGAGTTTGCTGTTAAAAAAAAAAAAAAACAAACTTACATAGCCTGATTTTTTTTTTTTTTCATTTTAAAGAATCATCTGAGGATGACTTGGGGGCCAAGGAATAAAAGTGAAGTAGAGACCATCTGTTTCACCAGAGCAGTAATAATTGGCTAAGGGAAAATATGAAATAGTAACTTGCTCAGATGAACATCATGTTGTCAGTGTTTAAGCTTCCTCTCCTGTTTACTCCCTGTCTGACTCATTGGACACCATGTGCCTTGAAATTGTTATGATACATTATCCTTCTGTGTGTGTCATTAATAGCTGTGTGCAATCCAGGGCAGCCAGGTGAAATCACAGCAGAGCAGCAGTGAGAGGGAGAGCTGCCACCCCAGCTGCAATGAGAGGACGAGGGAACAGAGATTATCCCCATCCCTCTGCATGAGTAACTGAGCTGCAGAGCAGCCGACAAAAACGGACTCGGTGAAGAGAGTTCTTTTCCTTGCTGGAAAAACAGCTTGTGCAGGGCTTTGCACTTCCTTCTGCTGAAGTTCATGAGGTTCCTGTTGAGGTCCCACTGGTGTTTCAGCCATTCATCCCAGTTTGGTGGCATCAGCAGATGTGGTGAGGGTACCCTGCCACGTCGTCCAGATGTTAATGAAGATGTTAAACAGGACTGGACAGTCCTGTCCCTGGGATACACCACTGGGGCCTGACCTCCAGCAAACCCAAAGAGCATCAAATTTAGAAAGATTTGAGGTCCTTTGTAGCTACATTAAATGATGGCCAAGGTAGATAAAAAAAAATACATCAGCCAATTTTTTTTTTTTTTTATTTAAAGCAAGGCTTTCTGATTGGTTTTTATATTTGTTTGCATTTGTACTTGTGCACAAGCTGATACTGGTAAATTTTAACAACTATTTGTAACCATGTTCTGATAGGACTGTGTAACTGTTGCTGCGACCTAGACATAAGGTCAAAAACTTTTGTTTGGCTTAAAACTTTATCTTGTTTCAAGAAAAATCTCTTGGTTTGGGTTTTTTTTAAAGTGCATATGTAACACTGAGTCCCAAATTTGGAAAGAAGAGTTGTAGAAGGTTGATTGTTTCTAACAGTGTTTTTGCTTCTCACTTTCACCTCTTCTACAATTATTCTGGTAGCACTGTAAGACAAGTGGAAGAGTCTGGCTGGGCTGTAATGTATGTGCAAGATGCTGTTGACACTAAATTTGACTTTGACTTGTTAATTCACCTGCAGTCGTACAAGAGACTGTTCCTTTCATTCTTGGGTATCATAAAGCTTGTTCTGAGTCAGCTTTCAAAAATGTTCTACTAGAATGACCTCAGCTTTGTGTGCTCAGTGTGCTATTTTGAGTTTATTTTCATGTATTATGGTGCTGCTGGGCAACTAATGTTTTTAACAAGGATTTGGCCCTTATTTTCATGTGTCTTTTTTCTGATTGTAGCAGTACATGGTAATTCCATCACCTCCTAGCCATCCCAATGATGAAATCAGAAGCTAAGGATGGAGAAGAGGAAAGCCTGCAGACAGCATTCAAAAAGCTGAGAGTTGACACAGCTGGGTGAGTAACACCACAGGGAGACACAGACCTAACATCTTACAAATGGACTCAAAGGGAACACCCTTGCTGTGAAATTTGAGGGAATGAGGTAATTGCAAAAGGTTTGGGACAGAAAGCTTTCATTGTAGTTAAACAGACAGAAATAAATTGACTACCTGCAGACTACACTTCTTAAGGAATTGTAAATTGTTTGATTATTGTCAGCTTGCAGCAGGTTTGAAAGAAACCTCACAATCATGATCAGCTGACAATGTGCTTGAAATGAATTTTGGCATGAATCTGGCTGCCAGAGGTTACCAGTACTAGAGTCCATAGGACTAGAACTCTGCTGTTGAAGTTAGGCTATTACCGTGGTTCTGAAGGCCTGTCATGAGAATAAAATCAGATCTTTTCCCAGGAGAGAAACTTTCTTTCCATGTCAGTAAGGGAGAGCGTTAGATTCAGTGCATGATTCCCACACAAACTATTTTCATTGCTGTCACAAAATTTCTATTTATAATCAGAATCACTAAATGGGAAGGAATGCTTTTTGTGCTGTCATGGTTTGTGGAGATATGACACATGGCACTCACCTTCACTGTCCCAGGTGGCAGAACACAAGCACCACGTGTCTTCTGTTGGTAATGATAATTTTTACTGGAAATTCAATAAAGGAAGGCTTCCATATAATAATGCTTCTTTTTCTGCTGACAAATGTGCACCATTGCATATTACCTGTAGAATCTGGGATCCCATAAGCTGTTGTTAGTGATGCAATTACACTGTCACTGAAATGAAAGGGTAGGTAAGGCAGCATCAAGGTGGTAACTGGAATTAGCACAGAGCTGAGATTGTGAGTAGATGGGCTTCTAAAGTTATCTTTTGTTTATATTAATTAAACTCATTAGTAATGAATTACCTCTCATTTCTTCAGTATCTTTAGTACCATCCTCCAGCTGGGCATAGTTGATTACTTTGGAGTTTTTAGGTCCTTTTCATCTTATGTTCTGTATTCATTGTCCTTTAAATGGAAATTAGTTTTATTAATAGTTTGGATTCTCTTAACCCCGTCCTAGATTAGTGTGTGGGAACTCATTTTCACTTTTCAGGGAATCCGTTCTGTGTACAAACTGATTTAGCATAGGATTTGGAAAATAATTTTCTTGGAACTTCCAGTCTAATATGTGAAGTCACAACTTGAAAGAATTGTTCTTGGGTTATTGTGAGTCCTTCAAAATGGGAATGTGGAATGAATACATAGCCCCAAAAAATTTAGTAAATCTACTAAGGCCCCTGCCTTGAATAGAAGCTGAAGGTCTGACACAACTCTGTGGCTCAAATGATTCAACTTGCAGGAGTATGAAGAGTTTTAGCTTATGTTGACAGGCTATGTTAGACAGAGGCTTAAGTGTTCTTCAGCTAAACAAAGTCTATTTATGTCCAAAGAACATTTATTTTTAGGAAAGAATGGCTTATTTGTCTCTGGAAAAAGAGACGTGTTTCTTCAGTGGTGGTGTTTCTGCCTTCCCTCTCCTGGGAAGCTGAGATTTGGCCATTGTGTGTGTTTGTCACTGACACGTGGGGCTGGCTCTGCAGCGGAGCTGGGAACGGCATCTCTCGGTCGAAGGGTCTGTTACACAAACCTTGGGCATAGGAGCGTGTCAACACTCATCCTTCTGATTTGGGTCTTTGTGGGCAGGTCTTTGAAGGTGTATTCTAAATGATTTGGAGCAGTATTTTCTGGGAAATAAGATGCACAAAGGTTTATTTTCATAATCATAATGCTAACCAGTGTAGGCTGTTAACTCTTCATTCTGTCTCTCACAGATGTACCACTTCTCTCTCTGTGGGTGATGGGACAAGTCCCAGAGCAATAGTTAGAACAGTGGCAGATGAAACCAAACCTAAGAATGTGTGTGCTTCTAAGGAAACCTGGCATGGGTAAGAGAAGCTTGGGATTATCAGACTATTTCCAACGATACTGCATTGAAAAGGAATATTAAGTAGACAGTTTCTAGTTGGTGCCCCTCTAAACAAGAGACCTGAATTGTCTTTAGCAAAGAACTTTATGAAATACTCACACCAGCTTTTTCACTTCATATATGACTGCAGTTCTTTAAGTTAGGTGAAGTGAAAGGAGATGCTGGTCACTCATAGGTGGCTAAACGTTGTAGATATTTCTCAATGCAAATGTGAGCTGCTGGTTTTGAATCAGACAATCATGAATGCATCTCTTTCAATCATTGTTTGACACTGCAGAAGCTGTCGTTGTGCCTTGAAAACTAGATTAAAATAAAGAACTGATTTCTAGAGAAATCTGCAGAACTTCATGCTCATCTGAAACAAAACCATCCTCTGCCCTTGATTCATTAGTTTCGTGCTCTTTTCTTGTGCTTTGTCCTTCTTGTAGTGATTATTTTGTCATGTCTCACATGCTTTACTCATTTTCTGACCTTTAAAGCCCACTCTCTCGGATGCATTTCTGTGCTGTTCCTTTTATATTTTATACAACTGCTTGTCTAGAACTAAGTCAAGTTCCAAGACAGCAGACTAATCTGAGCAAATACTCCAAACCTAAAGCTCATGCATGCAATATAAATGCAGGAGAGATTTTGCCCAGTGTTACTTTTAACTCAGCAATAAGTATTTTGGTGAATCTTCATTCCCTTTGTGTCTTTCCCTTGCAGGTCTGTGAAGAAACCCTCAAGAGGAGGTGTGAGAACCCAGCGTCGCAGGCGTTCCAAGTCTCCAATTCTTCATCCCCCAAAGTTTATCCATTGCAGCACAAAATCACATTCCACGTGCAGCCAGCTGGTGCAGAAGAGCCAGGCTGATGCCCAGGAGGACAGCAGTGGGTTTGGGATGCCAGTCCCAAAGGAACCTTGTGCACATGAACGCTGCAGTGTCGCTCCGGACGTTGGCCAGAAGGGAGCTGAGGAGTCTTTGGGAGTTTCTGCTGCACAGTTAACATCAGAGAACACACAGGAGAGCTCTCCAGCTGCAGCTTCTCCAGTATCCAAAACAGGCCTAAAGACTACAGAGCTTTCTGACTTCCAGTCTATGTCCAAGCTGAACACAAGTGAGCCGTGTGCATGTGCAGATAAAACCTGTCAGTGCAAACTGTGGCAAGATATGGAAGTGTACAAATTCTCTGGCTTGCAGAACACCCTCCCACTGGCACCTGCTAGAACGGTTTCTGAGGATCACTCCCAGCCTTTGCCATCAAGAACTCCCTCAAGTTCTCCACGCTCTTGCTCTGAGCAAGCCAGGGCCTTTGTGGATGATGTGACAATCGAAGATCTTTCGGGATACATGGAGTATTACTTGTATATTCCAAAGAAAATGTCTCACATGGCAGAAATGATGTACACCTGACAGCAACAGCACTAAAACCAGAAGAGCGGCTGGTTTAAATCTGCCCTCAGGCACATCATGTGAATATGCAACCCACTCCCTGCTCACTGTGCTTGCAATAAAAACACTTGTTTGCATCTCAGCTGATGTTGATTGTTTAAGCTGGACAAACAGTTTAGTTTCAGCATTATAATTTAAGCTTGGAATAGATAATGTGGTAAATGAACCTAGAGCCTATCTGCCTGTACTTGAGAGACCCAACACTTAATTCTACTTTGTTTCCAAAATCCTCTTTTTGCTTTGTTGGAGAGGAGTCCCTAGATTGCTTGGTGATTAGAGCTCTTCTTGTGAGACACCTGGTGTCATTAAGCTCCTTTGAAATCACTTTGACCTCAGGTTGTAAGACTCAGGCTTGTGGTTTTGGATGTTTGTGCCTCTGATTTTATTTCATAAAGGAGCGTGACCATCTCCTATCCTCCCCTACGTACTATTACTGGAAAAGTGGAAAGCAAACCTTTCACTGAATTTCCAACAGGCCTTAGAGCCTTGTGTGCAAGAGAAACACCCTGCATTCCTCAGGGGAGTTGCTGCTGTGGTTAACCAAAGGAAAAGTGAGGGCAAGGGCTCTGCTCACTGTATTTGTTATGGTGACCAAACCAGAACTTGCTCATTTCAGTGGTCTTAATTCATACACTGCCTATCAGTTTTGGGTTTTTTTTAGCTTCTTTTTTAGCCTACTCTGTAGGACCAAGTATTACCCTTCCTTCAGGCATTAAAATCCATAGACTGGAGTGAACAGTTGTTAGTTGTAGGGAAATCTTGAGCACTGTCTCCACTCCAGTCTTGCTAAAGCATCATCACTTTAGCTGCCCTGTCTAGCTTTGCATTCTCCTGGCATTTACTGCTTCAGAAGCAAGCAGCTCTCCAGACACAGTGTGCATCAACACAGTGTCTCTTTTATGAGTGTCTAGCAAAGGAGCATCCCATCAAATAATATAATTGGTTGAGGGTGAGAAAAGTTGCATTTGGTTTGTCTTTACTATTTGTGGTACCTCAACTTTCTGACATGTAAGATGTGGAGAAGGAATGGAGACAACATTTTCCTGCAAAATCATTTGGTGTTTCTCTTGGGGGTTTTTTGCAATTTCTGTGGCAGCACCTGGTGTCTCAGAACAGGTGGCCATGTAAGTTTACCTATTTTGCCAGTTCTGAAGTGTCACCTACACCATGCAGGATGTACCTGTGTCCCACATCTCTTTCTGTGCTCTGCAATAGCTGCATTTCTGCCACCTGTGTTCTGAATTCAAGGCAATTTTTTTGGTAACTGTTGTCAAAAAAACTGGGCTACAAAGTGCAGAATTACTTTATTTCTCAAATAATTATTCTTAACTATTCTCAAATGCAAATTCCAACCACAGCACTGTCATGGGGCTGAAAGTGCCTTTCAAGACTGCACTGCTTTTACCATTTCATTCTTTAGTGACCACAGACCTGTACTGCAGGGTTTAGGATTGCATTGTCCACTGCTCAGTACTGCATTAAAGTGGATTGAAATCCAGGAGATGTAAAAATAGTAGAAAAATGTGAGCTGGTGCTGACTGAGAAAGGAGATGAGCAGTGCCACTAGAGGTCAGCCCCAGGCTGGGGCTGGCTGCTGCAGCAGGCTCAGTCTTTGGGGAGAATGGGAATTTTTCTGCCAAAACCAAGAAATAAGAGCAGCTCTTATTTCTGTGTGGTGCCTCTTATTTCTGTGTGGTGCCTTTGTTCACACAGACTATCAGTGCTTTCTGAAGTTTGTGTGGGTTTGTTGGTGGTCAACAAAAGCTCTTTAAATGCCAAAATTTGCATAAGTTATTAATGTTTAAACAAAGTGTGCAATCAGTTCACAACTGTGCTGTGTAATTAGGAAAAGTTGCTAAGTAAATAATTACGTAGTCCTGAACTTGGCATCCTCTTGGGACAGTTACAACATCTTTGGGCTTGTAAGTGCTGGAACACCGTGGAATAGAAGACCATGAGTTGCTGCAACCGCTGCCTTAACGCTTTCTCTTCTGTTACCACAAGTTGTTTTCAGATGTTTTGGTCTTTGCAGAAACCGTAAAGCAAAACCTTCTGGTTTTGCTTTGAGAAAACGTGAATTTATGGCCCTTAATCATGCAGCAAGAACCTTGAAAACTTGCCTAAGTAGTCCAAAAACTTAGTTTAAAACAACAAAAAAATTTAACTTGAGCCAATTTCAAAATCTTTTTTTAAAGAAGGCTTTAGAGGGCTGGTTCTGCCAAGTGGCACTTCTGAGTCATGTCGGAGTCCGTTACCAAAGAGCTCATTCCTTCCTGTGGCTGAATAAAAGTGAAGCCCCTTGTAATTAACTTTCTAACTTGGTCCTTCTCACCTGTGCCTGCAGGTGTTCTGTGTTTATGTGCTGTCCATACACAGAGCTTCTCTTGCAGTTACATATTGTGTGCTTCCTCTGTGCCTTTCCTTCCTAGAAATGCCAATGTGGAGGTTGAAAGTTGAAAAACTGAGTCCGAACCCACCACTGTCTGTGGCAGCTTTGCCCCAGAGTTTGGTGGGGTTTTGGGATCTCCCCTGGAAGGGCTGATAACACCCCACAGCTCCTGCAGCTTCTCAGTGTGGTGGTCAGTAAGTGAGGGGCATTTCTCCGTGGTCTTGCTGGGACAGTGTCTTTAGGAGTGGGATGGGTGTGCTGGAAGAAGAGGGGGCTTGGATTAGCCTGGTCTTTCAGCCCTTGTCCTCTGCCATCTGTATTTGATGACATTTTTACACACAAGGTGTCCTGTCACTACTCCGTGTGTCTGCAGCTGTCTACCATCTTTTCCACACAGACTGAATTATGCTGCTGGCTATTAAACAGAAGGAAATTTGGGAAGTTTGTTGTTTGGGAGAGAGGGGTAAATGACTACTACTGAACTTCTTTGATTGCCCTAAGGCAGCTCTGGAAGGTCACTTTCGGAAGTAGCAGAGGGGCTGAGTGAGCTGTTTGCTGTGCTCTAACTCCCTGTTCTACCTCTGCCCAGTTACACAGGGTGTGAGTGACCTGGCCCCGGGCGCTGCGTCCCCGCATCCCGCGGAGCTCCTGCGGAGCGGGACAGCGGCTGCCGGCCCGGGGGAGCGGCGGCCCCTTCCCAGGCTCTATTTTAAGCAGACATTTACTTTCCCAGCCTCTTCTCCGCCTGGATCCTTGCCCGGGGCGGGGGACTGTGGCGGGGGGGGTGGGATGTGCCTCTACCCTCCTTCATAAAAGGGCCCCGAGGCGGGGGCCGGGCTCCAGGGGGGTTATTTTTGGGAGCAGCTCCTGGGATCCGATGGCCTTGTTAGGGCAGCGCTGACCTTTCTCCCGGCGGGGGAGGAGAGCGGGACGGGGCGGGCGGCAGCGGCCGGGCGGGGGAGAGCGGCCGGCTCGGGACCCCCATCCCCTCTCCACCGCGGGGATCGGGACCCCCATCCCTCCCTCCTGCCGCGGGGATCGGGACCCCCATTCCCTCTCCACCGCGGGGATCGGGACCCCCGTCCCTCGCTCGGCCGCGGGGCGGCTCCCCGGGCGGCCCATGCCCGTGCCCGCGGGGCAGGTACCGGCGCGGAGCGGCTGCCCCTGCGGGGGGGCTGGAGCTCGGCCCGCCCTTCTCCCCTCCCTCTCGTCCAATTTCTCTCTCCTCCCGTGCCCCAGCCCCTCGGCCGGGCCAGGCGAGGCAGGAGCGGCCGCTCTCGGCGCCCAGCCCGTTCCCTCCGGGGATGCGGGAGCCCCGGAGCGCTGCCCCTGGGAACGCTGCCCGGCTGAGGGGCACCGGAGGGCACCATGAGCGGCGGCAGGTTTGATTTCGATGATGGAGGCGCCTATTGCGGGGGCTGGGAGGGGGGCAAAGCCCACGGGCACGGCATCTGCACCGGCCCCAAGGGCCAGGGCGAGTACTCGGGCTCCTGGAACTACGGCTTCGAGGTGGTGGGCATATACACGTGGCCCAGTGGCAACACCTACGAAGGCTACTGGTCCCAAGGCAAGAGGCACGGGCTGGGAATCGAGACCAAAGGACGGTGGGTTTACAGAGGCGAGTGGACCCATGGCTTTAAGGGACGGTACGGCGCGAGGCAGAGCATGAGCAGCGGAGCCAAGTACGAGGGTACATGGAACAATGGCCTGCAGGATGGCTACGGCACCGAGACCTACGCTGACGGAGGTAAGGGTGGCTCCAGAGCAATGGGAGGGGGATGAACAGTGTCACACCCAGCCTGTGACAACAGAGGTTGCATGTTGTCGCTGCTGAAGGGCTGACCTGGTCCTGTTCCCACTAGACAGGCACAGTGTTCTACAATGAGCCACTGGGGTGCTTCAGTCAAGAGGGGGAGCTTGGGCTGCAGCCATCTCGCCCATGTGTGTGTGCCCCGATTTTCCCATTTGGGTACAGAATGCACAGCTCACTGTCTGCAGACATCAGGGAGGAGCAGCAGGAGCATTTGCCCCAAGCTGCCCTGAAGTGTCTGCTTTGGCAGTTAATGCCAACCAACTTGATTTTGTGTAGTCTTTGACTCCTGGTTCCACAGGGACTGATTACTGCAGCTTCTGGCTGAACCAGCCCAGAAATTCCCAGCTGGTGCACCACAGCAGTGAGCTGTGTGCTCGCTCACCAGGCAGGGAGTTGTGAATGTTCTCGTGTCGGAAATAAACCACCCACAGCATCCCAGCACACTTTCCCTATGCATCAAACACTGCCTGCATGCCTCTGATGAGCTGCCTGCACATCTGCTTTGCCAAAGAGTTTTGACTGAGTCTGTCTAAGCTGTTTAGAATATGTAGCCACACATATTCCCCAAAATAAATCCATTTGGTTATTTGGAAGGTTTCAACCTCCGCCACTATACAACCGCACCACGTAGTCAGATATTTGTTGCACTCTGTAAATGCTTGGTCTAATTGTGTTCTTGCATTAGTGGCAATTCTGGGGTTAGAAATATGGCAAGAATTTCTGTGCAAGTAATTTAGTAGCTCTTCAGCACTGTAATGTTCTGGGCTGCCACATTTAGGATAGCTAAATAGAGAGGGTGATTTGAAAGAAATACCCTTCAAAATATGGATGAAAATTGCATCTATATTTGTCTAGGACAGGCATTGGAGTTAGTTTATAAAGCAAAATTAATATAAATCCTCAGAATGAAAAGCATCACATTTATAGACAGTAGAAAAACGGACTAATTCAAGACTGGCTTCCAGAGCTATGTTTTTCATAAATATTTCTCAATGAGTTGTCTGGGTTTGTGGCTAACTTTAAGATTGAGAATACAGTCTTGAAGTTGATCCATTTTCCCTGTCCCCTTGGATATCATAGGTACAGACACAAACTGACACATCCCTCCAGCTCCTTAAATTTTTCCCCCTTCTGTCCTGTGGCCATGGAATGGTTTAATGGGTGTAGGTTGTGTGCACAGAACCTTCATTTGAGGCCATAAGAGGATTAGGTGACATGGAAGGTGTGCTCTGATGAGTAAAGAGCAGCAATCAGGTAACTGTCAGCAGCAGCTGCCATTGGGAATTTCATTCTGGAGATGTCAAGGTCTCCTTTGAATTTGAATGGTTGCTTCCTTGCTGCTTCCTAAAATGTAAATCCTTCTAAGGGTGAAGGGCTACTGGAATTCCAGTTAATGTTCTGGGGGAGAATTTTGAGTGGTAAGATGTGACATAGGGGTTTGATTAGATATGGGACAGAAGAGTGGGAGAGATGAGCCAATGCTCTCTCCTGCAGGGATATAGAACATCCTGCTTCTGTCAGCACAGCGCTCCCCAGGGTGCTGTCCCTCACCCAAGAACGTGCCAGCTGCTTGGTCCCTGGTGCCACTGGAGGCTGGCACTTTAGCCCTGATCCGTGAAGATGTGCCCTGCCAAAACACTGAGCTCAGCCCCACAAGGCTCACGAGGGCTGTGCTGAGGTGCCCAGTGGCTGCTCCATGTGCTGGGTCATCACACCCTGGCTGATCTGAGCTGTTCATTCAACACATGAGCTTCTCTGATGGCACAGCAACATGGATAAAACTTCAGTCAAAGCCAGGGATCACCATCCAGCATCACATCTGAAGGACAGGGATCAAATGGTCTCACTGACCTGCAAGACCTTTTCCTGTTTTGTTTCCTCACCTGCACACAGCAACCACCTGCAAGATCCAGATGTGACCAGACTGCTAATGGGACCTGTTCATGTTTGAATTTGAGGTTGCCAATATAAACATCTGGAAAGGCTTTGGATATCTGCTGTCCCTTGAGTAGGGGACATGATTCCCAAGCCCCTTGGAAGCCAGCCACACGAGGAAAAGGGCTCTGGGAATGTGCAGCCCTTGCCAGGTTGTCAGAAACTTTAGGTCATAGTTGGACTGTTTGCAGATTCCAGGGAAATGTAGCTGATTCTGATGTTTTAAAATAGACTTTAACTTTTTATATATACATACATATATATAGACATACATAAAAATTTACATTTCAAAATACACTTAAAATATAGGTTGTCTGTGTTTGAACCTTATGTCTGGCCAAGATTTTAAAAAAGCCTAAATTTGGAGTGAAGCTTTTTGAAATCCCATATAGATTTTTAGTGTCTGATAAGAACCAGGGTCATGGTACAATTTAGCCCAGGCACTGTGTGGGTTATTTGCTTTTCTCCCCACTACCAAAAGCCTATTTTTGTAAAAGCTGTGGGAGACTGATGGCTTTAAAGAGATTGAAATCAGCCAAGGGGTTCAGAGCTCCTGGTGTGGCTGTGCAGATGCAGTGACATTCTGGTACATCTCTTTGTGTATCCAAGCTGGATATACTCGTGTGTGCTGCTGTCACCAGGGGAGAGCTCAGAGCCCTTTAGAGGGGCAGAATGCCCTGGCTGAAGCAGACAGTGAGTGGGGTTGTGGAAGGCATAGCATGAAGGAACTCATTTTTCTGCAGCGTAACCTATGAGTAAACATGTAGTTATTTGGCTTTGCCTGGTGAGTTTTGTACATGCTGTAAGGAAGGCCTCATTTTTTGGATACTTTTGTGCATTTAACTGTGAGTCAAAACCCTGAGTCAAGTCTTACTGCAGAAAAAATGCTCACTGAATCATGCTGCATACCCATGGTCCAGCCCAAAGCCTGGCTGTGCTGTACAAATAACTGCCTGTATGTATGGAGGGGAAAAAACATCACTTGCAATCAGTGCAGCCTAAAACCAACTTATTTTTGATACTGCAATTTGTTCTCGAGGGTGCTAAGGAAAACAGGTGTCAGTTAACCACGAGGAAACAATTAGACCAGTCAGTGATCACAAGACCACAGAAGAGGGGGAAAAAAATGCAGAACTGCTTTACTGGGGAGGTGAAATGGGTGATAGGGAGCAGCACAACTCTTTCCTGTGGCAGGGCAAGTGCATTGGAAAGGGGCCTGTACCAGGACAGAAGGAGCATCCATGGGATTGTGGCTGGGAAAGGAGGAAAGGGGCCTGGGAGAGCCACCATGGTGCTGGCTTTCATCTGCTGCCTCTGTAGCAAAGCTCCTGCCTGGCTGAGTGTGACCCATGAATTAATATAGTGAATTTTTTTACCCCCCTATGTGGTTTTCTTTGCCTTTCTTTTCCAGCAGAACCCATCAGACAGTACTGCTGGCACCAAAAGGCAGCACTCTGATTTTGCTGGCCTGTCCTGCACATGGTGCTGTGCATCATTTAAATGTCCCTGGCCACTCACACTGAGTTCTACCCTGCCTGTCATCGCAGTATCTGGGTGACAGCAGGGGACTGTAGGGCAGGGAAGTGATTTGAGCTGTTTGCATTATTTACATGGTTGTTTGTATTATTTACATTCATCACTAATTATATGGGAGCCTTGAGACAGGCGGGGAGGGGGAAGTGTGTCACTGCTGGTGATGGCATCTTGCTGCTGGGCCGGAGGGCACTGGGAGCTGAAGCTTTTGCATTGGATGCTGCTGGGGTGAAGCAGAGGGTGCTGCCACCCCTTTGGAGTGCTTGGAGGTGAAGGCTGCAGGGATGTAATTTCTATTAATCCCACAATTTAATCCTTCACATCCTATGAAGTTACCCAGGCAGCATCATCTGCTTTTGGCTGGGGCTGTGCAGAGGTGATGAATCATATTCCTGGGGGGTGCAGAGGAGCAGTTTTCATCATTAGGACAAGTAAAAATGCAGCCAATAAAGGATTACTGGGGACCTGTCCCCCACTAATCACACCCTGATGAGATGAGGTGTCTCTGTCCCACTGCCCTGATGAATCACCAGCGCTGATGAGGGAGGCAGGGAAGTAGGCTCCCTGTCCTAAAGAGAGATTTATTTGTTCCACATCCATTGCTTTTGAATTATTTTTTAAAGAACCTCAGACACGCCCGCGAGCCCGTGGCAGCCTGGCTGACAGCTCTGCGTGCTGCCCGTGCCCCCTTGCCCCGGCTGTGTCGGAACTGGGGTGTGGTGGTGGCTGGGGGATGTGCAGCCCTGCTGCAGAGGGATTTTGCAGAGCCCCATTTTCTGTGAACTGCCTGCACTGGGCCATGTTGGTGAGGCAGGGCTTGGCTCTGCTCAAACCTTGCGTGCCCTGACGCACGGCCGCCGGCGCCTCCAGCCGCTCCCTGCAGCCCCTGGCTCCACTCCAGGGCTGCTTTATGGCCCTGCCCTGGCAGGGAGCCTCAGCTGGGCAGGGAATGGCAGCACGACAGGGACATGGCAGTGCCCGCTCACCCCCGCCTTGGCTGGGCAGCCGTGGCAGCGCTGTGTCAGCCCTGCACTCATCCAGGCAAGGCTGGCAGCTCTGGTCACAGGGACAATGTTGGTGCTGTAGGGACTGAGATCAGGGAGCAGAGAGCAGCCTGCAGAGCTGAACACTGCATTGAGGGTGGCACTCCATCCCTGCTCCCTGGGGACCCATTGTGCCATGTGGCTTTCCCACCCAGCTGGCTCTGGTGCAGTTGAGGGGGACAGAGGGGGATTTGCTGGAGCGCAGCAGCTGCTCTGACCTGACCCCTGAGGAGTGACTGAACCCCCTTAACCTGCAAGATTTTCCAGAGTTCCTTTTCCAGGGAATTAACATGGCGGCATTACCAGCTGCAGCCTGATACGTGTGAAGTTGTTCCCATCCTAGGAGAAGGTCTCCAATGTCACCCTGATCATGTGTCAGCCCTGCTTGCTGGCTGGGCGGGTGGGATGGAGCACTGACCTCACCAGGGAGGGACATGGGGGCACTGTGGGGGTCTCTATAACTTCAGTTTGCACTAGGAAGACTCATCATCATTTTATGGAGAGGGATTTGGGAGCAGGGTGAGGAACATTCCCACATCACTGGCATCTCCAGTGATGGTCCTTGACTCCTGACTCGTGCCCAAACCCATGCTTATTTTTACTTCTTTTTCCCCAGAAGAGTTATAACTCATCCAAGAAAATGGAAAATGGCCCCTTGCTCTGACAGATGGCTCCCCATGGCTGGCTGCACTCTGCAGATGCCACATACTACCTGAACCCCTACATTTTTGTAGAGGAGACCAACTGTTTACAGGCACCCCATAATCCCCTGTGTCGCAGGGTGGGCAGGGGCTGGCTGGGGGCAGCTCACCCAGGGCAGCAGCTGCTGCTCACTCGGGCACTTCTTGTCTTTCCTGGCCCTCAGCACTGTAAGTTAACACTCCACAGGCAGGTCCAAAGAGGATTTCAACGAAACCTGAAGCTTGGGAGGAGAGATTATGCTGCAGAAGTGGCCTGGGAGACTGTAAAATATGCACTCCCACGATCGCCAAAGAAGGAACTGGATTTGCTCCTTGGGGAGCAGGGTCATCCCTAGGCTCAGTAATAGTGTCAGAGGGGGGAGATTAATTCCTTGAAGATGGATCACCTCCTTCCATCTCAGCCCAGCCCAGCTGAGCCTCCCCAGGACCATGGGAGTGCCTGCTCTCCCAAAATCATGTGTCTTCTGGTAGGTGACTGCTTTTTGCAAACCATGTTTAGGACAGATGTCTGTGAAAATACCCCCAGCACAGCTGACCCTTCGCTTCCATGAAGCAGCACCTGGGAGAGAAAAGGAATAGAGTGGCCTTTCCAAAGGCATTTGTGCTCCCCCATCACTCTCTGCCTGTGCCCCAGGCTGAGGGAGCTGCTGGCAGCCTCTGTTCCACAGGGTGCTGGTCTGGGGTGGCCCATTCCAGGTCCTGTAATGCCAAGAGCAGAGCAGAATGCTGCCTTTGTTTTGGGTGGTTTGCTGGTTTCTGAGGCAACTGCTTCTAGAGACTGATGAGAGTCGGGCTGGGAAGATGGCCCATCCCATCCCATCCCATCCCATCCCATCCCATCCCATCCCATCCCATCCCATCCCATCCCATCCCATCCCATCCCATCCCACAGGGCTCAGGGATGCTCTGACCTTCCCTGTGCTGGCATGGTGGGTGCTGTGGCTGTCCCCTGCCCTTCTCAGGAGCTCTTTTTGGGGGGCCTCTGATGCAGCTGATTTAAGTCTCTTGACATCCTGGTGAGAAAAGTCAAACTGGGGGTCTCCACTCTGCTGGAGCCTGCAAATGTGCTCACCTTTGGGATCAGGGAATATGGAAAGGAGAAGTGTCCCAGTCCTTCAAGGTGTCACTGGCAAAGTCCTGCTGGTTCTTAGCAGAGTCTTGTACCCAAGGTGCAGCCCTGGCCATGGTGAACACGATCCTTTCTGTGTCTCCCATCATATGACACCATCTGCCCACTCCAGCTTGGGTCTGGAGTAGTGGGGAGGGGTGGTGCTTTCTGGGGCAGAGCTGAAAGAACCCCACACAGAGCTGCTTCTCCCTTTTTTGCCCATCTCTTGCTTTGTTCAGTGTGGCACAAACCTTGATCTTGGCAACTCAGAGAAGCCATAAGTCAGCACCAAGGAGATGTGGCTTCAGGCACCAGGGCAGTCCATGGATATGTGGGATCCTGACTCAGGGGCCTAGAGCTGGTCCTGGCAGCCTGCAAGTGACAGACTGTGGAACAGGCTGAAAGGGACTGTCACCAAGCCAAGGTCGGATGTGCCACTGCAGCTCACGTGCCCGCTGGGGCTGCTGCCACCCTCTGCACAGCCCAAACTCCTCCCCTGGGAGCTGCTTCCCGCTCCATTCTCTGGATGAAAATCCAGATCCTGTACAGTAAGTGCCTTTGGGTCTGCAAAGTGTCCCCCGGTGCCTCAGTCCCTTTGCAACGAGCTGTCACCTGCCAGCAGAGGCTCTCGGGCTGGTGTCCTCTGCTCCCTTGGCACTGATGCTTTTGCATGCGGGTGAGCACCAGTGGAGCTGCGGTCGGTGCAACCCCACAGCTCACCTCCCTTCCTCTCCCAGGACCAAGCTGCTTTTTCACGCTGCCCGTCTTGTCTCCCGCAGGCACGTACCAGGGCCAGTTCACCAACGGCATGCGGCACGGCTACGGCGTGCGGCAGAGCGTGCCCTATGGCATGGCCTCCGTGGTGCGCTCCCCGCTGCGCACGTCGCTGTCCTCCCTGCGCAGCGAGCACAGCAACGGCACCCTGCCCCAGCAGGACTCGCCCGCCGCCAACCCCGAGAGCCTGCCCCTCTCGCCCACCATCACCCGCGGCGGCTTCGCCCTCAGCCTCTACGCGGACGCGGAGGCCGGCAAGCCCAAGAAAGGGGGGCTCTTCCGCAGGGGCTCCTTGCTGGGCAAGCTGAAGAAGTCCGAGTCCAAGTCATCCTTGGCCAGCCAGAAGAGCCGCGTCAGCTTCCTCAAGAGCGAGAGCGGGATCAGCTCGGCTGCCAGCGATGCCACCTCCACCGTCAGCCTGGGCGAGGGCGCCGAGGGCGAGGAATACACCCCCTTCGAGTCCGACATCGACGCCACCACCACGGAGACCTACATGGGCGAGTGGAAGAACGACAAACGCGCCGGCTTCGGCGTCAGCGAGCGCTCCAGCGGGCTCAAGTATGAGGGTGAGTGGCTGGACAACCTGCGCCACGGCTACGGCTGCACCACCCTGCCCGACGGCAAGAAGGAGGAGGGCAAGTACCGCCACAATGTCCTGGTGAAGGGCATGAAGAAGCGTGTGATACCCCTCAAGAGCGCCAAGATCCGGCAGAAGGTGGACAGGAGCGTGGAGGGGGCTCAGAGGGCCGCGGCCATTGCCCGGCAGAAGTCAGAGATTGCGGCATCCAGGTGGGTGCTTGGAGCTCCAGCACGCAGGTCCCCGTGGGGATGGTCCCCATCCCATGTGTTTGGGAGCTGTCCTTTTTCTCATCCCCTCTCCTGTCCCCCTGCAGCCCTGGTCCAGAGGGGAGGTGCTGGACAGCAGGAATTGTTACCAGCCCTGGCATGCAGCAGGATGGGGAGCATCCTGAAACTGTGCCAGGCTGTCAGAGCCGCTAGGCACTGATGGGGCAGCCTGAGAAACAGAGGGTTTGATGGTGATAAATCCAACAGGCTCATGAGCAGCCAGACGTGTCCCAGACAAACTGGGGCTGCAGCAGAACACAGTTTGGCCCTGGAGCCCCCAGTGTGGCTCTGAGGGAAGTTTGTGGGATGCATTAGGGTTGTCAATTTTAGCAGCTGAGTGTAATTGCTCCACTGTCCCTGCTGGGATGGAGGAGGGAGGAAATAAGAGTGGCTTCAGGGTCTGCCTGGAAAGGGCACGGGAAATTCTCCTCCTCCAGCTCACATCCCTGCCTGTGTCCGAGCTGTGTTGGCAGCACACTCCTCCTGCAGCATTCCTGCCAGTCTCAGAGCTGACCTGGCAGAGAACAGAGATCTGGGAGCCTTTGCTCCTCTCCTCTTCCTTGGGAAAATGTGGTTGTAACAGTCCTTGAGGTTCCACCTGACCTCACCAAGAAAACCTCACCCTGCACAGGCTTTGCTCAGCTGCTGGGCAGTGGCTGTGACTCCATGGCTGTCCTGTCTCACACCTTTTAATTCCTGTTTAGTTATCAGTTACCTCATTATCAACCAGAGGAGGGAAATAGGCAAGGAGGACACCTATTCCCAAACCCCATTCTACTCCTTAGAGAAACCCCCACTTTACTCTCCTGGTGGCCATTTCTTCTCCAAACTTTTGTGGGGAGCACGATTGATTTTTTTTTAACAAAGCCCAGTTGCCTCAGGGACTGGTGGAGAAAACCCAGCAGGATTGCAACTGAAGCTTCATGCAGGGCCAGCTGGGATAAAAATAACAGGCTGGGGTGGCGTGGGGCCCTGGATCCTTCTGGCAGGGCAGGCTCAGCCCAACACCAGCTTTGCCGTGCCCGGGAAAAGCGTGTGGCTATGGCGTGAATAAGGAGGCTGGAGCTGCAAACACTGCTCCCCAAGAGCTTGGCTGGTTTACACAAACCTCTTTTTATTATACACTATTTACACGTTGGATCAAAAGCGGCTCTGCAGTGTTTTCAGTCAGGGGCTGGAATGCGCCCGCTGCCCTGGCGGGGGACTGCATCCCTCCCCAGTGCAGCCGGGGAATAATTTCCTATTAAGGAAACCTTGGAGCTGGAGGAAATAAGATGTGGAAGCTGGTTTCCTCCAGGGAGCCTTCAGCCAGCAGACCCTGCAGTGGTGTGGCTGCTGGGCAGGGAAGGGATTGTTGTGCTTGCTGGCAGTGTGGAACCCCAGTCCTGTTCTTCAGCTTCCAGTTGAGCTGGACCCGCTGGGAGAGGGGAATTCAGGATGCTTGTCCTGTAAACTGTACCTCAGCATTGCCATCAGTGTTTATTCCTGGTGTACCTTGCTCAGGGCAGTGCTGCTCTCTCTACCTGATGCCTTTTGTAAATCCAACTCCTCCCTCCTCCTTTCACCTCAGATTTGGGGTAGAGAGTAAATCTACATAATTTTTCCTGGCGAAGGTCCTTAGCTTAAACCCCAGCTCTGCCACAACTTTTGCTTTGGCCCTGAACCTTGCCTCAATTTCCACACCCAGGGCAGAGTAATTGCAGACAGATTGTGAAAATGGATTATTACAGTTTATAGAAGGTCTGCACTACCATTAACATTGCCTGAGCTCATAACTGCGAGGTGGAGCTTTCTAGATGGAGCATTCATGTTTCTCCTCAGCTGGCAGTGTCCCTTACCCCAAAAAATGCCTTTGAGGCTATATCTGTCCATTCCTGGGGGAAGATACGACATTTCTGTATGTAAGATTATTACTAGGCACTAATTATAGTGCCACAGCAGGTGGGCTGTGCAAATTCCCAGCTACCTCTGCACACCTGTGCTGTTGTACATGGATGTTTGAGTTTCTCTTGCTTGTGGCACTCGGGAGAGCCCCTTGCAGAACTAAACTGCTGTAGCATCCAGCCTCCTGCTGTCTGGAGGTGAAATGCCAGGAGAAGGCCAGATTTCTCCCTTTTGCACCATAAAAGGCTCTTTAGGGATAGAAATTCCGAGGAAAACGAGCCCAAGCACTGGAAGCTGCCTGGGCCAGTTGCACTTCAGGAATCCCAGGCACGTGCCGAGCCCTGGGGTGCACAGCCGGGGGCTGGCAGCAGCACTGAGGGGTGCCCTGCCTGGGAGCTTTGGGCAGGAGAGCGGTGACAGCCAGGGACGATGGTCAGTGCAGTCACCAAACCTCCCCTGCCCCATGCTCTGCTCCGAGGGTGTCTGAGGCACCAAGGTGCTTCACAGCTCCTGTCCCACCTGCTGTTTCACTTTGGGTGTTCCAGCCAGGGCTGTGGGCAGTGCCAGCTACTGCCTGTCCTGCTGCCTCTGCTGCCCCTGCAGCACTGCCCTGGCCTCCTCAGCTCCCTCCTGAATCCTCCTGGATTCATTATAGCCAACCCTCCTGGGTTGGCAATCCAGCTGCTTTCCCAGTTGTGCAAGTAGCTGAGGACATCATTTCACTGTCAGCTGAGAGAACAGCTCTGTTTTTCATTATTTCAGTGGAAATCATTTGGCATGGGGGCCAAGCTCTCCTGAGCAGCCCATCCAGGTCAGCCAGCTTCACTCCATTAAAAGCCCATTGGTGCTGCTCAGATATTGGGCAAAAACCCTGGGCACGTCCCTCAGCAGCTCTGGGGATCTGGAGGGATAGACTTGATGGAAGCTGGAGTGTCAATCCTCACCCAGGCTGCTCTCACTCAGGAGAAAAGTCATCTTGGAATGCAGGCTCTGTGGCAGCTGGCAGACACGGCTTTACTCCTGCCCAGGGGTAGCCATGGATGGATGTGGGCTTAACACACTGAACACACACCATGAGGTGTTCATTGGCCCTGCCCTGTACTGCTGATGCTCCAGGACCTGTCCTGCTGTGGTCCCGAGGGACTCCTCTCAGAGCTGGGACACGGCTCTTCCTGCAGAGCCAGGCGAAGGCACCTGCTGCGTCCCTCCAACCTCCCCTCTCCCACCCTCCATCCTGACTGGAACTCCTTTGAAAAAAAGCTGGGGTGGATGGGAAGCATGGGGAGAGCCTGGGATCACAGCTGGGGCTTCACCTCCTGGGAGCTGAAGTAGACAAAGTGGCTGGAGGACTGTGAGGAGGGAACAGCCACCACCAGGCCATGAGTGAGCTGGTTCAAAGCCATGCTGAGGTGTGAAACAGCTGCCCTGCAGCTTTCTGGGTACATGGGCTGGTACAGAATAGGGTGCTTTGTACCCCGGGTACTTGAAGCTCCTTGTGCCTGGGGAGCAACGTGTGTTTGCCTGTCAAGTGGAGAGGATTGTCCCACAGAATACAGGGAGAAGAAGCATGGAAATGGTTGGCTTTCATCTCTTCAGAATAGATGAAAATAAAATTAAATAAAATAAAGTAAGAGGAAGGGCAGTACTGTCTGCAGGGGAAACCTTTGATTTTTTGAAACCTGTGTGCTCCATAGCTGGGCAGCTTTTACAGGGTTTTTCCTTCTCTCTGGTGCTTTTTAAGGACAAAATGAGTGTAAATACTGCAAATCCCACCTCTGTCCCATTGCAGCAGTATCTGACATGATCTGCCTCTGCACATGGTTGTGCTTCCCAGTGACTTGGACCAAAATCAATGGAGGGACTTGGCCATGTGTCCTGCAAGGCACGAGTCTGGCCAAGCTCTGAGATCCTTCGAAGGGTGATGTCCTGGCAGGAACACCTCAGATACATCTGCTGGATGTCATGGGATCAACAGGAAAACAAGATATTCGAGGCTATAATGGCTGCTGTGCTTCACCAGTTTGTACTCGTGTGCTGGCCCTGTAGCCCCTGTGTGGTTTATACCTGGAAAGTACAACTGCGAGTGAATACATTTTGGATTTATTTTTGTTTTAATGTAGTATCAATAGATATCTGTAGCAATCTAGCAATTTGTGTTTTGAAGTATGGAACATCAATTCCTGATTGTGGGGTTTGTTCATTAGGTGAGCCTGGGCTCTGTGGAAGCACAGCAGAGCTCCAATGTCAGGCATGACATTGATGTGGCTTCCCCGCCACCAACACACGGGCATTGCTCAGTATGAGCTGTTGCCTGGTTTTGAAGCCCAAGTTGGTTTTCTATCCGTACCCATGACTTTGGGGCACATCTCAGCTCTCCCTTCAAATAACAAGAGCACTTGGCAGCTCCTGTATCACTTTCCAAGCCTCTTCTGCCTGGCTGCATTCCCAGCAGCGTCGCCGCTGTCTCCCTGTGCTCAGCATTTCCAGGCTGCGTGGCCAGGCAGCAGCGAGCGTCTCCTTGGGGAACGCGGCTGTGTGGTGCAAATGACGTCCCAAAATCGCTGGAGTCAGCAGAGGCTCCTGACTAAATAAGGGCAGGCAGAGCAGGGCTTTATCAGCGTGGCCTGAGTGTGACAGCTGAGAGCTGGGGCTGGGGCAGCCCACGCCGCTGGGGCTCGGCTGCGCGCTCCCACGCGGAAGGTGCTTTATTTGGCACAGCTCTGCCCTTGTCCACACTGCTCTTGGGGCTTTAGGCTGCTGGTGGGGAAAGTGGGCAACCAAAGGGATATCTTCCTCAGACACCTCTTTGGTGAGGGGTAGTGTGTGTCCAGTGCAGTGCTGGGCTGGTGGGCACAGTGGCCTTGGCGCTCCTGGGGCTGACAGCACAGCTCAGCTTCCCCTGAGACCAAATTTCAGACCTGGGATTTTAGGTCTGTTGAATCAGACTTGGGGTTTGCTCTAAAAAGGCAAAAGGATTTTTTTTAAATGTGCTTTTAGCCAGAGGCACAGGCATTAGACACCTCAGGAGTTCAGCACATTTAGCTTTTAGGTCTAAAGCCAGAGGAGGGCAGGATGCTCATGGCCACCCTGTGAGAGTGGGCAGCAGCAGCAGCAGCCGTGGCTCAAGACAGCCCCTGCCAGGACAGGAGGGAGCAACTGATCCTCCTGTGCTCTTCCAGCCTCACAGTCTCTCTGCTCCAGGACTCCACAGCTCCGAGTGTGAGGGATGGGTGTGTAATTAGGAGGCAGCAGCAGGCAGGAGATGGGCAGAGCTCTTCCCAGCCCCGGGTGGGTTACTGACTGCTATTTGCCAGGGAGGGACACAAGAGTTAGGAGCAGCATTTCTGCAGATAGAAGATCACAGATGTCACAGCCTGAGCTCTCATGGGACTTAAATGACAAGTGCATTTAAGGTGCAGGGGGACCAAGGACTACCCCTCACCTCCCTGTGGGATCCAGTGGAAGGGGTCACTTCTAGCAATGTACAACCACACCTGGAGATAGTGGAGTGGCCTGAGCTGAGCACAACTCCTTGATGGCTGGGTATTCTGGCTGCTCCAGGAATTCTGATTGCCTCACAGCCCCCATAATGGGAATCTGCAACTTGGTACTTCCATTGGTACATTCCATGGACAGGGTTCAGAGAGTCAGTGTGCACATGGACAGGAAGAAACAAGGGCAGCCACGTGGCTGCCTGCTATAGCTGAGTGCCAGGACACAGCATTGAGGGGATGCTCCTCAGTCCTGCTGTCCCAGCAAAGATGTTTCTCACAGAGCTCGGTGTGTTTATAAAGAGGATAATCCTGTTTCATTACCCTTGCTTAAAAGAAACCCAGTTGCTGGCATCTATTTCTGCGCCAGCCAAAGCCCAGGGCTGGGACTCCCCCACTTTCTGTGTGGCACAGCAGTCTCCAGCTCTGCAGAAATATTGCTGTTTTCAAACCTCTGCCCAGTCCTCCTTCCACCCATCCACTGGAGCCATGCAGGGAGGGGGCTGTAGGGTTTGGGTGAGCTCTTCTCTGTTCCTGATCCGGTGTGGCCATGGGGGCAGCAAGCCCCAGTGCTGGGGTCCAGAGCCAGGATCAGGCACCCACCCCAGCTGCAGGACACCCACAGTGTGTCCCCCCACAAAGGGAGGCTGTGTGTGAGGCTTTGTGGGCAGGAGGGATTCAGTGTCCCTGGGTGAGTGATGGTGTGATGCCTTCACCCCCTTCTTCCAGCCCTCTCCCAGAACAGCCTCATCCAGGCTGGCTGCAGCTCCAGCACTGACACATTTTTGGCCCACCGTGCTCCTTGCACGGGATGTGCTCCGACTCCAGAGGAGGGTGCACGGCCTTATCTGCTTTCCACCCACCTCTCATGAATTTCCTCAGGCACTTTCATGCCTTATTAGGGTAAGAGGGAACATGCATTTTCAGTAGCTCCAAGGAGAAGGCATCTGCTGGACAGCACACAGCTTTCTCCAGGCCTTCCTGGGTTATCAGGGTTGAGGCAAGTGAGGCTCTGTCTTGCAGGGATCCCCTCAAGAGCAGCAGAGAGGGGATGGCAGGATGTCACCCCTAGGGATGGGTGCAATTCAGATAGCCAGCCAGGCAGGGAAAGTAGAATTAATGGGCTGTTCATTCTGACCTTGTGGGAAATCCTTATCTCAATAGCTTACAAACACAGAAAGGGAAAAATGAAGTGTGACTTTAATCTGCAAAAATGACTGTGGAAAATGATAGCATCTCGTTCAATTGATCTGCTGCTGCGTGGAACAAGAGGGCTCTGACTCCCATCCAAATGCTTGCAATCAGCCAGCAGGGAGCTGGGCTTTGAAATCATTGAATTCAACCATGCTTTGCTCAGAGATTATCCTCATTTAAGTGGAATGTGAAATAGCCTTATCTTGAAAAAGAAATAATATTTAACTAAAACGTCCAATTTAAATAGAAAGCCTGTGATGCAGAAACCCTCCCTTCTCCTGGAGGAGGGGCATTTTTTTCAGCTTATCCTGGTGCTGAGCCAGAGCCCTTTGGCTTTCTCAGTCCAAGTTTTTTCATTTTGCTCCTGCAAAGCCTGATGATTCTTCACTGAGGGCTGGCAAGGACCTGGTGTCCCATCTGCCTGGGTGCTCTCAGCAGCCTTGGGTACAGGTGCATGGGAGCTGCAGGCACTGAAGCCTGGGACATGGACTGGGTGACCTCCCAGCTCCCAGCTCCATCTCTTCTTTCTCCTGGACTCAGATCTGTGAACATCAACTCAAAAGACCTACAGGACTAGGAGAAAAAGGCACCTAATTTAAATTTTGATAAGTAATTTGGGGTTTGAGCAAATGCAATATTTTAAGAAATATGCCTTCATTTCCTAAAAAAAAAATCTGCTTTTCTTTTTTTGACTGGGGAAAAAAACCCACAAAACAGATAAAACAGTTCCTCACTCTTTTGGTTTGGATTACTGAAATCTGAAAAACATTTGATTTAGAAGGTGCTAAAACTTTTGGTTGAAAATAACAACAATCTTACAGTGAAAACAGACTTTTTTTTCACCCATTTTAATGCTGGTGGATCCAGCAGTCTGGTAAAGCACACTCCTCTTATAGATGGAAAGGCTGAAGGACCCTGATTGCATATGTGGTGTAAAGATGTTTTGATGCCCTAGTCAGTGGGATAACCCAGCTCCTTTCATCTTGCAGTAGTACCTAATTAAATGAGTGTCCCCAGGGCATTTGCTGAACACCTGGAAGCTGGAATAAATCACTGGCTTTTGGGCATAGCCCCAAGGCTGTGCTGCTCTGAGGGACCTGCACCTGGGGGCTCTACTCAGTCTGCACCCAGAGCAGCAGAGTGGCCCTGAAAAGCAGGGGGAGAAGGAGAGGGTCTAGGTGGCAGCTGCAAACCCCCCTTTTCCCAAAAATATCTCTGTGGATGCTCTCTCAAGCTGCTCCCAGCCTGGCTGTGCAGGACAGGCTCCAGCAGGTCCAGGAGCTGCCTGTGCTGCCCATGGTGCAGTGTCCCTGGATCATGGTGTCGTCCTGGTGCCAGCAGCCCTTTGAGCTGGCAGGCTCTGGCTTGCTCTGCTCCCTTTGTAGCTGGCTCTAGGGCAGCTGCTGGCTGCATCCTGGGGCTGTGGGGGAAACAGAGCAGCTGTGGGCTGTGCCAGCCCCATGGGCTCCTCATAGCCCATGGGCTCCTGTGCAGGCTGGCACAGCCAGGCCCTGCTGACCGCTGGCCACCCAGTCCCCCTCGGCTCCCGGGGCACCCGGGCTGGCAGCAACTGATGGAGCAGATCCTCCTGTACGTGGGGCTGGAGTGGGCAGGTTTTCCTCTTATTGAAGACAGCTGCAGATCTGTCTGCTGAAAGATTAATATCACTTTAACTGTTCCAAAGGGAAGTGTCCCTCAGTGAAAGATGCAAGTGGCTCAGAGCTATTTAGAGCTAAGGATAACATTTCGGTATTTTAAAAATTCACCAAGTAATCATAAAGGCTGAGCTCGTTAGGTGGCAGGGAGTTCTGCCAGGCCTGTGCTCCTAAAGCACTGCACAGAAAAGGATGCTTTTCTCTGGGCTGAATGGCCTGATCATTCCCTTTCTGTGGAAGGAAGAGAAAAGGTCTGATTTATCCAGCCAAGTAGCCTGGGCATGTACAAAGTGCTACCACTTCTGTGTAAGTGCTGGTACTGAGAAGGAAAAGCCTGGGGCATCTCATGAGCTGCTCTGCAAAGTCAGGATGGTTTCTCTTTTTGGCTTTCTGCTTCAGTAGTATGGAAGTGTTTCCTTTAGGATGCAAATTGTGTTGATTTATGCTTATTTCACAATTTAGATCACACCTTGCAGGTGCAGAGCCCATATTATAAAGCAGCAAAGGCTTATGCACCCCAGGGGTGTCAGAGTGGAAGTGGAGTGGGTACATGCACTCCATGTGATATAGTGATGAAGCAAAAAGAGCAAAAGGAACATGAATGGTACAGCTGTCTGTCAGGACAGGACACCCATGGGATGGGATGGATGGGTTTGACTGAGGGCAGGGAAAGTGGCATGAGAGGTGGACTGAAGAGGGATATTCAGTCCTGTGGGCTGGTTAAAGGCAAATGAGGGTAGCAGTGTTTTGCTGGTATCTGTGTGCATGTGGAGGCAGAGGGAGAGACACAAAGGAGATGGATTGGGACCAAGCAGAAAGAAAGGGATGCTCCAGCTAGAGAGGTGACACAAATATGAAGATGGTGTGTCAAATGGAGAAGCCAAAAAGTTCTAGTCAGGATGTAGAATCATAGAATTCTGGAAGGGACCTTTAAATGTCATCCAGTCCCAGCCCCAGCCCAGGTGTGTGCTGGTCAGGTCTGTGTCCCCGTGCCCTTCATGATGAGCACACAAGGGACTGTGTTGCCATTAAAAAAAAAAAAACATTTTTTCATCTTTCCCTTGATCCCTTCTGAGTGCTGCAAATATTCCTGCCAAACAATTAAGTTTCTTCAGAAGGACAAAATGATTCCTGCTGGATGCTGGAGCAGGGATTTGGCTGGGAGTGGAAAAGCCAGTTTCCAGGAGAGGGGAGATCAGCAGAAGACTCTTTTCCTAGAACTGACTTATGAATTGCTTTTGCTTAATGGTCTTCTAGACAGCTCCTAATATCAAGAATGGCAAGAATCATAGAATCACAGAATCACAGAATCATAGAATCATAGAAATGGGTTGGGCTGGAGGGGTGTTCAGTTGGTCCTTGCTCAGGGTTTCCTGAATCAACAGGAGAAGAGGGACTCTGGAGAAGGAAGGACAGCACTGGACAGGTCTGACATTCCCCCAATAAGCAAATGTGAGGGCAGAGAGCTGAACTCTTACCCTATTTCTAGCTGCAAGGTCATTGCTGCATCTTCAGGCACCCCAGCCCTGTCTGGTATTTGCAGTATTCCCTGCTAATTCCAATTTCATTTGCAGTCTAATCCAATGTGGATGTGCAAAACCGCATAAAGTGTCCAAAGAGACGGGCGGGCTGGGCTGGGCCTCACCTGTTAGCGCGGTGCTCAGCTGCGGCTCGTGTGTCCGTGGGGGATTTTAGCAGCAGTTGGAGGAATGATTCAGGCAGTGTTGCTGGGAGATGGCCAGGAAGGACAGGAGTGGTGCTCTGTCCTGCACAAGTACAAAAACGATTAGAGCATTAGAGCCATGCCAGAGAAGCAAATAAAGCAGCAGATGCGTTTAACCCTCCCGTCCTGCTGGGGTGTGAAGCCCGGCAGCTGCTGTGACCCAGCCGAGAGGCAGTGGCAGCAGGGCTGGGACAGGAGCTGCAGACATTGCCCACATGCCTCCCCTCAGCTCGGCTCCGAGCTGCTGCTCCTCCTTGCAAAGAATCCACTGGAGCTATTTTTAACAGCACTGCCCAGGGAGATGGCTCAGGGTGCAGTTGGGAAGCACTCATCCTGGCAGCACTGCCTTTTGGGATGGGGAGCACTGGTGTGGGTTTGTAAAGGTCCCTCTTTGTGTTTATTTCCTCCAGCTGGATGTGTTTATTGTTCGTGGCTCATTTTCCACTGCTGCCTTGAAAAGGGTCTTTTGGATTCTGCTGCTGGCTGCTCTAAAGCCCCTGGGTCTGTGTTTCGGTTCCCGCTGAGCTCGTCTATCTCCAGACTTTGTCCTCTGCTGGTTTTTGCAGGGGCTGTTTACTGCAGAGTTACTGGGAGCTGACAATGCAACAGCAAGAAATAAAAAAGTGTGGCCCTGATTAAAGTGTGCCTGAATAGCATCAAATTTATCAAGCCTGGTATTTCCTTTTTGCGAAAGCTCATTTTGCTTTTTGAGAAGATCTTAACCTTGGAAGAAATTTTTCTTCTTGCACGTTTCACTTCTGGGGTTTGAAAATCACCTTCCTGGCACCCTCAAACCTCTCTGGGGTTTTTCTTTCCTTAGCTCCTGCTCCTGGCAGACCCCAGGCCGTGGGATGGGACAGGCTGTTGTGCTGCACTGGGCTCTCCCAGGGTGGCTGGCGTTTGTCTCCTGCTTTGCTGCCAGGGCCAAGAGTTCCTCTGTATGAGCTCCCAGGCTCTGCCAGCCACGCAGATAAATAATAAATTCAGGGATACTCCAGGCCAGTTAGATGTTATTGTTATGGCTGGACCCTTTCCTCTAGGCTGGGCTTTGTCACAGTGCTACTAAACGCTGAGTGTGGGTTTTTTGGAGGGCTGCGAGAAGCACTGCATCCCTTGGTGCCCTGGGGATGTGCAGCTCAGTCAGGGAAGATGAACTTCAGCCACCATGCCATGTCTCTGAAAGCCAAACGTTCATCACCTGGCTACTGCCAGATAAATGATCTCAGCAACGGAGGGACCCAGCACAGGGCATCAGCATCCCTGCTGGGGCCAGGCTGGCTGGGAGAGCAGTGCTCTCCTGGGATGCCGACAGGGCCGACATGTGGTCTGCTGGAGGTGCCAGATTTGAAAGTACAGCTGTATTGACAATAGTCCCCCCAAATCAAACACCTCTGCATGACTTTACAAGCAGGGGGACAGGAGCAGAGGTCAGCTGTGTCCCACAGAGTCAGAGCTGCTGTGGGGCAGTGCAGGATGCCAAAGCTGTGCTGCTCAGCTTCTTGTCACTGCTCCGTGTGTGCAGCCTGGGAGCTGCTCCAGAGTGTCCCTGCCCTCACACCCCTCATTGTAGAGCCCTGCTACCCTTGGGGCTGTGGTGTCTCACAGCAATGGCTCAGCTCCTCACCACCCACAGCATCCTCACTGCACCCTCTGCAACCCAGGCTGGATCTTCTTAGTCTTGCCATCTCTCCTTCTGCAGGAATTGTAGTCAAATAGCATCCAGCAGCTTCTCTGGAGGAAAGCAAAACTCCAGAAGAAGAAAAGCATAACTGGGAGCTGCCTCAACCTCCAACATCCCCAGGCACCAAGGGATGGAGTGCTGCTCGCAGCCCTTCACAAGAGAGCCCTGTTCTCTTGTGTTGTTCCCAGGTGCTGGGAGAGAGCTGAGCATGCAGGAGCCATCTGCACCCACTTGGTGACATGTCCTTACAATGAGAGCAGACCCCACATCTAGTGCACTTCCAGGTTACTTCTTTGGGAGCTACTTTGAGGAAAGCACTTGCCAGGAGCTGCCTGCTGCTCCCCCAGCTGGGGCCAGCTGGCTGATTGTCTGGCTGGGAATTGGTCAGGATAGCATCTGCCTGGCTCAGAGAGCAACTGAAAGGGAAAATTTTATCTCTTGATGGTGAATCTCATCCTCCAGGAGCAGCAGGACAAAGGCAGGGCCTGGAGCACGTCCTGCCAGGATCAAGAGCTGGATCCTCCCTTCGAAAGCCTCTTCCCTGGGGCCGGCGCCAGGCAGGCTGTGTGCCCCAGGCACAGCACACCCAGCCCACTCTGATCCCCCAGGCATGGAGAGCACAGACACATTCCCCTTGGCCCCTGCCAGATTATAGTGGAATTAATCACGCTGATTATATGCTACCAAAAAAGGAGGTGCTTTCTCTGTTCAGAACTGGCTCAGACGCCCTGCTTGCAAGCAGCAGCCTAAAAATGCTGTTTTCTGCCTCATCATGTCTCTGGGTTTTTCAGGAGCTGTAATAATTTTGGATAAAAAGACCAAGAATGACTGCAATCCCAGGCAGCTCAACCTGCAGAGAAAGCGGGGAGATAACGTGCGAGTGTGGGCAGGGAGGTGAATCATGGCTCCAGCAGAATGGGATGTCATCCCAGGGAGGGACAGGCTGAGCCACAGCAGTTCTGCACCCTCTTCTCTATCACAGAACCCTGAGCAGTGCTTTTGGCCCCTTGTCAAGTCACACTGTTGCCTGTATCAGTTGGGATTGATGCCCTACTTTCAGTTCTTTCCCTGCAGCTACTCAGGATGGCATATGTGTGTATCTTCTCCCTTGTAAGGGTCTCAGAGCAGCATTTCTATCATCTTTTCATTGCACCTGTTGAGTATTCAGACTTCAGCTTCTCTGGTCTGCCTACTGCATCTCAGTTTAATGGGAAGGAATCAATCCTCATTTCATGACTAACAGCCAAAAATTCCTCTGGAGTGTTTTCACTGCAGGAATGAGAACTGCATCTTTCCTCCTTTTTTGTCCTAAAACATGACCAGATACCAACCTGCATCTGAAAAGGGCTCATCAGATACCCTAAGACCATATTAAAAGTTGTAATTTAGGGTGAATTAGAGTTTGAGGAATGCTAACTGCTTATCACACAAAAATATGTGGATTTGTACATGAAATGGGGAATATGGGGAGTCTTGGAAAATCTGACAGTGAGAGCACGGGGAAGGCAACTCTTGGTAAGACCTGAGTGCAACAAACCAGCTGAATATACTGTTCTTCACCCACCCTTATTTTTAAGGTGCAACGTTGCTGTTCAAAGTCAGCTCCTTCCCAGACTGTGAGCAGCTGGGCTGTAAAGCCATCCCTGCTTTTAGCAAAAAGATCACAGGGCCCCGAGCATGAGGCATGTGAGGAATATAACAGCCGGCCAGTAAAATAACTCCCATAGCCTGTAGCCCTGTGGAGCAAGGAGGAGATGTGCTGGGAAGGAGTGGAAAGGACTCAGAGAGCCACGCTGAGAGGGAGACAATAGCTCTAGTGAGATCAGCCTATCAACCTGCAGCGAGTAAAGGAGCCCCTGGACAAGGCATGTTGTTTGCTGGAGAGCTACAAGAGAGAAATTTCCAGGAAAACCCATCTTGTGTGCTGAGCAGGGGCACACTGCCTCTGGCAAGGCGCAGCAGCTCAGGGCTGGTGACACACAGAGGAGTTCAGCCACCAACGATGCTTGTGTGATGCCCTGGTCATTCCTCTGAGCAGCACAGCAACGAGCCCATTCTGCAGTGCCTGCTGCTTCACTGCATCATGTGAACATGCTCGCATTTGCAAATACACCTGCCCTGTTCCCTACGTGCAGCCTTTCCACCTTACCCTTGAGTATCTGGGCCCCTTCCATGTTGAAAATCTGCTCTTCTCTCCCTGAGTGTAGGGTTTTGGGTCATGTGGGCAAATTCTGAGTGCTGTTATGCCAGATGGGCTGATTCAGTTTTGGTGGCAGCCAGGGTTTGCTGTGTGAGTGGGATGACCTTGGCTCAGAGAGCGCTCACTGTTCTCCCCTCTTCTCTCTGCAGGACGGCTCATGCCAAAGCCAAGGCTGAAGGGTCTGAGCAGGCAGCTCAGGCAGCCAACAACGAATCAGGCATAGCCAGAATGATGGCCAGGGAGCTCTCCCCAGACTTCTACCAGCCAGGTAGGATCAGAGGCATCTTCCAAGAGGGATCTTGCAATTTCCATGGGGAATCCATTCAAGTGTTTCACCCACTTAATAACTCCACAAAATGCTCCCCTGTCTATCCTAAATCCTCTTTTGCTCAGTTGCAGCCAGCCCCTTGTCCTGGCTGATTTGCTGTCCTCGTGACACCACTGTTTTAGTCACTGGAGGAAAACCCCACAGTTTCTCAGCTTCTCATGTTTTTTCACACACTGAAGCCCTCAGAACACCAGGCAGGACAGGCAGCAAGCTCGTGGCTATCTGCATCTCTCCTGTAGATACATCCCTTGTGGCTTTTTCTTGGAACAGTCTTGCACATTGACTCACAAACCCATATCCTGTGGGGCCTCAGAACAATCAGACTGTGCTAATTGGGGGCTGTAATATCCTATAAGACAGCAGCTAATACAAAATACAATTTTCCTGATTCTTTTAATTTGTTAGTATCACTGCTAATTATTTTGCTGGGTAAACACTTGGGAGGTTCCTTCTGTGAGACCAAGCACTGAGGATTAGTAGATGAGAAGTGTAATGTTAGAATCAGAATTTTGAATGCCATTACTTTTCCCTGGACTGAGTTAACTAGAGATATGTTCTTCCTGGAAAACTTTCCTTTACAGAGAGGGAAGGTAATAACAGAGCAGAAAATAAAATTTCAAGTGCCTACATTTTCATCCTGTCTTTCTTATTATCTGGATATCCAGGATGTATAACCTGGAGTGAGTGTCCCATGGTCACTGAGGTAAGATCACAAGAGACTGTCACAGTGATAAAACTGGAGGTAGAAGCCAAAGGTTGACTTGTGCTCAGCAAAACCTGACACCTGCCCCTGCTCTGATTTCGGTGTCTCTGCATCTCCTGTACCACTCCCAGCACAGGGCACACAGTGGGAAATGGGAACAGCTCAGAGCTGGTGGCTGGTTGGGGAGAGTCATGCTGACAGATTTTCCTAAATTCCCTGTACTCTTGCCTTGTCCTGCACCTATGAGCTGGGGAAACACCATGCTGGAGGGCTGCCTCTTCCTCCCCAGTGCCCAGCAAGGCCTGTTGGAGCTGACTTTGAGTGGGGAAACACCAGAGCACCCGGGCATGGGCATGAGCCAGCCCATGGCACTTCATTTAACAATGGCTACACGTCGCTTGATCCTCACATAAGCCCCCCAGCTGCCACTCACAGCTCTACACTCACCCTTTGCACACTGGGTATTTATAGAACAGAAACAAAGGAAACTGGAGTCCCTATGGGGAGGTTTTGGACATTTAGCTAGATTATTTTTTCCACCCATGGCAATTGAATGAGACAATTGAAGCAGTTTCTGTAAAATACTTGGGGCAGCCTGACCTCCACTCCTGGCTCCTCAGGTGCTGGATCCTCTTGCTGCTGTTATGTAGGGCCTCACTTGGGTCCTGGCCTCTCTCAGTGGCCTTCTAAGCTCCTGATGCATGTTATCCTTCTATGATTGTTTTAAACCTCTAAATTCCCCAAGTGCACAAGAATTTATCTCTCCTCGGATGGTTGCACCATCCAGGAACAAACAGACAGTAGTCCAGCCTTGGATTTTGCTAGGACTGAGAGCTGCTGCTCACACAGCCAGGAGAGCCTAGCTGTGTTTGGTGTCTGTATTTCTCCCTGCTATCCTGGCAGATTGACCATGCTGTGTCTGGCACAGGCAATCCTGCTCAGCAAGCCCCATATCCCTAATAACTGTTGAGCCCTGAATTTCAGGGTATCATCCCTGGTAACTTAGAGAAGGATGCAAGCCAAAGCACTTGCTGAAATGTGCTGGAAGATGAAGGTAGGGAGCTGAGTGTGTGCCCTCCAGGCAGCTGGGGTTTTTTGTGATGTAAAGTATTCAGGAAGAGAAGAAAGCAGCAGGAGAGAGCAAGGAGCCTGGAGCTGCAGGCAGCCTATTTTGAGGAGTCTGAACAACTGTTGAAATGGCTTCCAAATAACTCAGTTGCAGCCAGAAATAAATGGCCCTGAATGGGTCATCTGCTGATTGACAGGAGTGTGCAGGCAGAGCAGAGCAGCTGAAATCAGTGCCCTCCTTTTCCCCACTGCCCCTCCGAGTGGAGGCATTGCCTGAATGGACAGGAGGTAGCAGTGTGCAAATCATACCACTGACTTACGAGAGCAAAAGGAGCACCAAGCCAAAATTCCCAACCAGACTCAGATCTGCATCAGTCCTTGAGATGAAGGAACTGAGGGGAGGGACCTTAAGGCAGCCAGAGACAGTGTGGCTCCAGGATCTACAGTGTTGTTCAGGAGCACGGAGCAAGCCCTCGTCAGCATCACTGGGGTTCAGCAGAATGAGGCCAGAGCAGGTGCTTTGCTTTCAAAGAAGCTGCTCTGCAACCTCACACTGCACAGGAGCAGCATGATGCTCTTCTTGTTCTCATTTGCTATGAGCATCACAGTGATGTGTGGGGACCCTTCTCCCAGCACATCTCAGAATGTGGAGTACTGTGGAGGGTTGTTATTCCACAGGATATTCCCAGTTCTTTAGTGATGCATTTTGGTGGATATCTTCAGTGTCAGGCTCTGTCTGAATTCCCCTGGCCCAGGCTGGGCTGCAAATTTCAGTAAGGTTAATAAGAAGTAAAGATCTAATGATAGGTGAAAAATTGAAGTGAGGCAATGTTGCTAGGAACTCACAAGTCAGTGTGTGAGATGAGGCCAAAACGAAATCTGAAGCCCTGAGTCACCTTTCGTGATGGTGCCAGGTAATTTTGCTGCTGTTGTGGAGCTCAGGGCAGACAAGAGGGCTGTATAACTTCCAACCCTGTTCCACATATAAGAAACATATTTTTCCTATCATGATGGATGGCACACAGATAATTTGGGGACCCTGCCTTTGCCAATGACACTGGTCATCCTGTGTATCCTGTGAAGTTACCACGCTATTTGACACCAAGGAAGCCACATGGAAGAGTTTACCAGCCATTAAATTAAAAAATAAACAAAGTTCATTGGGAGCTGTATCCTCCTTAGCCCCAGCATGACCCATCTGTGTGACCACATGAAGCTAGGCTGCAGATTTTCATTTTTTCCTTTAACCTTATCTATTGGAGCCTTCAGGAGTTCCTAGAGGAAATTCCTCCTGGCAGCAGGGTCTCATTTGGGAGTTCCTCTTCTCCCAGACTCCAACCTGGACCCTTGCACCATGGTCCCCAAACCCATTGCTGCTGGGGGCACAGCTGCCGAAGCCACGATGGTGCCATGGCATTGGGGAACCCTGCTGTCCCCTGTCCCGGAGTGACTCCTCACAGCAGCCCTTCTCTCCGCAGGCCCCGAGTACCAAAAGCGGAAGCTGCTGCAGGAGATCATCGAGAACGCGGAGCACGCGGTCAACATGGAGGAGGAGGCGCCGCGGCCCGAGGCTGCCCCGCCGCCCCCCACGCCGCCCGAGAGCCCCCAGCTCCACGAGCAGGAGGAGCCGCGGCCCCGCACCAGCCCGGCGCCCAGCCCGGCCGCCACCCCTCCCGAGGCCAAGCGGGCCAAGGCGGCCCCCCGGCAGGACGGGGCCCTCCGTCCGGGCAGCTGGGCCGAGGCGGGCGGGCAGGCGGGCGGCGGGAGCCCAGCACCCTCCGAGGGCGAGGGCCGCCCGGCCTCGCGGGGCCGTGGCCGTCCCGCCGAGCAGATGGAGATTGGGCCACTGCAGCGCATGGCGCGCGAGCCCGACGTCGAGCTCTTCAAGGGCTACCACAGCTACGCCGTCCGGACGTCGCCGGTCACCCCCGCCACGGACTATGAGGAGGAGCAGTTCCCCGAGAATGAGCCGCCCTCCCCGGAGCCCCGGGGGGAGCCCCAGCGCCGGGGGGGCACCCCTGGCCTGCCGCAGGGCCGGGAGGAGAAGCTGTCGGTTGCGGCAGAGGCCAAGCCGGAGCCGCCTCGCCCCAAGGAGCCGCAGCAGCGCCCCAGCCCTGAGCGCAGGGCCGCGGGCCGGGCTGAGCCCGCGGCCGACAGGAAGACTGAGGCCAGGGCACCAGGCCGGACGGAGCCCAAGGCAGGGGCCAAGCGCGGCCCGGCCCAGGCGGCGGCAGTGGTGGCAGCACAGAAAGTGGAGGAGTGTGAAGAGGTGATGTGGGGCATCCCTGGGAGCTTCCTGGGAGCCACCTTTGTCTTTCCTTTACTGTTCCCCGTGAGGTCTGGAAGGACCCAGAGGGATGCAGACCCCCCCCGGGCCTGGCTGCAGTGGGTGCCATGTGGTGCCCAGGGGCTCTTTTTGGGATCCTCCGCTGGAGGAGTGTTGGCATCCCCCTCTCCTGCCGCCTTCCCAGCCTGCCCTGCCTGGATGCTTGCCCTGATGTTCATAACCCTCCTGTTTTTGACCTCCTCTCTTTACCTGGGCAGATATGCTTTCAGACATGTGGTATTTCAAAATTTGTGCAAAACCAGGCATCTTCCAATTAATTTTATCCACTTTTCTGACCTTCTTTTCCCACCCCATTACCAACCAACTTGGATGTGAAAGTTGGGGGGGAACAAAGCCAGGAAAAGCTCAAGTGTGTTTTCTCTTTTACCCATTACTATTTTTGCTGTAGGGGTACCTCATGAGCTGAACTGTGGTGTTGAATCACCAGCCAATTTCCCAGGTTTAAAATATAGTCACTGAAACTCAATTTTGCTCTTAGCAAATACAGCTGGAAACCCAGACATTTTATTAGCCCTCTGAGTCCCATCTTGCAGTCCTTTGGACATGAATGATTCCGATGTGACTTTGGAAAAGCACAGCTTGGAAATGCTTTGGTCTGAAATTACAGCAATCTCACATGGGTTCATTTGTTGGGGTTTGGAAATAGATGATCTTCAAGGTCCCCTTCCAAACCAAAGCATTCTGCAATTCTATGATATTAAAAATGGCAAGTTTACAAACACAGGCAATGTGGATGCAGAAGGGAGTTGGGAGGAGCAGCCTGACATGGGATCAGGAGTTCATGTTCCTGTGATCAGGGTCTCCTTTAATCTAATTTAGCTGCAAAAGAAGCCTGATTTAACCTCCTTCTAATGAATTTGCAGAGAAGAAGTAGGAATAGGACAGGATAAACATTCCACTAGTTTGAAATTCCAGCTGGTTGTTAAGTGCCAGATTTCAGTGCATTGAGAGGGGGTGATTGTGGTATTTTTGAACAGCAGAATCAAGCCATGTCTGTCTGGAGCTGTGGTGTGTAATACTCTGTTTTGGGTTTTTCCTTCAGGGACCTAACACAATTGTGATCTGCATGGTCATCTTACTGAACATTGGTCTGGCCATCCTATTTGTACATTTTTTGACATGATGAGCCCCTTGAACAAGGTAAGAAGCAGAATGAGATTTTATCCTCAATTTGTAGATGTCACTGGATGTTTTAAGGTTGACTCACTTTTCAAAAATGTCATAAAATTATTGCATGAAATTATGTCATAATTTCATACATTTTCTCAAAATTAAGAACATAGACCATGTTGGTGGGATACAGTCCCACCATATAGTTTTGCCTTCCCAGTACCATGGGCATGTTTCATGGAGTGAGAATTCCGTTGCAAGAGTGTGTGATGTTAAATTTGAAATTTGTTTACTGCAAATGCTGCAAATGCTTCAAGAAACACTTTCAATTTGCTGTTTCAACATGGCTACTCCCAGGTAACTTGTGCATTATAGTATTTCTTGGCACTCAGACCAGCAAGATGCAAGAACACATAAAAAATGTGAAACTGTGAAAACTGCAGCTCTAATTGCACCAGTACTAGTTCTGCTGAGGTTGTTACTTAATTGTTTTACTAAAGATAAATATGAATCAAGATGTCTGTAAGACTGGAGCTTGCTCAGGTCTTCCACTTGAATTGGGATAAGGGTTTACATTTGGATTTGGTGGCAATAAAATCTTGTGAGGTTTCTCATTCCTGTGGTACTCCTACAGCCAGGAAAGTGCCCTGAGCTTGCGCAAGACTTCTGTCTTGGGCTCAAATATTTCAAACAAAATCTGCCATCAAGGCTGAACCTGACCCTTGGGTCTCATGTGAACGTAACACAAGAGACACCTCTAAGCCCCTGTGAGGATATTGGGCTGCTTTTCCCAGACCTCCTGGGGGACAAAACTGCTCTGCTGGGCACTGCTTTCTGTCATGTTTCTAGCCTCACTCAGCCTGCACAGGTGAAAGCCTTGCAGGCAGCTGTGGTCATGTGTTGTTCTTGTGTTTTGCTCTCTCTTGACTTTCCCATTTATCTGTGTCCGGACAGGTGTCGCTGCTGGTGGAGACCTCAGACCTTGGCGGGGATTAAAGCTCAGCCACCTGGAAACACCTAAGAGGAGGACTTGAGATCCCAAGGTTGCACTGCAAACATCAACCTTAAACGAGAGTGTCTGAAGATCAATTCCGTTTCCTGCTCTCAGGCTGTGGCTGGCCTCTGCAATCTACCAGGGAAAAGCCAGGGTTTCTGCACTGCGGTCTCCTCTTCTTTGTATAAAATAGCAGTTGCCTTAAATTATTCTCACCAAAGCCATCAACTGTCCTGCCATGCCAGGGATGAGGGATTTATCTGTAGCTGTAGGAAAATGAGTGAGAAGGTCTCATACGTGCACACTGATGTGTTTTGTAACTCCCTTGGTTGACTTAGTGTCAGAGATTTTCCAAAGATTGTCATCCATGGCATGGAGATGAAGCAATACAGCAACCGGAATGACTCATGAGAGCCGCGCCGTGACTCGGGGTGGACGGCGCTGCTCCCTGTGCTTGGAAGTCATCCAAAGGGATGAACAAAAAGTCTTTCCTTTCCCCTGTCACCTGGCATCATTTTCCATGTATGGAGGACTGAGTGGGGGAGCAAGTTGAAATTGGGCTTGTTGAAGTGTGACCTGAGTCCTGCCCACGGCGGCCCTGGCGGACGGGGCCGCGGGGTGGGGTGTGAGGGACTGGTGGATCCAAGGCTGTTGGTGCCTGTGGGGGTGCTCTGGGTGGAGATGGGGCCTCTTTTGGGACCAGGCACCATCCAAGCGCTCTCCTGCAACCAACAATGCTCTGCACAGAAGCAGTTTGCAGTGGGTGGCTTCCCACTGTAACAGGAAAGGCAGTAGGTGTGCTGAATTTGTCCCTTTACCCCTTTTTTTCTATGAAAATGTTGTGAGTTACAGTGAAAAGGAGGATCTTGCTGAAATGCCTCCGTACACCTGCAGGTTCCTCCCCTTGGTGTGCCGGGCTGCGGGGGGGGGTCTTGGCCTCTCATTGCACCCAACAAAGAGACTTTCCAGCCAGAGGATGCAGGGTGGCTATCGTGGAAGAGGCTACCTTATTCCTGAAAGAAAAAAGGTGCAGAGATGTGAGTGACTGAAGTGTATTTGGGTGTTGGGTTCAGAAATATGCAGCAGCCAGGCTTTCAGCAGTGGCAGAGTAGAGTGGGGCAGTGTAGCTGTTGCTCGTGTGTGTGAGGCTGAGTGGCCTGGGCAATTTGCACCCATTTTCCCAAAGCTGTGACAGGGAGTGACCTTTGGAAGGAGATTTTTCCACCATGATCTGCTCTGATCCTTAGCAGTGTAAGCTTAGAAAGTCGGCACAGATGAAGTTACAGTTTAGTATGAGGCTGAGTGCTTGGACATGTTTCTTCCTTCTTTTAAGAGCAATGTGTATTTTCTATCCCTTTTTAAGATAATCAGAGATGTTATTTATAGTTGGTTGTGCACCTCTGTGTATCCTGAAGTCCCGCAGCACAGGACTGGGTGGGAAAACCTTGTTGGACTGGAAAGAATGGGGAAATGATAGTTAAGGAAAAAATCAGATGCCCGGTCTGCTTCAAAGGTCAGTCTGAAAGGATTTCAGAGATGGAGTGGCAGACACACAGGGGTTTACACTCAGTGGAGACATGGGGCAAAACCTACCTAATTTATCTACTCTAGTTATGGCATAAGAGAGTGAGATTAATTCAGTACTTTTCTTTGTGAACCAAGTCTATTTTTTAACCTTATTGAGCTCAGGAACATTGCCACAGTAGCAAATATGTGATATTAAGTGTGGAAGAAGTGAATGTGATCCTTTCCTAAAAGCCATGTGGCTGTACCAGTCCTGAGAAAGCTGTGCAGCATCATCTACACTTCCACAGAGCATAGTTTAGTAGCAAATTGCTTATTTTCTTTTTTTTTTCTTTCCTTAAATATAAATGTATTGCAAACCCCAGGCTCTGCTGCCTTTAACGTTTTGTCTCCATTTGCTGGCATTCACTTGCCAACTCTGCAGTTTCAATATGCCAACTGCTTTTATTCACCACCAAGACAATTTCCATTGAGAGACCTGAGGGGCTTTTATTTATCACTAAGCACAAAAATGGATCTTTTTCAACAGTGCTAAGGTAATTCCTTTCCACCCCCCTTTTTTTTATGCATGTGATATGCACTCATTAATGTGCTTTCCTCCTAGTAACCTTCTGAGAAAAGTAGGTAGATTTGCTTTTATGTGACGTATAACTATCCATATTGCACTGAGATATGGATATATATACATAGAGAGAGAGCCCCTTAGGGATTTCATTTTATTAGATGCAAAATACCAGATTTACCTCAAACTGCATGCTTTCAAAACTGACTAGGATTTTGTGTTATACTTTTCAGGTCTTACAAAGATGCAGATACCTTTCACTCTTCACACAAAAGTACCTTCATCACAGATTTTGCTAGCTGTTTACTACAATCTGTGTACTACTGTCCAGAGTTTTCTGTCGGTTGTTCTGCTGGATTATGTGCAATAATAAACAGTTATCTGCTCACTCTATCCATGTGGATTTTTGCAGGGGAATGTCCAAGTTTCTTTCCATGGTGACACATTCACTCCAGTTTTAAAGCAGAGAGCAATGCAGAATTTCACTGGTGGCATCTAGATGTTTTTTAGCTTTTTTTAAATTATCTGTTTCAAAAATTTGCTTTTTTTTTTTTAATTGATGGGGGTACTTTGCAAAGGGAGTTGTTTTCACTAAATGCTTTTAGGCAGCCTTTAAGGACTCTGCAACTCTCTGAGAACACTCCATGTGCTCCCATCGTGCTGGCCTCTGGCAGGGACTGCACAGGGCGAGGAGGAAAGGCAGCTCGCTGGCCCAGAGCCTGCCCAGGCCATGCAGATGGCTGCTGACAGGTCCCTTTGCTGCCTCCCGACCCCAGGGCTGCTGCCAGGCTCATTCTGAGCTGTGTGTCAGTGGCTGCTCCTCCTGGGTTTGGGGAGGAGTGATTCTGCACTGTGCCCCATCCTCTCGCTCAGCCTCTGGAGACAGCCCGGGTGAGAGGAAAGCCAGGCACGAGGTAGAGGGAAATGGCAGCAGGGTGATTTATGGGGGAGGATGGATGAGCAGAGCCCAGCACCAGCCCAGGGCAGCAGGGCCCCAGGGCCTGAGGAATCCAGAGTAGCTGAAACCTTCAATCCTTTTTCTATTTCTGGAGCGTCTCACATGAGCAAAGCCGGACTGTGCAGAGAGGCTGGGGGGACACGGGCTCAGCCTTCATGGGCTGGAGTGCTGCCCCTGGCTTCTGTGGGTGTGAGGGGTCTCATGGCAGAAGATTTCATGCCCTGGTAGAGACTGAAGGAGCTGAGTTTGATGAAATGATGGCTTTACTCTCCTCTGGGCTTGCTTTGCTACTGGTATAGAAGGAACTACATCTCATTCATCAGTCAGGGGCAGCAGGGTAACTGGAGCCTTGTGCACCTCATAAATCTCAGGCTGATGAATGGAACAGGTCCTTGGCTCATGTGTTACAGAGGCAGCAGGGAGGGAGGTGGGTCTGCTGCTAAAGCAATGACACATTGCTTTTAAAGTATTAATAAAGGCAGAAGAAATGTCTGCAGCTTCCCCAGGGTAGGGGGGACAGTGCAGGGCTCTCTGCCTCAATAGCTGCTGGTTTTGGGGATAACGTCCCCACAGTGTCCAGCCAAGTGTCCCCAAGGGCAGGCAGGGAGGTGTCTGATATGTGAGAACCAGGCTAAATGCACTGGCCTGATCCTGTGTCGAAGGGCAGGAGCCTTACCCTCCACTGGTGGGAGGGAAGGTGCAATCTGAGCCTCAGTGTCCTTTGACAGTGACCTGGCCAGGCATCCTGGGGACAGCCACGCTGTACTCCACCGTCCTTGTGGGGCATGGGGGCTCTCAGGAGCCACCCTCTCTTTTGGTCTTCATCTTTGCATGAGAGGAAGGGTCAGAGAGGGGTGAAGGTGACCCTGACACTGAGAAGGTGCTGAAATGTGCAGAAGAGTTACTGTGGTCCTCTTTGGCCTAGGAGCCAGGAATGGGTCTGGCTCCACACCACTGCCTTTGCTTCAGGACCCTTCCTGGAGGAAGCTAGCTTGAGCCCCAGGAGCATTAATACATCAGGGAACCAGCACCAGGCACCACCAGCAAGGGCATCCCATGCCCAGCTTGGGGCTGGCAGCAAGGGGCCTTACTGTGGGTCCTGGGGCCTTTCTGTGGGACCCTCTCCTCTGCTCTTCTGTCAGAAATGCTGCCACTGCACAGCTCGAAAAAGCTGCTTTAAATTTACTTCCTCTGAGCAACCACCCACACTGTGCCTCTAAGGACAGGATCAGCCAACTTGGGAGCCCAGTAGGCCCTTGCTGAGGTGCTCAAAACTATGTTAGTACCAGGACCACCCCAGGGCCTTCTCCTTGAGAGGGTAAAGTTTTTATAGGCTTCACAGCTTGTGTTTTCAGGCCTTAATTCCCTATTGGCAGAGCAGCGAGCAGCCACTGGTGCACTCACAGCATCCCCTGTCTCTATAGAAACAGCACACTCAGAGCCCAATTCATAGGGTGGTTATTAAAGAGAATTCATCAATTATAAAGCACAAATTATCCTTATTACTTCTGCCCATCACCCATGGCACAGGGACCTGTGGTGTTGCCATGATGTTCCCTCCCTCAGGCAGTATCTGGGAAAGCACCCCAGATTTTGGGCACAGGCAATGCCCTCCCATTGAAATCTTCACTGAGACCCTGGCAGGACAGAAATGTGTAGGGCTGGCTAACTGCTAAACTGAGGGCATTTTAGTCAATTAAAGTCAGTCACACAGGACTGGCAAGCTTTGATCCACTCTGTGTCCCAGGGCAGTTCTGGAACTCCTGCTTTGGTTTGAAGAGTCCTGAGGAGCAAGCCCTGAGTGAGTGCAAGCCTGGAGGCAGCGCTGGCCTAAGAGCTCTCCAGAAGCCTTGGGAAACAGGAATTGCAAAAAAAAAACAAGTAACTGTGAGTGATTATGTTAATGTCACTGTAGGATTATCCCCAGGTTTTATTAGCAGCTTTTTAATTGTGATCTGCTTGAACTAATTAGTTCAAAGAAGCAGCTGGGGCCAGACCAGATTGAAAAAGGACTGCATCCAAATATTTCCCTAATGTGTGGTCCCCCCTTTCTTGTGGCTCTTAAAAATTTAAGCAATTGCCTATTCAGATCACCTCTTTGGTGATCTGAATATTATTTATTTAAAGGTACCTCTCTTTTATCTGAGAAACATGGTTGGGTACCACAGAGAAGCCTGTTCTGGTTGCAGGGATGTGCTGGGTGCCCTCATGGTCTTTACATCCCTTTTTTTAGGGGACTGCTGGTATTTTGTTGGTTACTCTGTAATTTGGCCCTAGAGCAGGCTGGCTTTCAGAATGCTGGCCAGCACTGTAGGTGAGAGGCTCTCCCAAAAAAACACCTGCATGGCCATTCTCCTGTGACACAGGCTGTCACAGACGCCTTATTTGCCCCATTTCCCACCACCCAAATCTAGAGACAAAGTAAGAAGACAACCTGATAGGAGCTTGAACTACAGATTTTGGTAAATTACTTAAGCTGTGTGTTTTGCCAGGGTAAATAATCCCTGCTGAGGTCCCATCCATGCCCTGCATACAGGCAGTCACTGTGTGGCCTCTATCACTGGGAGCAGCCAAGTTCAGGTAAACGTGCTGGATGTGGTGTCTCCTAAACTGAAACTCCCTGATGAATGCCAGGGGCTTCAGCCAACCTGTGGTTCTTCAGGCACAGAAACCTCACTTACCACTTTGCCATCAGCTCTTTCCCAAGGCTCTGCCTCCTCCCACCTCCTCTCTGCAGTGCTCACAAATTCTTCCCCTCACCCCAGGGCTCTGCAGCACTGCCAGATGCCTCCTCTCCTGCCAGGGGACTTGCTTGTTTGTAATTGAAGAAACCAGATGGTGTTTTACCAGGTTAACAACCCCTGAAAGGGCAAGGGTTAGCAATAATGAGCTTTAATTAGGAGAGTAACAGGTTAGATCATGTTGAATTGCACTTCAATGCGATACATTACTTAGGAGTAATAGATTCTTTATTTCCTGGCATGTTTATAAACTCACAGCCCACAGTCATGCTGTTGAGACAAATAAATGCTGAGGGTAAAATACAGCTTGAGACTTTACGAGCAGGGTGGGATGTTGCAAGGTACAAGGTAATGCAGGCTGAAGCTTCAAGGGAGCTCTCTGATTTCTTATAAGGAATTAAGGTTTTTATTCAGACCCTGAATATCCAAAGGAAGTTACAGTGATGAGTTATTTATTTTAATTCCTTTCTGCTAGTGATTTATTTCCCAGCAGCATGCATCTCTCAAGCAGCATCTCCTTAGCAAGCTGAGTGGTGACCTTCTGCCTCCACTTCCACCTAAAAGTCTCTCAGCTCCTCTTAAGTGTCAGAATACATGCAGGGGGAAGGACCAGGAACTCATTCCTCATCTACAGCGTTTAACACTCTGGTGCATTTGTTGGAGATCTCGTGGTTCCAGGAGAATTTATCTGCCAATTACTTCTCAAAAAATAGCAAAAGGTCATGCAGTACTTGGCAGCTAAAAGCAGAAAGGGGAGAAGAGAACCAGGTTTTAATTGAATCTCAAGTATGTTGAACAAATATTTCAGAACTATCAATTAGCTGTTGGCCTGAGGCTGAAATTGAATTAAGAAAATAATGCTTTTAGAGTGTCTCCATCTGGGGGGAGATGCAGAAAGGGGGACAGTGAAGATAGGAAATGTGACGAGGAGGTGGAAAACATCCTGCTGGAGATACTTCAGAATTACAGAGCTCCTTGTGTTTGCAGACATCAAGGCTGTCTGTCAAGCTGCACATCCCATGCCTGAGAAATGCCTTAGGTCAGGATGCAGGTGGGTTTCCAAGCTCTGGCAGTAAATCCTCTTCCCACATCCAGCTCTCTGCACTCGCAGCTTCAGGGTGGAGGGCTGGAGGACACAGGACAGCCCACCCCTGAGAAGATGCTGCCTGTGCTCAAGGCCCAGGGAGGCACCAGCAGTCACCCAGGGATCCCCTTCCCCCTCCTCCACCTTACCCTGGTCCTTACTGCTGTTTGTCTGCACATGCTTTTATCAATGGCTTCTTCTGATCTGCTAAAGAAAAATCTGTTCTAAGGAGGGAATAAAGGTCTGTACTATAAAAAAGATTGTTACAAGCAAATCCTCACGTTAGCAAAAACTCCATTTTCTTCAAGAAGTAAATCCCAAATCTCTGTGCAGAACTTTCTCAACAACAATAAATAGGAACTCTGTTCCTAAATTCACATTATACAATATACACAAAACAGTGCAAAATAGCATGAATCCTTAAATTCCAAATGCATTACATTTAAAATAATTGCAAAAAGCCAATGTTCTCTTCCTTCATCCTGTATCTATTTTAGGGGCAACATAGATGGTTTAATAACATGCAATATAACAATCATACATGCAAAACCTCCCTACACACAACAAAATAGGTCTTGGACTGTTCCAACACACTGAGGGGACTTGAGGTCTTGTCCTGACTCACCCAGTGAAGTGACTTCCTGTAGATTCAGAATGGTTAATTAACATCTTGTGGCCTTGAAAATACCATACACATATTTTCCCAAGTGGATGCAAAATTCTAGGTTCTTTTAAGACTATAGTTTGGGGAAAGCCAGTGTTGACTAGTGAGGCTGTTCAAGTAATAGTTCACAGTCACCTGAGGTTTACTGGTGGCAGATACTTGTTTTATTTGGCAAGAGCCCTAGGTTTTGGCTCATGTGTAATCTTTTTGATTTTACTCATAGTCCAGATAGTCTCTTGCAAGTCTGGAGCAAGTGTCCTTGGACTGGTCTCCTGGATGCTGCAGGGTATGAATATCTACTTTTCTTACAAGACAACAGCAGCAATAAGTATTTGTGTCACTAATCACAAAACACTTCACAAGTTATTCCCAGGAAATAAGAGAATTTCTTCACCTGCCATTGAAATGCACCTGTAGCTGGGGAAGAGAGCAGCACTGCTCTGTGGTAATGACTATACCACACTGGGGCTTACAGGACAAGAGTGCAGTTTCCAGCTGAAGCCACCAGAGGAATTTGGACAGGAAAGGTAAAGTTATCCAAAAGAAACTCAGACCACAACGTTGGAAGTACTTCTGTTACATTAGGGAACACTCATGATTAGTTTGTTCATTATTAGTTTGTTCATTGTAGCAAATCCATCTGGTCTGGACCTTGGGTTTCTGTGCTACCAGCACTGCAGTGTTTCCAGAAACATGACACCAGGCTCATGACACCCAACTTGGGTTATTCCTGATGCAGGAGTCTCCCCCTGAGAGTCCATTTACAGCCAACAGCCTCATATCTTGGAAGCATCTTCTCTCTAGGGATGTGTATTCCTCACAGGAGAGTGTTGAGATGAGAGGAGAAAGCGCCTAATTGCCCCCATTAACTTCAAAAGGACTCCCGAGGGGCAGCTTCCATGGGGTGTCTGTGTTACAGGGTGTAAATCTGGGTAGGAGACACTCACTCTAAAAAAGAGGTGTATTTTTTCATTGAATGCACTTCTGTTCCTCGTATTCCTTTCAATGCTTTGGCCCAGCTCAGCACTTGCACATAACACAAAATGGGGTGGCACTGGTATATTTAACAACAGATGCTTCAGAGATTCTAAATATTGACATGTGCCTAACACTTCACCAAACAAGAATAAATCAGCCCTAAGGAAAAGCAAATTAAATTGCCTATAACAATATGTTTTGTTAAATGCCCTGAAGAAGTATTGAATGAAGCTCGCTGCAATGCCAAAGCAATTCCTCTTGGCACTCTTCCAGCGCAGTGTGTACAGCCACACAGCTCCCACTGCCTGCATTGTTTCATGCTCACAGGAATTGTTTATTCTTCTTTGCAGGTGCAGGGAGCCTGCTCAGATCCTCCTGCTCGGTGAGGTTGTGGTCAGAGCTGTCGTGAGAACAGTCCTTCACTGCACTGTAGTACACCCGGGTGGTGGACGGGGCAGGGTGCTCAGCACTCTTCTCCTGGCACTTGTACAACTTCCTAAAGGCAGCCCTGAACTTCTGTGACATGAGGTTGTAGATGATGGGGTTGATGGCACTGTTCAGGTAGATGCACAGGCGGCAGAAGAGGAGGAACCAGGTGTTCAGGTACGGAGGGTCCACGAAGGAGTTCACCACCACCAGCGTGCGGTAAGGCAGCCACAGCACGGCGAAGAGGGCCACCACGACAGCCAGCATCTTGGTCACCTTGGTGGGGGGACATGCAAAAAGAGAAACAGCCAGATGGTGCTAAACCTCCAGTAGAACTTTCCCACCTGGAGGACTGGTGCAGATGGTTTCTCTCTCTAAGGCATTTAAAAGAAACACCCAAGCCATGGGCTTATTTCTCGCTGAAACCATTTTAATCAGGAAATAATCTTGCATAAATAAAACCAGAAATTATAGGTTTTCATCTACCATTGAAGAGCATCTAAATCTCCTTAGAAATAGTATTCACCACGCTGGAAATAGGCTGGGATAACCATGGCAATGTCTGTACCAGAAAGCAAATTTGAAAATTGTACATAACAGTAAATTAATGGGGAAAATACTTGACTAAAGGTGGGGACCTTGGTTTTAGGGGTGTCATGGGATACACTTAATCTCCTTCCCTAGGGTTTCCTGGTTTCCTACACCACCTATATTGTTTCAGGGAATAGGCTCCTGGTACAGAGCAACCCTGGAAGAAGAGGAGACTGTAAGGAATCTTATATTACTTGTGCTGATATAGGGCTTACTTAGCTACTTACCATGGGTTACTTTAATTTTCAGCACACTAGGGGAGTACTACATAAAGATACTGGGAACAAAAAGAAACTGAGGACTCAGAAGTGAACAATAATTGCCCTCAGCTCAACATAAGCTTTTTTAGGAAATTGGGGTTTTGCGCTGAAACACCAGTCATCCTAATAATTTCAGCAGCTATTTCTGGTGACAATCCTCCTCAAACAAATACTAACAAAATATACACATCCCCAAAGAGGAAAGTATGATTAAAGTATGACATGATGCCACATGCATGTCTAGGCAGTGGTGTTTCAAACATCAGAAGGGGAGTTGTGCAATAACCCAGTTCTTAGTATGGACATAAGCACTGGGATCACATTTAGAGTCTCTCAGCTTTTCTTGGAGTACTTTTTTACTTCATCAAAAGAAATGATGCCTTCCTGTAATGCCGTGAGTAGAAACTGGGAGTCATTGCGTGTGGTAACAAAACTTTCCCTAGAAGAAAGGGACTGTTACCAAGCTGTGGCCAAAATAGAAGGGTTTGCTGTGTGTGGTTTAATGGAAATGTGAGGACACTTCCAAAAATAAGATCTTGAAGTGATACAGTGAGTGCTGAGGTTGTTGCTAAGACTGAAGCTTGTTTGCTGCCACAGTTTGCTGTCTTTTGGGAAAGATACGAGAGAATGTACAAGTGATGTCTCACAAAGCTGTGTCCAGCCTCTGCCCCTGTCCAGGAAGCCACAGATGCTTCTCCCCAGCCAGGATCCTCCCTCCTTGTTCCTGCTCCATCATTCTGAGTTGCACATCCTTTTTTTAGGAATGTCACTCCCTCTAGTGGTCCCTCTCCGGGAGGAGAAATACAGACTTGGAGGTGTTCGTAGAAGTGATTGATAAATACAGCAAAGCTCACACCTTGTGTTGTCCTGCTCAGGATTTAGGTGCTTTGAAGCCCCAGTGGGAGAACAGCAGCATCCTCATACCCCAAAAGCAGTGCAGTTCTGGGACTGTGTAGGAGCACAGCCACAGAAAATCTCCCTCAGCCATCCAGGCAGGGGAGAAAATGGGCACCTCTGAGAGACCCTTTAGGACCTTTTCCAGGGAACTCTGGGCATGGGGCCTGGAAGAGCCAGTTCCTCTATAAAGAGAGGCCAGAGCAGGAATGCTGATGTGAGTGCCTGTCCTCTGTTCAGAGGCACCTCCAGAGCTACACACCTCCCCCAGCTGGAAGCCCTGGAAAATTGCTTTACAGTTTAAAAACTTAGGGCCATCTTTATTCCTTATGATGGCAGCACTGTGATGTCAGGCCATTCAGGGGAAGTCTTTGCACGCTAGGATATTTTGGGAGGTAAGGATAATCTCCAGTAAACTCCTGGTGTACACTAAGGAGAGCACAAGATGTTTCCAGGAGCTGGAATGCCCCAGCAGCCACTTGTCCTAATGGTGCTGGAGCAAGCTGTGCCAGTCCCTGGCACAGCATTGCAGGGGGAGCAGCACAGCCCCTCCAGCAGCTGCTCTGGAAGGAGAGATCTATCAACCAGTTGAGAGCCTTTGCTGCCAAACACCATGCCCAAGGCTGCTGCAGCTGCCAGTGGTCATGGGAGGGCAGGCAAATGCTTTTGAAGAAGTCATCACTTGCTTTAAACCTTTCAGAGAAAAAGGGAGGAAAAGCTGGACTGGGAAGATTTAGAAGCTCATGAAGAAATACACATTCTCTGAGCTGTTTGCTTCCCCTCTGTGACCCTGACTCATCTCTCCTGGGGAATGGAGGTTCCTGTGCAAGGCAGGCAGCAAGCTACTGAGCAGGAAACAGGAGGACTATAGGGCAGGCTGAAGTCTGCTTTGGGCTATCTGGAAATCACAACAGAACTAGAGATTTCAAGGACTAAAGCCAAACTCCCAGATTCAACCCTTTCCTTTAAGAGGAAAGCTGAATGGGCCCTGGCTATTCAGAATGGGACTGTCCCATGTCTAGATACTGATCTGTCCAAAGAGATGGGACACGAGGCAGCGATTGTCCATGTGAACAGAGCAATGAGGACAGAAGGAGGTGGGAGGAGAAGGACATGGGGAGACAGCAGGCAGCTGAGAGACACAGGAATCACCAAAACTCAAGCACACCACTGTGACTCCGAGGTGACTTGCCCAGCTGGGAGGCTGCAGCCAGGGCTGAGCTCCAAGGGAAGACAGTTCTCCCTTCTCTTTGCTCCTTTAAATCTGACTTCACCTGCGCAGGACACTGTCTGAGAGGTGAGTCCCACTGGCATAACATGACCCAGCCTTCTCCTCCTCGTGGAGGCAATCAATAATTAATTAGCTAGCAAAAGTGGCTGCACTTCTGCCTCTCCCCGGCTGAAGCCCTGTCCTGCTCTACCAAGCCCGACCAGAGCACGGGAAGCCCGTCTGTGCTGCCAGACCCCAGCTGGGCTTGAGGGGCTCCTTTGCAGCAAACCAACAGTCCCCACTCCCTCCACGAAGGGAAACGAAGAACTGTGGCACCTCGCCCCCTGCCAGAATGCCCCTCAAAGCCCTGAGCCCGGCAGAGCTGCCTGCAGCCCGGCACGCCCAGACAGCGGGGAGCCCCTACCTGCTTGCGGGAGCTCAGGGCCCCCCTGCTGCCCCGGCAGGAGAGCTTGAGGGAGCTGCCCTGGTGCATGGAGCCCAGGAAGGAGTGCTGCGGGGTGCCGGGCAGGGGGCTCACGAAGAGGATGCGGGCAATGAGGCCGTAGAGGACAGTTGCCAGCCCCAGCGGGATGACATAGAAGACAGCAAAATCCAAGAAGTAAATGGGCATGTAAAGGCTTCTGGAGACCCGGTAGCCACAGATGACCTGCGCCCCATCCGAGAAGGTGACCTGGGTGGTGTCCACCAGGAAGAACCACATGAGGCAATAGAGGGAGGTGAAGAGCCACAGCGAGGCGATGATGCGCCTGGCGCGGGACACGGTGCACAGGAGCTGTGCCTTGATGGCGTGGCAGATGGCGATGTACCGCTCCACCGTGAAGGCGGCGATGGACCAGGCGGAGATGTTGATGCCCAGGTACTGCAAGTAGGTGATGCAGAGGCAGCCGGCGTAGCCGTACACCCAAGAAGCCACCACTTCGGAGATGTTGGGCAGCCCGGCCGCCAGCAGCACGATGAGGTCGGCCACGGCCAGGCTCACCAGGTAGCAGTTGGTGGGGGTCACCATGTGCTTGGTGCGCAGCACCACCAGCACCACCATGGCGTTGCCCGCGATGCCCACGCCGCAGATGAGCAGCACCAGCAGGATGGTGACCACCTGCAGCTCCAGGGGCTGCCGGGGCATCCTGCCCAGGCTCTGGTTGCCGCTGCCCAGCGCGGCTCCCGGGCTGGCCGAGCCGTTCTCCATCGTGCCTGCAGCCGCCGGCGGAGCCCCGCGCACCCTGCGGCGGCAGCGGGGAGCCGGGGCTGCCCCCGAGCCCCCTCCCCGCCTTCCCGCCCACCCCGGCTCCTCCCTCCCCTTTTTCTCCACGTTTCACCCCAGGTCTCGCAGCCGCCCTGCTCCTTGCACACCTCTCCCCTGCAAACTCTCTGCCTGGAGGGGCAGGGAGCGGCAGGGATCCCCCCAGTCCCCGGCACCCTCCAGGAGCTCCCGTGAACCAGCCGGGACTGTCCGGAACCCCCAGGCTCCCGGGGCCCTCCAGGACTCCCCTTAGCCGCCGGGACCCCCGGGAAGCACCAGGCCTCCCCCAGGACAGCCCACAGCCCCCCGGGGGCTATCTCGGTCCCCGGGACCCCGCATCGCCTCCCGCCGGCATCCCCCGCCTGCGCCCGCCGGGTCCTAGCGCACCGCGGAGCCGGGCCGGGAGGAGGAGGAGGAGGAGGAGGAGGAAAGGAGCCCAAGCAGGGGATGGGGGTGCAGGTGAGAGATCCCAGGGTGGGGAGGCGCAGAGGCTGAACGTACCCCAGCAGTGAGTGGAGCCCGGACTGTGGGTGCCTTTGTCCCCAGCCGAGGCACAGGCTTCACTGTTCCCCCAGGGCAAGGGGAGCTGAGGGTGAGGAGTCCTTTATTCCTCATCCTCAGGAGGATGGGAGCAGAGCGATGCCAGTGAGATCCACACAGCCTTTCCCGTTTGCCTTGCGCTGGGGAGAGGAATGGCATCCCTGAGCATGGGGTAGTGACTTCCTCGTGCTGTCTTTCCTGTAGCCATCCCTGTCCCAAACAAGCACAGTGTCACTTCTGAGGGAAAAGGCTTAACCAGTCCTGCACTGGGAGATTCCAGATCTTTCCAGCAATGAGGCTGGGGTATCTGGTATCTCCCTGGTAGTCAGGCTGGGAGATCCAGTGTCTCCGTGGTGGTCAGCAGGAGCCACAATTTGCTGCCAGCTCCATGCTTGCTCCTGACATCTCTGTCAGAAAATGCATTTTCAAACTGAAAGAGCAATTGTGCTAAGGGGCCCCTAACCTGTGGAGTGGAGGAAAGGACAAGGGGAGAACTCTCTTTTTTATTAGATTAGATTTCAATTAAAGGCAGAGGTGTCCTGTTAATCCCGGACACTGAGGTGTGGTATATCCAAAGTGTGAAGGATCATTCTGATGCTGAGTGATTCAAGTCCAGCATTTCACAGGCAAATTTTTAAACCTGGGCTGCATAAACCTGGGTGGATAAAATGCCTTTTGCCTCAGCCCAAAGAGCAGCACTCTGTCCCCAGTATTTGACTTGCTGTTGCAAATAATATTTTCCCTTTTGCTTTGGGAAACCTTATGCTACTCTTTGGCAGACAAAAAAATCCATGTTGTTTTTCACTACTTCCCATGATATTTAATTCACCTTTGGGTAAGTTTTAAAGGACAATTATTCTCTTCTTCTCTTTCCATTTGGTTTCCTTAGGGCTCCACTGGCAGCCTGCACCAGGCCCTCTGTGTCCCAGCCAGCCTCACACCCCTGCCCTCTACAGCCCTGGGTTTGGGAGGCATGGCAGCTCCTGTCCCTCACTGCACTTCTGTGGGAAGGACTGGGAGTGTGGGCACGTGTGTTTGCTCACATAATCCAAGGGGTTGTGTATTTCGGTGCTCTGGAGTGACTCTAACACAAACACAATTCCAGCACTTCATCCCACTGCTCTGTCTCACAGTGATGCTGCAAGTGCTCAGGATGTGGACTGTGTCATACAACTGTGTGTGGGAGAGGAGAAGGGACAAATCTGGCACAAATGTCCTGAGAAGGGAGTTGGGGTTCATTTGCTTCCTCAAACCCATTCCCAGAATTGGCTTTATGGGATCAGGAAACCAAGACAGACTCCTGCAGACACTGGAAAACGCTTTGTTTTGGTTCAGACCTGGAACACTGTGCAGGATAATTGCAGATAATCATTTCCCTGGCCGATTTGCTCTGTGGCACAGACAATCCAGCAGTTATTAGTGCAGATAAAAACAGCATTAAAGCACCCCACTGAAGCAGCTCCTCCTGCCTGCCCCTGAGCTGCTCTGTGTCAATCTCCAGGCGGGGCTGGGCTGGGGGGGGGTGGAATTTGTGTCTGCCTGATACAAAATTTCGATGGCCAAACTGAATTTTATTTTTTATATCTTTTATTTTAAAGCAAGCAGCGCTGCGTGGCCAGGGAATCGCCCCTCCACTAGCAGCACACACCACTACAAGTTCACCAGAGTATATATGTTGTTTTTAAGCCTACAAAGCATTTTCCAGTGTGCTTGTGTTAGTCCGAATCAGCAAATATCAATAAGCTGGGACCAGCAATTTCATAATCTTTCCAGGTGGTCGTTGGCTTCCTGTCCTGCTCGTGGTCATCTGGAGGGAGGTCCTTCACTAGTGTCTACTAAATAATTTTAGTCTGGTACAAGTGCATCAGGATTTTTATTATACAAAAGCATTTAGTCGCTTTGTTGCAATATTCCTTAGCTTTACCACAGCTTCCTCTGTTTTATTCTAAGCATGAGTCATTTTTGCCACCTCATCTCTTGACTCTACTATACTTCTTCTGTTTTCTTTCTTGACACTTTATTTGGTTATTTCTTGAAACAGAAAGTTTCGAAACCATTCTTTGTAGTTATCCCAGGGAACACATCCACTTTCGACACAGCAGATACAAGCATTTGCTGATGCCATTGCCAATTGACACAAATCACAAAAAACATTTTTCTGGGGTCCCCATATGGGAATGGCCATGCCCCTCAGTGCTGGCGGGGCTGTTTTTGGAAAGGGGTGTCTGTGCAGCTCTGTGGCCAGCTTAGTACAGGCTGGGTACTCAGGCAGCTCAGCACTGGCTGATGTCCATGAAGTCTTCTTGCAGCTCATCCTTCTCACACAGCCTCACTGGGCAGCTCCCTTAGTCCTATGAACAGAAAAGAACTCTGAGGCTTCATATATTAAATAAACAAAGCTAAAAGAAAGTGATCCTCCTACCTAAATCTGTGAAAAACTTCTTTCCATTCCCTTGGGCTTCATTGCTACAAATATTAAACCCATAAAACTTCTGCTGCTAGAGCTGGGGCACGGAGGTGCCAGTGTCATGTGGTGCCTGTGAATGTGGAGAAGTGTAATTACAAAAACCACAAGTGGTTCTGAGACACTGGTTACAGGGTTTAAGGCCCTAGACAATGGCCAGATTTTGAGTTGTGAGTGATGGTGGGGAAGTGATTCCCACTTCTGCACTCCTGCAGCTCAGCAGGGACCAGGCAGGAAGGTGCTGGTGGCTCTGCTGAGCAGCCTGAGGGCTGACAAGTGCCACTAGAGATAGGGAATGAGTCAATCTGACAGAAGCAGCAGTTATTGTTCGATCAGAAAGACCAAGGAGAGAGAAGTTCTGTCAAAATCACCTTCATGTGTTTCGGAGTCACAGCCAATAAGTAAATTGCTTTGGGGCTTTCTGGGTTATTGCCCTCAGAGATCAAGCAAAAAAGGCAGCTGTCAAGGAACTAAACAGATGCAAAATCAGTCTGGGTTTGTGCTTCATGAACACAAAATGTGGGGAAAAAAAACCCTGATGGTTTTCTGCTGATTTCTGTGAACAGCTCTGGAGGGACCAGCTCACAGACCTGGGCTGCATCACATCTGTGCCAGCAACGTGGAAGGGAGCAGCATTATGGAAAACGCTGAAGACTGAAGGAATGGAAAACAATTAAGAAGAAGGCAGTGATGTGGATTTCTGTGGGTTAAACCATTCCAGGCTTGAAGATGAGACTATCTTCAGGCAGCATTTCCTGTGGGGCAGCCACAGGATGGACCTGGTGGTGCCAGGCCTAAGGAGCTCCAGCCTCTCCTTGTAACATCGAGCCCGTCCCAGGAAAAGGATGCTTCCCCATGCCTGTATGAGGACAGGGGTTTGTTAATTCAGGTTCAGGGAGCACAGGCAGCTCTGGGTTATCTCAGGATCCTCTCTTCCCTGTCTCAGAGTTTCCTCCTGGCTTCTGGGTACCTTCCTCTCTAGTTTGAATAATCTCTTTTAAAGATCTGTTGCTATTAAATCCTTGATGCACCATGTTTTGCAAATGCCTTCAAGACTCAAAGGAACTGGTGATTTTTCTTCACCTAATAACTATAATTTTAGCTTTTAAAGAAAGTCAAGTGAGGCCACTTTCACAAACAGGAAAATTATCTCTTCGCCCTTCCCCTGCTTCCTTGCTGTGTTCACAGCCTGAGACCTCAAGGAAAAAGCCTCTCACAGCCCCAAAATTATCAAACAGATGAAAACAGATATTGCAAATGAGGGGCTTGGCCAGGGCCAGCCATTCACAAGCCTCTCATTTCTGAGTTTAGTTTATTTGTGAACTGTCCCCACTAACATTTTAATAAGTGCATTCTTCAAACTCTGCTCCAAGTTGCTCCTGGAAGGGCTGAGCAGCCTGAATAGTAAAAGAAAAAAAATCAGCAGCAGCATGCATTGGACTGATTTGATAAGTCAGTGAACCAAACCACTGGGGATTTATCCAGCTCTGCAGAGAATACCAGAACGGAAAAGGATGCTCTGTGCAGGTTGTTTGAGTGAGGCCAAGTGTGCGTGGGACACAGTGCATTTTACAAAGCCTGTGAAAACAAACATTGTCATCCCAGGGTATTCCCCACCCTGTGTCACCAGCAGTGCTGCTCTGGGCTGGCTGTGGGAGCCTGGAAGTGCCGTGGGAGAACGGGCCCAAAGTGCCTCCTTCCCTCCCAGTGAGCCCAACATCCATGGGTGGCATCACCTGCACACCCCGTGGGCCCTGCAGGACTTGGGCATCAGTCACAGCATCAGGTCAGGGTTCACAACTCTTGCTGTCACCACTAAACTCTGCCACCTGCTCTGCTCCAGTGTGCTCAGTCCTCCAGGAAATCTGCCTGGATAAGCAAAAAGAGAGAAGCAGGTGGAAGCATTGGCTTTCAGGGCAGCACAAAGAAATGGAAGCACTGGGAGCTCCACTCTCTCTGGAGTCTTGATGTCTGTAAGAGGAAACTGTGGTTTGGGCAGCCAAACCTGAGCCTTTGCCAGAACCAACAAGGTTTAGAGGTGTGCTGTGAAAAATGACACCTCTTCTGATGTGCTTTTGGGGCACTGTCTGTGGCACATCCTACCTCAATCTCCCATCCCAGTGCTCATCCCGAGGACAGCATGAAGGGGAGGATGTGCCTGGAGGCAGGACAGAGACTGGCAGTTCCCAGAACAGTAATCTGGGTGGATGAATGCTGGAGGGGGATCCTGGGGGGATAATAGCCACAATAATGCTGAGGGGAGATAAAAGCTCTTCATGCGATATAATGAAGGAATAAAAACTCTGGCAGAACAATTAGACTGTAATTATGGGTTATTTCATATTCTGTGACATCTAAATGTCAACACCATAACTCTGTAACAACAAGCTCTTGGTACAGCACACTCTGCACACCTGATGAGCACAGCCCTGGGAGAGCACAGCAGCCTCCAGCTCTGCTCCTGCTCCCCATCCAAGCAGGCAGAGCCATGACATGCATCAGGGAGGAAACACGAGCCCAGCCTCACTTGGTGTCCAGGTCTGGGCTCATGCCATGGCTGGATGTCACACCAAGCAGGTGTGACAAAATGGAGGGGACAAAATGCTCCAAGTCCTTGGTTGGCGCTGGTGCAAACAGCCAGGAAACGCTGGAAAAGGTGTCTGTAAAGTTCTTCATCACTGGAAATGGTGTCTGTAAAGTTCTTCATCACTGAGCTCCATCCCTGCATCCTACACAGCTGACTAGGGCATGAAAGGACAGAAGAAAGCCCGACTAAAGCTGACCTCTCTGGTCCTGCTGCTGCAGATCTTCCCCCCAAAATATGTCTCTGATCCATCAGCCTTCACTCCTCAGAGCTGCTCTGGTTAGTCTGAAAGAAAAGATGGTGAAATTGCAGCAGCTCTTGCTGCTCAGGAGCCTCCACCCAATTTGTGGTTTCAAATATTTTTTAGTCTTTTCTGTGTGCACTGCTCATTGCAGTGTCCAGACAGGGGGCAAATCTCTCCCTGCTTTTAGAGGAATTTATTCTAATGCCAGAGCCCCATCAGCCCCATCAAGAGCACCATACTCACCTCCTGCAGAGCCCAGGACCACACCTGCATCACCAGCTGCTCCTGAGAGAGCAAAACTCACATGGTTTTAGGCATCTGTTTTGAGGAAAGGTCTAGATGGGACCAAAGCTCCTCCCTCCCTCACTGTGGTTGTGAACCTGGCATTGCTGATGCCCTGGCAGTGCAGAGCACAAAGCATTGAGCACATGGAACAATTTCTTCCCTCTCCTGGTAAAGGGAAAAGGTGATTCATCCCATCCCAGCCACAACCTTGGCTTGACCTGCTCCCTCCTATAATTCACAGAGTTCCCACTTGATTTTCTGAACAGCTTAATTCCTAATGCAAAAGAGGAAGCTTTCAGCCTTTCAACTTGGCTGCTTCAGTTTTTCAATCTACCTCAAAGGAAAACCTCTCATCCCAGCTATGGCTCACCCCTGACTAGTCAGACCCCTGGCCTTTTTATTTTAAATCTCTTGGGAAATAAATTCACAGAATTGGCCTCTCTCCCTTCTCACACATGAAAGCATCTCCACATCTTTCCAGGTGGGATGAGGAATTACAAAATGTTCAACTGGAATGGCACCTAGGTAAGAAATGTGTGAAATCCTGATACTTCATGTTCCGTTTGTGTGTTGAAAACATCTCTTCTGGCAATTTAGTCTTTGCTCATCAGCAAAGAAATAGAGAACTGCCTCTGCCTCAGTCCTTGGGCAGGGCTTGAAGGGATGGAGGTGAACAGACTCCATTTCCTCAGCTTCTCCTCAACGTGCCAGTGTTATCCTGTGAAGCCCTGGAGTTTCTTTCTGAAGTCACATCTCAGGGCTTCTCTGAGTACCTGAACACTGAGAATCAGTGATGTGCTCAGAGTTCTGGAAATCAGGGGACCGAGAAACATGCCTGGAGGATTATTGGTTTCTGTACCCACAATCCAGCTTTTAGCAGCCTTCTGGGATAATCAGTGTTGCTTCTACCTCATTTCCACTGTTTGTGTTGCAGGCTGAAAGCCAGTTACAACTAGTTTGGAAATTTTCTATTGCAAAATGTGAGGCATTGAGTTCAGAGTGAAACCCTGACACAAGCTACAGTTGAAAGAGCCAGGATTTGGGAAACTCTCACTATGAATCATATGCACAATGCTATGAAGTAGCTTTTTGCTTTTATTAATGTCCAGTAATATTTCCTTTTCTAAAATTTGGTGCATGGAAGTGTCTCTTCTCCATTGCAATTACAGTGCAAATACTATAGGTAGGGTAAATGAAATAAAAATGGAGTTTGCTGAAAAATCAGAAAATGCTTCTGGAGAAAGGTTTTTGTTTGCTTGCCTGTCTGCTCTGGTAGATGCAGATTTGTGGCTATGAATGAGATCTTTCCTAGAGACTGTCTGAGCTGGATTATTTACACTTGCACCTCAGCATATTAAGGCCATTCATTCTTGCCTTCCAGCCAGCCATAAGCAGGAACTTAGCATTTATTTTACCTAATATACCTGAGGCTGAGGAAATGGAGTCAGTTCACCTCCATCCCTTCACTAAAATACACCACAAAATGCCAAGGGAATCAGGGGCTTCAGGGTAGAACTTGTCCTGTGTGTGTCTTTCTGTCCCTGGGTTTTCACTGGTGGAGGAAAAAGCAATCCAGGGGCTTTTCTCTCTTGTGATTAAATTTTTTCTCTAGGTAATTAAGAAGCCTCAAATCTCAGTAAGTGCAAAGAAGAAACCAGGCAAGCAGAACTGTGTGTCCTGCCAGGCCGACAGCTCCTGACGTGGTGGTAACTCCTGGGAAGAATGGCAGCTGTGGATACAGATCCAGGGCCACATCTCCTGGTGGCAGCTGCAGCAGATTTGAGTGAGGGACAATTCCCTGGCAGCAGGGCCACGGCATCAGCAAAGCTGGGACATTGGCACCAATGAGCCACAGCCAGGGAGTTTGGAGCCATCACCAAAGGTTCCCCAGCCCCCTCGGGGCACCCAGCCCTGCCTCTGCCTCATTGCACACCAACCTCTGACCCTGAACCTTCAACTTCACCAACGCCCAAACCCAGAAGCCAGGGGTGCTGAAACACTTCCCTGCAGCCAGGGACAGCAAATGAGTGAATGGGTAGGAGCAGCACTGACCAGCAGGGATTTTCCCTGGGGAGGAGGTGGACACTGACACAGGACAAAGCCTTGCTCCCCATTTCCTCTGCCTGTGGGAGGGGAGGGATGTGCTGAGTGAAAACAAAGGCAACGAGAGCCCTGATGAGCAGGAGTGAGGGTGTGAGTATGGAAGGGCTCTGAGGGATGAAAATCCCTCAGCAAATAACGAGACTTGTACACTGGTTCTACTTAATAAAAAATATGTGAATAAATTAACATTTCCTGCTGGATAATTTGCTCAGTATTTCTCTCTTGCACCATCAAGCAAACCTTGGCAAGGCAGCCTACCCCTCCAGTGGGCAATACAGCTTTATAATGGCAATGTTTTCTATTTTGTCACACCTTTATCTGGCTGAGGAACAATGCCTCTCAGGAGAGCAGAGCAATTTCCAGCAGCTCTGCCTCCTCTGTCTGGGGAAAACATGACAGCCCAATTCGGCACCAGGGACAACATGGCTGATGTCAAAAAGATAAGTCTTCCTGAGGAAAAACTCCTTTTCAAGTTGTTCTTGTTGGAAGACAGCATGCTGCTGGGATGGTTTGCTGTCTGAAAGGCTTCTCTCCTCCCAGCTATTTGAACCCCCAGCTCCAGATAATTTTAGCTACTCAGTGGAAATCATTTTGCTTTCACCCAAACAGCAGAGCACAGGGCATTTTCTACAGAAACACCATGACAAAGCCCCCAGTTGCTGTAGAGGCACAAAGGTAATTGGATTAATCATCAGAAAACAACAGGACATTAAAAAAGCTGGGGAGATTAATTCACTAGGGTTTTGTAAGATAGATGCTTAAAAAATAAAATCCAAACATACTTGTTTCAAGTACCACAGAAGATGAGAAAATTCAGAGCATCTGGCAGCAGCTACCACTTAATTTCTGTCATTTAATCTCATTGAGGTACATTATGTCAAATAATTACCTTAATGAAGACTTTAATGGAAGAAGGAAGAAAAATAATAGACATGCTTCGAAGAAATGAAGCTGTGAAGTTGCTTAGTTTTTAACCTGGCAGGGATTTATCTCCCTCTCCTCTGGCTCCTACAGAGGTGTCCAATCTGCCTCTCTATCAAAAATAACACATTTCAGATGCTGCCCAAGTGATGCATTTATGAATTCTGATGCAATAACATAATTTCTGAGCTTGAAACAACCCAACATGAAATCCAACCATTAACCCAGCACTGCCAAGGGACCATTAAAACATGTCCCCAATTCCACATCTTTGTGTCGTTTAAATCCCTCCAGGGATGGTGACCCTACCACTGCCCTGGGCAGCCTCTGCCAGTGCTTGGTAAACCTTGAAGATTTTTTTTCCAATATCAAATCTAAACCTCTCCTGGCACAACTTGAGGCTGTTTCCTCTCATCCTATCACTTCTTATTTGGGAAAAGAGATTGACACCCAAATTGACCTTTATTGACTGTTCTCATTCTCTTCTGAGGTCCTGCAGCTACTTGATTTGTATTTTATTTTGAACAGCCATTTTGAAGAGATTTCGTAAAGCCCTCATGTGCTGATTTCCACCACCCATGCCCAGGCTGTGCCTCTCATGGTCATATTGATCTTGAATTTACTTCAGCAGGCTGAAGTGACACTTTCTTTGGTGAATAAACTATCTTCTAAATTTATCTGACCTACCCAGGTTTCTATGCACAAAACCTGAAAAGAAAAACTCATTGAAAATTAAATTAATCAAGTCACATGACTTTCCCTTTTTGTTGCCTGAAGGTATAACTTAAGAAAGAAAGGAAGTATGTACTTCTTCCAGCACAGATGTAGTGGAGAAGGTAAATGAGCTCCTCCCAGACCTCAACTCCCATCTGTTTCTCAGTTAGCCTTGCCTAGTGCTGCAGATATGCAACAGCTGACTCCATACCTTCTTCTAGATATTAAAATAACACAGAAAAAGGAAATGTAGCTCATTTTTCTCAAATTAATGCAAAAATGTGACATTTCAACTTTTTTTCTTTTTTGGGTTTTTTTCTTAAGTTGTTGGGTTTTTTTTTAGTATTTTTCCCAAAGCTCCAAACACTTCTCTAACTCTGGAAAAACTAAATGTGTGATCCTGTGGCAGAAGCCTGTGCTGTGGTATCAGACATCCCCCTGACTTCCCAAAGCACCCTTCACAGAGTTTTGCTCCTTCCTGTGCCTCCGGGACAGTTTCCTGTAGAGGTGAAGCACTCTCTTCTCCTCCCAGCTCTGGAAGAAGGAGGCAGCGATTCTCCGGCACAGGCGCCGTGCGTAGGTTTCCAGGAACACGGTGGCGTAGAGGATGCAGAAGAGCAGCCCCACAACGAGCAGCACAGAGGGGCTGGGAGGCCTGGGGGGGCTGATCCTGCAGTGGGCAGAGCTGAAGATCAGGTGATGCTGGTAGGTCCTGTTGAAGTCCCTGAGCAGTAATGCCTCAGAGGGACGCCAGAAAATTTTGAATAGGAAGGGCAGGATCCCTACTTCAACCTGAAATAAGGAGAGTTAAAACGTAAATGGGGTATGAAGAAACCAAAATCAACTGATTACTACAGAAATATCTGCCTGGGGGTGTGGAATCTCTGTTACAGCACAAGAGAAGGACACTGAAGGGTGGGACCTCTTCAGGATGAGTAACAGTGCCATGTGTAGGCACTGAGCACTGGGCAGGCTGAGAGCCAGTCCTACCTGTCATCTTCATCCACTGGAACAGGCATCAAAACAGGCATTCCCTGTGTGAGTTTTATGGTGAAAGACACCATCCAGACCATGGGATTAGTGGCTGAGTATCTGAATGTTAGAGGCTTTTTCTAAGCCCTGACTGTTTTCCTGTAATTCCATTGTAAGCAGGTATCTGCACTAAGGATCCTGGGCTGGGGAAGGAGGCAGGCTGTGTGGCAGAAGAGGGAAGTTAAAACACCAAGCCAAAGAATATTGAATTAGAAACTGGGGAGGTTTGTGGAAAGGATTGCAGAGGGCAACAACAAAGCCAGCAAGCGGGGATTTCTACTGAAGAAACAGCCCCTGCAATAGGATGAGGAGACATTCTCAGTGTTCATCAGCTGCCCCTGAGCAGCTGAGGTTGTGGCACTGCCTCCTCCCCCAATGCTTGTTGCTCATCGCTGGCTGCTGGGGAGGGAAGTCAGGATTGTGTAAATAAGAGTACAAAGACTGCAATCCCCACCACCACCTCCCTGAAGGGACACAGAGTGGGTCCCCGCACAGGGCAGGGCAGGACACCCCAGGGCTCACCTTGTATTTGATGCTGAGAGCGACGGGCACGGCGGGGAACTGAGCTGCCTTTCTCACCGCCGTGTCTGCCACGCTGAACGCAAAGTGGTCCATGGCCACCACCACCAGCATCAGCATCAGGGCCACCGTGACCAGCATGGCTTGCACGAGGCACAGCACCACTTCTTCCCTGGACAGCTTCAAGCCTGTTGGTCGGATGAGTTTTTTGGATGAGCCCACCAGGAGATGAGCTGCCCTTCTGTCCACGGCTAAACGTTCCAGCTTCTTGGTGATGTAAAAATTGTCAAAGCGGAGGTTGGTGAGATAATTTTTCAAATACCAGCTGGACTCAAAACAGAGATAGAGCATGAAGAAACCAGCAGCCAGTCTGTTGGCTACTCGTACAGAGTCTTTGACCAGTACCTCAACAGACAAGAACTCTCTGCTAATTTTCTCACCAGTGAGGTGCATTTTTTGGTAAATCAAGGAGCTGTTCTGAAGTAATGAAAAGCGAAAATGTCCATTCATAGGCTTATACATGGAAGGAATGGCTTCTTGGACTGCATCCCCAAACTCCCAGGAAACTTTCTCTAGCAGGGCAGTTGAGTTCAGAAGGCTGTCAGAGGAATTCTTGCAGATGCACTGAATGACCTGCAGTATGGTTTTAATGTTGCTTATGATGTTGGGTGTTATGTTCACCACTGCGATCATGATGCAGGTCGAGAAGAGAAGCTTCCGGCCCTGCTTGGTGCCTAACGTGGGCATGATCATGCTGAAGACACAACGGGCAGGATGCACCAAAAGGAGAGTCAGGAGAAGGAGCAGGCTGAAGGAGATGGCCATGGCAACGGAGAGGTGCCAGGAGTACTCCAGGGAAACAAACATCCAGTTGTAAAAGAGGCCACCTATCACTGCTGTAATGCAGGAACACTGCAGAAACAAGGTCCATAGCTCTCTGCCATCTGCTGGGACAGGTTTGGAGTAAATCCACCACAGGTCTGCCATAGTTCTGTGCACCTTTGGGAACAGAAACTCTTCACAGTAAACACGGGCTCTCATCCTGGAAAAACAAGTACCTGTGTTTTAGCAGATGAAGTTCATAAACACTGGTTAGGGGCTTTCTTGAGATGATCACTTAGCGGGTGTTATATTGTCCTCCTCTGGGTGCCTCTGGTCTCACCCTTCTCTACTTCCCTGCTAACTTCCCTGAGTAGCTGGGGCTGAGATCTCCCCTGGAAGCAACAGGACAGGGAAGTTCACAGCATTTATTGAAAAATAAATACTAAGTACGATGCAACTGTTCCTCTGTTAATGCAAGTACAGGAAAACATTGTGTTATTCTATAAAAATCATAATAGAGTCATTCTGAGGGCTCACCTCATTGGCAGTGGTAGAGGCTTTAATGTTTATTTGGGGGATGTTGGAAGGAGAAAGAGGAGGTTACCGGCTCCTGTGGAAATTGTTAGACCAGCTCTGTATTTCAAAGGTTTCACATGGACAAGAGGCAGTTGAGTGGTGCTCTCCCTGCCTCTTAAGAGGAGGCCAAACACAAATCTACATGTTTAAGGGTGACAAACAGAGAAAACAGTTTCACACTGAAGCTGCAGTGCCAGAGGAAGTCTCCAAGGACAAGAATTTGGCCACTACAGACAGGATGAAATGTCCCATAAAGCTATTCAAATGTCTAATGGCAACAAACATTTGTGAAAGAATATAATTTCTCAGGCCTCACATCTGGAGTGACTCTCCAGAAACCAGAAAACCTGGAGGGGAGAAGAGCCTCTCCCAAGGGTTAAACCCAGCCAGACAATCTCTGTCTCCCACTGCTGGACACCAGCCTCAGCTATCCTTTGAGGGACAATTTTAACTAGGAAAGGGGGTTTTCTGTGAAAAAGACATACAATAGCTATCAAGACAGAGGGAAAGAGAGAGATAAAGCTGACTCTACATACCCAGTGGCAGTGAGGCGCCCCACACTTGCCCCAAAACTCTCCATGTTCCAGTGCCTTCTTGCTCTGAGAGTGGATCCTGGATTTGGCTGTTGGGAGAGGCAGGGTAGGAAACCAAGGCAGCACCAGAGAACCAGGACTCAAAACCCAGGATTTTTTAAGGCAATTCAGATCAGCAACACTGGCAATCCCTGAAGTGTGCAAAACCTGGTGAGTGAAGCCCAGGGAGTAACAGCCCTACAGAACAGTGCCAGGGCGCACAGCACTGCTAGGGCTTTACATTTTTTCTGGTCTTACCCTTATTGCAGAGAAGGCTTATTTTAACGACACATAAGTGAAAAAAAAATTAGTCAATGACACATGGGCTGACGAAGATGGAACAAGGATCATACGGAACGTAGGGTGTCATCATTCCGTGTGGGGAAATCAGATGACTACTCCTCACACTGCCCACCAGCAAGCAGCAAGCAGGGCTGGCATCTCTCTCAGGGTGAAAGGGACCTTTTCCTCTTTCAGACATCAGTCATGGCACAAAAGGCACAGCAGGATCCAGCAACCCAGTTGGTAACTGCTCATCTGTTCTGACAGGCTGCTGCTCCCTGCTGAAACTGTGTGCAGGGTTCACAAATGGCTTCAAGGCTCATCTCAAGTCCTAGCAGAGGAAGAGGAAGTTTCAATCTTGAGCCTTTCTGAATTCCCAATAGCCAGCAAATCCACTGCAGAGAAAACCCAGCCACAGTCAGGATTCCCAGACTGTTGAGAAGCTCACAGATGTACAGGCCAGGATGTGCAGTTCCCAAGGGACCAACTTGCCTGGCCCCCAGAATGTGCCCAGCAGAGCTCCAGGCACCAAACCTGCTCACCTGGAGATGTGGACCAACCACAGTGTTTGCTCCTCAGTCATGAGCTCAGGGCTTACAGGAGCCTTCCCTGGCTCCCACCAAACCTGCTCCTTGGCCAGATGCTCTCATGCTAAGCCACCACTTGTGGGCAAAAGTGACACAGCTCACCCAGCTGCCACTGAGCCCATCCCCTATGGGGACCTGCTGTCCCAAGCCAAATCCCCCCGCCAGCTGGGAACCACCGGGCCCCCGGGATGTTCTCATGCTCCCCTGGGTGGGAAAGGACAAAGGGCTCAAGGTCAGCCCTGTCCCAGCCACCCCTGGGGACAAAACACGTGGGGCTCTGCCCTCCAGAGAAAGGTGGGAGAGCAGCACTTTCCCCAGGGGACATGGCTGGATCCCACGGCAGTGGCAGGAATTGGAGGACAAGGAATGATGAGCATAGAAGGCAGAGCAAACCTCTGCCTGCTTCCTCTGCCCTTCCTGCAGGCACCAGGTCCCTGGTGCCCTTGCTGCTCCACTCAACAGCTCCACTTTAGAGCTGAGGGATTTGTTTTTCCTGTGTGGCTGGTGGAGCAAATCTTTCCTCCTGGTGCCCTGGAGCACAGGGGCCAGATGAGAAACTCTGCCTGGCTCCAGCTGGGAAGAGGCACCAGCCAGGCGGGCAGGAAAGAAAGTGCTGTTTGTTTGGAGCATCCATAGCAATTGCTTGCACAGGCCATGAATTAGGTCTTTAATTCAATGTGCACACTAGAAGGGACTAACCCAAAAGATCCATAGCTGGATCCTGCAAGGCTCATCAGCTTCTTCTACGACTAAACTCCTTTCTTGCTCTACTTCAGAGTGAACTGGTATTAGCATCAGCCCCTGGGACCCCATCCAGGCTATGCAGGCAGCTTTCTGGGGCAGAAAAAGAAATAAATTTAGCAATAGGCTATAAGGAACAAAAACCTCTCAAGTCCACAACATCGTGGTGTTTTCTGAGTCGGCTACACCATCTGGCAAAGGCATCTGAGGCCTATGGGGACACTGAGCAGTAACTCTGGCAGCACCAAGAAGTGTTTGTTTGCACTTATGCTTAGATTTTTTCCTCTGGCTCTACTCAGAATTGTTGTCTGCTAGCTGGACCTACAGCAAGGGCATAAATCTGGGGAAACTTCGATTTTATACCATGAACGACCTGTAAGTGAGCTAGAAACCTAAATGCCTAACCTTGCTCAGAATACAATGAAGAAGCTTGTTTTGCCAAAAAAAAAAAAAAAAAAAAAAAGCCTCAACAAACAAAACACAGCAGCAAAAAACCCAAATACCAGTGTGTGTGTTCATAGGGATTCCTGGGGGGTGAAGGCTGAGTGGGAAAGGGGCAGGACTGGGGACATGGGAAAGGCAGGACCACGCATCGCAGCAAAGCAACTGTGACATCTTGTGGTCACACTCTGCTCCAGGACCCTGAGGTCTGGCTCATTTTAGTTCTGCAAAAAAATACTCTGTGGCTGGGAGACTTCTAAGATAAGGAGGAACACTCCTTATGGAGTGCTTCAAGGTGCCTTTTCCCACCCTGTGTCATTTCCAGATGGTATAAAAGGAATTTGCTTTCTTGATAAGCTCCAGTCTCTGTAGAGCCCAAGCTCTAAAATTTTATAACATCACCAATTTTGACTTCTTAGCACTACAGGAGGAACCCGAGCCCCACATGGCTGTGAGCAGCTTGCTGGAACTGTGAGACTGCAGAGAATTCCTTTGGCATCATTGCCAGGAAACAGAGCCTGGCTTTACCTGGACTAGGGATGAGCACTGAGCTTGTACCCACCAGGACAGGGGTTTAAACTCGGTTCTGAGTGCAGACTGCAGTGTTTGTGGTGACAGTGTCACCTTGTCATGGTGACAGAGATGAGAGGGGGTGCAATAATGTACCCCAGGCAGAGGGTGGGGTAAATGAACTGTACAGATTAAGAAAATGGCTGGAGAAAGAAGATGAATGAAGGGCTAAAATAGAATTATTTAAGTCTGAAGAGAATTCTTCATGGCAGTATCATCAGCACCTGTTGATCACATTATTCTGCCCATTTGAGAAATTGAGGGTGTGGGAAAGGTTAACTAATTAGGGGTGGCTCTTTGTTTGTTAAAATCACTTGCAAATGAAACAGTAACACAGAGCCAGATCATATCTTCTTAGGTTACTACTAAAGAAATATAGGAAAATCCCAGCAATATCCTTTATGAGGGATAAATATGATAAGGGAACCAGGGCTATCTGATCTGTAATAGCTGAATTCCCTATCATGCTGGACTTTCATTTGTTTCACAAGTCTTTCCCTGCCTCTCCTGAAATTCCAGCATCGCCGCTGAGTGCAAACTGAGGAGCACAGTTCTGGAATCACTCCCTGCTGTAAGGACCCACAGAGCAGCTCCTCTGTGTGAACAGTTTGTAAAGCAACTCGAATGCTTCTGGGATAAAAGACAACGATGAAATGCTTTTCTACTATAAATAAACTAAAATTATTTTCTTCCGAGTGTCTCAGGAGAACATATGGATGTTAGTCCAGGACTTGATGGGGAACATCAAAGGAGTAAAGCAGAGATATTCTGGATGTTGAATTTCAATGAGTGGCATTTCCTGTTAATTAAAATTCACAAGGAGGCTGCTAATGTGAATGGCTTTTGTGATGGTTGTTGGATTTTTACATTCCTAGAGAAATGGTGCATAGGCAAAGTTCCATTAAAATAACACAGTCAAAGTTATAGAAGGTTACTACAGCACTTGAAATACCCTTTCTTGGGAATTTTCATATCTCTACACATATCACAGACCCTTCAAGACTAATGGGGTTGACTTGCCATTAAAAGCAGCTTTTGGCAAATCTTAGTACTAGCAACAGCAAATGAAATCAGAAATTATTCATGCAGGCCTGTTCACCTTTGAACCCCAGAAATACTAAATCTTAAAATCTCTGCTTAAAAAAAATAATTAAAACTCAAGCATGCCAGACTAGTCCTACTCTCACAGAGGCCTGGGTATAAAAGAGCAGAATTAGGTAATGCTATTGTCCACATGCCTTAAATCAGATCCTCTGGGGAGCCCTGGGAAACACAGGGGCTTCAGACAGAGCTGGTAAACAGGTCTTGGACTAAAGAGGTTTAGATCCAGGTGCTTCTTACACCTTTCCCAGGTGTGCCAAGGCCTCGTTGTGGACCTTGAGTAAGTCACTGGTCCCCTCTCTGCCTCAGTTTCTCATGTTGACATAGAGATCACAACCCTGCCCTGGCTGCACATCAGAAATACTTCCTGATCCCTGGATAGGCAATGCCACAGGCATGCCAGGACACTGGAAGTGATTTTTGGAGACTACTACACAAATTCTGTGGTCTCAGCTCTGCTTTCGAGCCAAAGAAAACCATCCTGGATTCGATCACCTAGGACGCTCCAAGTCAGAGCTGAGACCATAAACAAACCTGCAGCCCCAACACCTGAGAGGGAGCTGGACTGGGTGTTACCCTTTGGAACTGGGTGATCCCACAGCTCTTGCTGCCTGTCCTCCAGGCTGCAGGGACAGAGCAGCTCTGTGCCCGTGGCTGACGAGGATCCCCTGCAGCAGCAGCGGCTCAGGGCAGCAGGACCGCGGGGCTCCTTCCTGCGGCGCCTGCGGGCACAGCCTGTTCCCTGTTCCCTGTTTGTTCCCTTTTCCCTGTTCCCTGGCCCGGGACAGCAATCCTGTGCTGTTCACGGACAGCTGGCTGAGAAAGCAAACTGCAGGGAGCAATTTTCCCTTCCCATTCAGCCCATCTTTGCTAAGGCATGACGAGGAGCATCCAAGCAGAACGGCAGTGCCCAAACCCAGCACAGCCAAGCAGACGGGGTTTGGGATATGCTCAAAGACTCTTGAGCAGAGCAGCCCTGAGATGCTGGGCCAGGGGTTTTCCCATTGCTCCGCTGTTTAACAGGACTGCACTGCCCTCCTGCTCCTCCTGGGGAGCCCCTGCCCAAATCAAGGATGAAGCTGGAGCACAGGGAGGCTTGGGCTTTGTTTTTCTCCCCTCAAACTACAGAGCAAACAGGACCATGTGACGTGCTAACCAATGTGCTTTATTTTGTTTTCCACAATCATTAAGGATTTTGTTTGAACATTAAGGATTTTTTTAAAAAAACTTGATTGATCAAAGTTCCACATTCAATTGGTTTTGGCAATTTCAGTTCAACCCCTTCGAGTTCCCACCTGCCACATCACCCCAGGGTGACCCCCATAGGGTAACCCCTACAGCAGCAGCTGGTGAACATCTCCCTGCCAGCCCTCCTACCTGGCCCTGGGGGTTATCAGCAGCACAGGAGCAGGGGGATGCACTGGATCCCTACCCCGGGCCAGTTCATCTTGTCAGCTCCACCAGTTTACATTGTCAGAGAAACCGGTCCCAGCACAGGGAGCCAGTCATTCACCTTCCATAAAACAAGAATCAGATCCTTTATCATTCAATCATCTATTTCAATGACTGACGATTTAAGTTTAATATCTTATATTCTTACAGAAAATAAAATAAAAATAATTGGATAAAGTGGTGATTAAAATCACAGTCAATTTGCAATGCTTTCATTGAAAGTACCCAAGCAATCTGATTTAAAAAGACGTTAAGAATCAAAGCCTATTTTTTAAGAAATGTCAATAATATTCCAATGCAACTTGTCCACTGACCTGTGACTCAGCGGGTCACTTGTGAGTGAGTCAATCTCACAGCCTAAGACTGGCCACAGTTACCAACGGTGAAACACCACCGATGTCCAAAGTTACGTCAGAAATTAATTTGGTCCCAAACCCCCATCCGTGTACTCAGTGCAAAGAACCAGGCAGCAGTCGCTGTCCCAGGTTTTCAAAACATTGAACATGTTTGGAAACAAACTGTGGCCTTCCAGTTTCCAAAGCATGGAGCAATGCACCAAGTCCTACCGACACATCTCCTGAGTCATCCCTTCACACACAGACGTGAAGAAATGGTCTTCATCCTCCATGAGAGAATTACTCATGAGATGGCAACAAGACCCCAGCCTTACACCCTGCCAGAAGCACCACGCCGCCTTCTCCCCGGCCAGATTCTGATACACTCACTCACGTTGGGTTGCACATAAATAATCCAGTTGCCTCCACCCTGTTGCCAGGGCTGCTTTCCAAAACGAGGTAGGGTATCAGAAGCTAGAGCAGCAAGGCTCGTCAGCTCTCATGGGGGGACAGGCATCTACCCAAAGATGCTCCATGCTTACAGGTTGTCCGGTTAACAACCACCTGTGACAGAAGGACTCTGAGAGAGTCAGATTTGTACCTGCAGAAGCTGGGGAAAGCTCTCCAGAGAAAATAACAAATGGATGTTGGGACACTGACCAGAATTTCTAAAAATAAAATTAAACCAGAAGGTCCCACACAGTGTGAGCGGCCACGTGGCTTTTCCTCCTGTGCAAACTCTGACGATTCCAGTGCCCCAGTCCTAAGTGAGTGAGTCCTTCCCCGGGAGTGGCTTTGTTCATATTTTATTAAGTGCACTTAAAGTGACATTTTCTACAGCTGTCACAAGTGAGGTGGCATTTTCTGCGTGGATGTTGGCCCATGCAGGGAAGGTCCCCAGCTGGAAGATGCTCTTGGCCCATGTGTTCATAGCCAAGCTAAGAAGCAGAACTCCCATAAGATTCATGAGCAACCCAGTTCTTGCCTACAAAAGAAATACAAAGACAGCTGTTGAGTTTAGACTGGACATCTACAGCATGTGAAGCACGAAGCTATTTGAATGCAAACATAATAAAAATGGAAGGCTCAATTGCTGTTAATATTAGCAACATTTTAAGCAGGCTTAAAGCCACAAAGGCCATTCTGCAGCTGCTTACCAAGCTTTGATCCATCAAAAACATTAACATCTGTTTAGCCTCAGGAATGTGAGCAGGAACTTGGACTAAGCCTAATTTTACTCATAAGCTTTGTTTCACTGAGCTGGGGAAATTTTCCTGCATCCAGAAACCTATGAAAGTTGAGCTGTTGACACTAGAGAAACAGGACAAGGGGCTGGGGGATGCTGACCACATTCAAGACCACTTTTGTCACCATTTGGAACCATGTTGGGTCCAAATTTCAACTTCATGCAAGCTCCTTCCATCCTGTGCCTTCAAACACTGTTGAGAACAGTATCAGACTTCTGTCTTCTCATTTTACTACATATTGAGTACTAACAATACAGAAAAAAAACCTTCTTTAAGCACTCAGGCTGATTGTTTTCATCATTTTATGTATCTAAAGGAACTTACCATATCCTTGACCATCAAATGTCCAGAGGAAAACGCAATTGAGTTGGGAGGTGTTGAGACTGGCAACATGAATGCATAGGAGCATCCTATAGTTCCTGGTATCATTAAATAGAGGGGATTCACTTTCAGACGAATGGCCTGGAAAACCAGAAAGGAACAGAAACTGGACCTTGGGGATTTGAGCTGCCAACAGATGAACCAAAGGATGCAAATAGCCAGTGTGCTGTGCACAGCCCTGTAATCCCACACTCTGCAATAAATGATCGCATCCCTCACAACAAAGTCTGAGGGATTATTATCCTTCAGTGCTCATGTTATGCTACTGGACTTGCTGCTCCAAGGGTTTCAAAGAGCCTGAAGCCCAGGAGCAGGAAAATTCCCCAGCACAGACCCAACACACATCTGCCCACCCAAGGGGCAGGGCAAGGAGGGGGCAGAGGAGGAGCTGCTCTTGCCAAGGGAAGGCCTTACCAGCTCTGCCAAGACAGGCAGAAAGATGATAATAGTGGCAGTGTTGCTGGCAAACTCCGTGAACAAGGCGATGACAACCGTGATGAGGATGACAGCCACAGGAGGTGGCACACCCTCCAAGGGATGCAGACGTCCTCCTATCCACACAGACAAGCCAGACTCCTGCAGAAGGGAGAGTAAAAACAGGAGTCATCCTCCTGCATCCCTGCAGGGGAACTGGTCCTCTCCTAGAACTTGTCCTCAGGGTGTCTCAGAGCAAGCAGCTTGCAAGGAGTTGTCGCCTCCTTAGTTATCTGCTGTGTATTTGTTGTCACTTGGAGTTAACAAATATGTCCTTTGAGTGTGGTGACTCCATTGATACAAGTTTTCCAAAGCCAAATGAGACCACCAAGTGACTCCCTGCTAAGACCCAACCCTGCTGGGCAGGATGATGCCACATGGCATCTGCTGTGGGCCTCACCTCACAGCCCTTGGCCATGGCAAAGCCTCCTCCAAGCAGCAGGATGATGTTCCAGGGCACCGTCTCCTGGGCCTTCCTCCAAGTCAGCAAGGGCTGGGTCTCTGTGTTTGGTGCTGGACAAAGAGGAAAGGCCTGTGTCAAACACCCACCCAAAGAGGAGCATCAGCCATCGCCTGACTGAATGATACCATGGGTCTGACAGCAGTGCTGAAGCTCACTGACCGTGAGCTGCTGATCAAATACACACATGGAGTGTCTTGAGTTAGCCAGATGTAAAAAAAAAAAAAAAAACCAAAAAAAAACACCAAAAAACATTCTAGCAATAAAGTTTTCTTTGAGTCTGTCTCGATTTAATACTTTAATATCCAGTTAATTTTCTCTCTGTAACAGACATAAACATTGTCTTCAACACATGGGGGTCCATAGAAGGAGGAAATTTTCTGCCATTTGAATAAAAGATGCTATTAATTTTCCATTTGTTATTCAACAGCCAGTGAGTTTTACAGCAGAGAGCTCATCTCCCCTAAAAGCTATTTCTTAATACGTGATAAAGTGAGCTCTGTTGTATGGAAGGATGCACTAATGGGACTGAAATTTTCTGTTGAAAAAGGGCACATATTTTATCCACAGGAGGCCTGATTAAACATCTTCCTGTGTATGGACAACACAACAAATGTGCATAACTCAGAGCAGCTGCTATTTTGTTCCCACAGACCCCAGGCGATTCTCCATCATCCATCCAAAGGCCTTCAGCTACTTCTCCCCATTCAGATCATCTCTTATTCCAGGAAATTTATGAATTAAAATTTGTATTTCATTGCTCCTCAAGAGGACTCACCCAAGACTTCAAAACCTGCTGGAGAGTTTGAGCTTTAGAAGTTCAAATTCTAAATTATTCTAGAAGCTGAGGAAGAGCACCTATATCTGAGAATGGACAACTAGCCCAGCTCTGCCCTCTCAGAGGTCCATGTTCCCCTCGAAGGACAGGAGCTGTTGGGAAGTCAGACTCCAAACCTCTGTTCCACCATTAGGTCTGCTGTGGTAAATGAACACCCATTTCAGGTTGCTTCATCCCACCATGGCATCAACCCTGACAGCTACATGAGCAACTGAGTCATTCCTGCCATCAGCAGCAGGGCAGCGGCTGGTACTTCAGATTTAAAAAAAAAAAAACCAAAAGCCTCTCTAGGATCAAATGGCACCTTCAAACCACCCTGCTCCACACAGACAGTGCTGCTGCTGCAGCTCCGAGGGGGGATAGCACTGCCTCTGCCCCATGCCTGCCCTGCCAGGACACAGGCAAGCACACAGTCCCTGCCTGGAGGGGTCTCCTACTCACCTTTCAAGTCAAACCACCACCTGAAGGAAGGTTTTTGTGAAGGGAAGAAGAACAGTATAATCACAATGGTGATTCCTGTAACCGCATCTGAGATAAACCTGTCCAAAAGCAGCAGAAACACTTGTAAGAAGCACAGGCCTGTAGAATTACAAAGTTTATGAGAACAGGGATTTACCAAAGAAGATTACAAGTTTCCATCAGGTTTGAACAATGCTTGTTGTTCACAGTTCTTTTCTTTTATAATTCCCTGTCGAGCTACATTTCTACCATGGGCTGTGAACCCCCCAGAAAAGCTGCCCTACAAAAGTAAAAACCAAGATCTAATCCCCGCCACGCTGATGTTCTGGTTTTCTGATTGCAGAGTTATAAGGACAAGTTTCCTGAGCCTGTTGCAGGGAGGAAGAGAGACAGAACCCAAACCATCTTATTTATGTGAACTCTTTGCAAAATGCTCAAACTCTCAGGTGAAAGGCAGGCTCCATCCAGTAAAAAGCTCAATTTAAGCATGTGTTGGATTTAAGGAGTTATTAGCTGATGAGGAAAAGGTCCATAACTACTTTGTTATATTAAGGAAACATTTATCAAACTAGGATTTTATTTGAAAAAACCCACAAAACTATTAAGCTCTCTTCTTTTAAGAAATAACAGCACCCTCTCTGAGCTGTAGCATTCCCTTACTGCTGTATCTATTAATCTTCACAAGGTATGGTTGTCACAAGGGATACAAACTTGGCAAAGAGACAGGATAGCACTCAGAATCAGTTCCTGCCATCTCTCTTCAGTCTTCAGACCACTGGTGAAATCAGTGGATTGCCTAAAGAACTCAGTATTTCATTGTAAATATATCTATAAACAGCATTCCCAACATTAAATCCTCGGGATGGCCTCAAACAGACACACCACAACTTCCCACTAGCTTCATGCGCCTCCTCTAGGAGAGAGAAAATGCAAAGCTGGCTCTGCTACTTGATGCTCAGTTAATTTATTCCAGGAAATCTGAGTAATAGTGTTAAGCAACACAATCAGAAACTCAGGAATGTCAATGACTTAGAAATGTTACTGCAAAATGCCAGAGTGGAAGGAAAATAAAGTCTTACCCCGGTGCAAACAAGCTTGCCCAGCCTGGAATGAATTTGGGATCCCTGGAGAACAGCATGATTGCAAACATGCAGAAGAAGAAGAAAATTGCCTGCTCTGCAAACCTGAAATGAAAAGAAATGAGGTTAAAATGCTGATGTGCTAAAGGGGTGGATCCAAGCTAGGACAAGTATCCAGCTCCTGCTGCAGCATCTTGGCTGAGAAGTGAGGCTGATTTTCTAAAAACAGCTACGGTGGAACATTGGGCCAGATGGCAAATCTATTTGCAAATAGTGGTGTTTGCCAGCAATACTCTCTCGTTGGAAGACATTGAGGAGAGGAAAGATGGATATCAGGAATGTCACAACAGTGGGATGCAAGGCTGACCCTCTGGGCGTGGCAGGGAGGAAGGGCCAAGCAGCTCCTCGTGGCCATGGCTCTGACCATGTCCCTCCAGGGATGGTGGCACTGCAGCTCAAGCAGTACAAAAGGATGACTGAGATTCAAATCATACATGAGACAGCAGGAACAAATTCCTCCAAGGTCAAATTCTAAACACTGTCCCTTAGACACATGACAAACAGCAGGGTAAAAGGCAATAGCATTCACTAAGTATCTAGTGGAGTTAAGGTTTAACCAAGGTTTAAGATGGTGCCTCAAAATTCTATTTAAAATCTCTCTGAGCACAAGCAAGGGTACACAAGCCCTTGGGAAGAGGCTGCTTGAGCTGATTTTTAGTTATGGGGTTGCTAATCAAATTGGTAGAGCTCAGCTTAATGGACTTTCCCACTCCTAGATCTCAAAGTGGGACTTTGATTCTTTCAGAGACATTTTGCAGGCTGCTCGATAATGTACTGAATGGAACAAATAAACCAATTTCTTTCATTTACAGCACAGACACAGAGAGCTGTCTTTGAAGAACCACTTCATGTTCCACACAACAGAAATAATTACAATGTCGATAGCAGGACACAAACATCACTGGATATTCACAGCATTGCCCTGAGTATGAAAATATTATTTTACAGATGGGCAAACACAGACCATTTAATGATAAACCCTAGAGTTTCAACAGTCTTCAGTAGTCTTAGCTGCCCAGAATATCAGTGGATGGTTGAACATATAGAAGGTTGAATTTCTGGAGATACTCAGCTTTTCCTGCTTCCCCCCTTTTTTTTTAGCATTTCTCAGAAATCTAAAACTCATGTTTCTTTCTGCTGGTGCCTTACTCCAAAATATAATCCCCATCCCTAGTTTGTACCAGCTTTTACTTTCCTCACTTGACTATCATAGTTGAGGGAATTGTTCAGAAAAAAATAATTTGTTCCATGGTATGGATCTGACTTCTTCCTGTATACTTTCTCTGAGCTTTAAGATTTCTTTAAGTATATCCACAATCCATATGATTCATATCCATAATATGATTCATCAGCAAATGCCTCCTGCTTTGCAGGACAGGTTTGCACAAACCCTTGAAATCCAGCCTGTGTTGGTTAGCACCTAACACAGAACTGGGTTTGTTCCTGGAGTAGAAAAATCATAAAGAATAATTAAACAGCTCAGCATGAATTCCCTCTATAAAAGGAATGCTGTTCTTCAGAAGATTTGAGTGCAAGCTGCTATTTGCAATTATTCACACTAGCAAAGGTGAAGGGGGTGGAGCATGCAGAAAGCCAAGTTCAGCAGGTTACAAACAGATGAGAGAAATGTAGGTATAATTTTCTTTAAAAAGCTCCATTCCCCACAGTCCTCCACTCTTAAAACAGGATATTTCCAAACCCACTTAATTGCTGTCTCATTTCTATCCCAGCTTTACAACTCACTTTGTTGGACCCAGTTTCTGATAGTCCTCCTTTATCACCTCCTTGGCTCGGGCTTCTGCATCCACTCTTATATTTGACTTTTTTGTTTTCCAGCCCCTGCCAAGAAACACAATTATATTTTTACATGCATTTTTACATGCCTCTGACCTAAGTGACAGATAGGAAATAATGCATTTTCTATGCAGCACATGCAGGACTCAGTGTCCTTCTCCAGCACCTGCTCTTCAAGGTTCAAAGAGCTGCACATCTCTGGCAGCTCAGTTTGTGTTACCTTCAGATTATGAAGACTAACAATGAAAATCTCTGCTGAGATAAAGGTAATAAAACTTTTTTTATATATCCTTTGTCTCTGCATTCATACAAAGGAGACCCTGCAGAGGTGAGGAAGTTTCCTCTCATTTATATTCTGAACTGTTTCCTCCAGCGTGGGCTGTGATTGCCAAATGAAAGTCCCAACATTGCAGGATTTCCTTGTCTTCCTTCCAAGCAAGTTACCTACTTGGGCAGAACAACTAGGAATAGGGTGACACAGAAAATTAATCTGTCCCTTCATTTTTCAAGTCACTTGTAATTTCCTGGGTGATCCCAGGATGCTGCTGAGGATCAACAAAAAATGTGAGGAATTTCTAAGTGGCTGGGAATGTTAATGTGCTCCTGGCTAAGCTTCTTAGCCTGGCTGCACTGACTGCTCCCAGTTTGCTCCTTTGTAGCATGTGCATACAAATGATATATTCATATCTTGCACTTCATCTCCCATCACATCCCATGACAATGAACCTGGTTTCTAACACTGCCCGTGACCTTGATTAAAACTGCAACCCCAGATTTCAGTATCAGACACATCTGCCCATCCCCATGGTCCCTGCCCTTCCTTAATTCATTTATTCTTTCAAAGGGTGGCTGGATGTTCTATAGAGATGAATGGTTGATCATTCAAAAGCTCCTGCATTTCAAGTTCCTGGCCCTTTAATTTCTTGGTTTTTGGGAGGTGTCATTAACAGCAGCCTCATCTCAGCCAGCCCACACCTCAGCCTTTTAATGCCCTTTGGATTCAGGCAAAGCCCAAGCGTCCACCTGCCCGTGCTCTGCTGCAGGCGCCCAGGACCTGCCCACAGAGAAATCCAGCCACTATCCCCAGGCAGTTACAGCCCAAGCAAGGCTCCTGTGGGGCCTTGGCTGTACTTGTGGAGCTTTGCAGTGTCTCCTCCACGCACCTCACCACGGGGGAATTCTGGCATCCGCGCTGGCCCAGCTATCCCAATAGAGCCGGGCCTTGTGCTGGGGACGAGCCAAAGCAAACACAGAGCATCACGTCCCTGAGCACCACAGCAGCTCTGCCTTCCACCGGGGCTTTGGCCTCTTCCCTCACCTCAGGGGCTGGGGGTGTGCCATGCCCAGCCCTCACCATGGACACGGGAATTGAGGCTCGGCTCCGCACACGCCCTGGCACACGGTGAGAGCAGCACAGCCCCCGGCAGTGGGAGCCAGCCAAGCGTCACACAGCAGCACACAGAGCCTCCTGAGAAGCCCCACCAGCAAGTCAAGGACAAGCCTTTGGCATTTTCTGGATTAAAACTTTCCCATTGATCTTTTTTTCCCCTATGTCTGAGACAATGTAAATATTTGGACACCTGTTCTCCTTTTTCCCCTCTCTCCACATTTGCATTTTAAAGTCAAAACAACAATTAAAGACTTTTCTAAATATCACAAATTCTGTATGGTCCCTGGAGGAAGCAAGACTCTGACTTTGTTACCATCACTTGTGAGAGTGTGGAGGGGGAAAAAGGTCTCCACATGAGCAGCAGAGCAGTGCTGCAATCGCTTTAGGCTGTGCACACTGAGGCGTTGCATGTGTCCAGCAAAGATTTACCAAAAAAACATGTTATTCTCAGTTACAGATTAACACCTTGTTGTAAAATTAAGCCCTGTTGTGAAGTAATCTGTTCCAAACCCAGGTTTTTGCCCCAAGAAGAAATCCTGTCTCTTTCATGGGGAACTAAGATTTTATCACAGTCTTCAAACCGAGATCCTTCTTTTCCTTCTGTCATTAAAAATCTGCCATCTACTCTCCATAGACCAAGGTCAGGCAGTAAAACAACCTCTAAAAATTATCCATTTAACTGAATGAATATAATGCATACTCTGTACATGTATTTCAGTTGGATAAAGTATATGTAACTATGAGATATCTTTAAAACCTTCCTATTCTATATCAGCTTTTTAAAAATAGATGACTTGTTATGGGATGGGCCTGCTAGAGTTGGTTTTAAATTCCCACACTTTCCAGAAGATGATCCTGAGTGATATCAGAAAATTTAGGATGAGAAGAATGATGACCACGTATTTTATAATGCTAATATAACCAGACTGACTACATATATGTGTAGTAAATATCAACATACCTCAGGTTAATTCCTCCATACAGGATGGAGATCCATAGCCATCCCATGAGAAGAAAAATCAGCATTAAAGGAAATGCAAACATAAACCAAGAACCAAAGTTCACCACATCACATTCTGGAAAATAACTAAGCAAATGGGAAAAATCAAGTTAATGCAAGATGGGAAATCAACCCTTCCATTTATGGGCTAACAAGCATCTGAAATCAGCAGTGAAATATCCCACAAACCTGCCCCTGTGCATTTAAAAACTATCCCTGTGCATGCCTCAGGAGTTATCTGGACATAAGGAAATGTGAGGAGCATTTTTGTGTTGGGACAACTCCCAGGACACCCTGCCACCCCCATCTCACCCAGCTCAGCTGTGAAAACCCGCAAGGAAAGATTTGGAAATCTCCCTCCAAGTGGAAAATGCCATCATGCAAAGATTCTCCTGAACACCCAGGATTAAATCCTGCTACAGAAACTGCTGGAGAGTCTGGACATGAACCTGGCAGGGATGCTGCAGTGCCCAGGACAGGCTGTATGTACTCCTTGTAGAGGTCAGCAAAAGTAATAAATACCTGTGGGCACCTGGGCTGGCACAAATCTCTGCTCCTATGCACATAGGAGGAATCTTTTATGACTAAGAGGTAGTGGGTTCATTATTTTTCTTTCTCCCATACAGCAGTAGCTATAATTGCACACAAAGCACTACACAGTTTGCTTCATCAAAACAGTTACCAGGTTAATTGTAGGCATGGAGTCAAGTCCCATTCAATTCAATGGGACTAGAAGCATCAGTGAGGTGGAGCACACATGCTCCAGTTTGGCTGCCAGCCTGCCTGGCTATGCTGGAAACCTGCTCACTAAGTCTAAGGCTGGTGCACTCCCTGCTTTCATTTCCCAAAATGTTCTGGAAGGGCATGAATTTTCCAAACCAGCGCTCAGCACAGAAAGGAATTTCCTGCAGGGATGAAGAACATGTCTCTGTCTTGCAGGATTTACAAGGATCCCCAGGAAAGCCTCCCATACCTCTTCAGCTGTCCCAGAAGGATGAGGTTTGGTGCAGTTCCTGTCAGCGTTGCTGTACCTCCGATGCTGGCTGCATATGGGATTGAGATGAGGAAACCTTTCCATATGTTTGTTTTGTACTCCTCCTCCTTCTTTAAGTCTGAGAGAGCATCACTGGAAAGCTCTTTCTCCTCCACCAGATCTTTGCTTTAAAATAGTCCAAAAGAGAATCCGGTGAAAGCCCTGGTTTAAATACAGTGCAACCACTTCAGAGCCTTGACAGAGGAAAATTCCCAGTTTTTAGAAATCCAAGCTCCCAGTATGCTCAAGGACACCTTAGCAGCTTGGTGCTGCAGAGGGGTCTGCTTGGTGAAGTGCCACATGGGACTGTCAGCCTTGCAGAGGACAGAGCACCCTCAGACCCATCCATAGGAGCTGAGGGTGTCTGTGTCTTGTCCAGACCCTCAGCAGCTTGTAACACTGAGCACAAAGTCCACAAGACTACCAAAAGGAAAAATAACTAAAATTTGATAGATTTGAGGGAAGAAACATCTGTTGCTCTGTTCCTGAAAAGATGCTTCCTCCCCATCCTTGCCATCAAAGCAGGACCATGGCCAGTGTGCAAATCCTGGGGGGTTTTACATCATCAGCTTCACACATTTGATGCTCCTGAGAAAACCAAGGCACAAATCCCCAGCAGGAGACACCGCTGGCTATGATTTCAGAGTGGCTGAAAAAAAACCTCTGTAATGATTTGGACATGCAGAGGGATGCTGGACACACAGAGGAGGGTTTTTATCATCAGGCTGCTAGTGACCAGGATGTTCAGTAAAATCAAAACATTGCAATGATTGAATTTTAAATTCCTAACACTTGGTCTAGCTCAGGGGATAATTCTCTCTCAACTCTCTAATACAAACTTTATAGTTAACTTACTCCTCAGTACTTGCCAGAAACTGCATCTCAGTTGGTACAGTGTAAAGTTTATTCTGCTGTAAAGATGCTGAAAAAGAAAGATGAGGACTTTAAAACAGTTCAAAGCATCTAGAAAATTCTCCTTGAACCAAACAGAGGGACAAAGGAAACAACTACCATCTTAAAGGAGGGGCTGTGCGAATGAAGGGTGAGCTCACACCAAGGGGATGGGGTCAGGAGCTCACACCTGGCAGGGATGAAGGAGCCCACCTCCTCCTGCCACTGCTCCAGCCCCACCACAGCACCCAGCTTCTCCTGCAACAGCCAGGCACTTGGTCCCTTTACAGCTTCTGACACAGGGTGGCCTTTGGGATCTTCTAACACAGCCCAGACTTGCAGGGCGTCCCTTACCAAGTCGTGGGTTTGGGGTGGGTTTTCCTGGGGGAGGATTAACCTTAATCATTCTTAGGAAGGAACACTGTCGGGCTTTGTTGTATCTGTAAGGCATTTTCCCCAAGGCACAGCAGGAGCACTCCCTGTCACTGAGCTTCATTCCCATGGGGTGAGAATTTTACACCCTGCAGACATCTAGTGCAGTCACCATAAGGCTGTAATTCCTTCTTTAAAGACAAGAGTGAGACACATTTGGGGATTAGGTTTTGTACCAGGTCTTCCAAAAGCCACCCTGACAGCAAGGACCATTCCAAGCCCATCATCCTCTCCACAAATGCCAGACCCTGCAGGCTGAGCAGCCAGTCCCAGGACACTGGAAGCTGCACACCACTTGACCACACCAACCCCTGGGATAACTCAGAAATCAAAAAATGGAAATGCAATACAATCACTCTCTGTTACCAGACCTGACATTAAGGCTCGTGGCATTTGTGGTCATGGCTTGACCTCCTGAGGCTGGGAGATGTACTACCAAACCTCATTTTCCACGTTCCTCACAAGACTGGAGCACTTGTGAGTTTTACCCACCTTCAGTCCAGGTGGCCCTTCCCCACCCCTGCTGGCTCTGCTGCCTTTCCTTGTCCTCTCTGCATGGTTTTGGGTCCAGAGGTTTGTGTGCCTGCACTTCCCTGCGCTACATATAGAGCCCAGTTCCTGGTACTGCCACCTAAGCAATCCCCAAATTTCCTTGCACCCCTTCTTAGCCCAAAACCCAATTCCTTTCCACCCAGTATGACCTAGAGAGCAAAAGCATGGAGAGAAGCCAGTGGTCAAAGTCTCTGGACTTACTCACGTGTGCACCAAAGACACTGTGCTCGTTCCAGCTCAGTGAACCAAGGATTTTTGCAATGTCATGTTTTACACATGGCTAATTTACTGAATTGGAGTTAATTGGCTTGGATACACACACACTGAGCTTTCATCCCAACCTTGCCACGATGAAGGGATGTAATTAGAAGGATGAATATTAACCCATGGTTGACTGTTGGTCCCTCAATGGATTTAGCCCAAAGGCTCTTACACTTCTGTCCCACTGAAGCCCAGTCCTGGCTCTGCAAAAACCTTTCATTCTACTTCAACTTTTTAAAATTTTCTTTCCCTACCTAAACTCAGACTACCAGCCAATCTGGCAGGACTGTTTGTGAGTTATCTTTCAAGGAAGGATTGCAAAGGTAACCATGCAAAAGAAAGCCAGGCATACTGTAGAACTTTTCTTATGAAACTTGTAAAAAAGGAATTGAAAATTATTACAGGTCCATAAGTCAGAAAAGACCAAAGGTAGCAAGAGATTGGACCCAGCTGTGCACACCTCTCACAGAGCAATATGAGGATTCTGTGGCCATTTCACCAAAATACCTCATATACCTTAGAGGCAGAAATGCTTTTCCTAGATAGTTTTTGCTTTAATGACATTTTTACTGTTTCTAAAAGGTTGAGAAGACCTGAAAAGGACTATTTCCACCCACTGAGGGATGCAGGCAGCAGTGCTGTGGCCACACCCTGCCAGCACTGCCTGGGATTAAGCAGTCAAACCAGGCAGCACTGCCCAAAAATGCACATTTCCCACCTACCCCTTTAGAGACATAATTTCCAGGTCTGTGACTCAGTTACACCTCAAGCACTGAATGCAGTTTATCTTGAATTTGCAGAATATTCTCTATGAAGGAAAAAAAGAATGGAAATATTTTCTTGTGATTTTTGCCTGGAGATATTTAAGGTGCTCAGAGAAATGAAATATTGCCAATGAGGGGTTAGTGGGCAGAAGCAGGAGAGAGGTCAGGCTCACTGGCACAGCAGCTTCCAGATTGTCACACACCTATTGCTGGAGATGTCAGACAGAATTGCAGGGCTCACCTCCAAAAGGAAAGTTCTAGAAGTTGAAAAATGTCTGTTGGTGTTAAATTTATAACCCTGCTTCGATCCACCAGAACCAGCTGGGACTTCAGCCACCCAACCTCACTACCTGCTCTCCTGCATCAGAAGCCAAGCGTGTGAAAATGAACAAATTATTACACTCAGTTTTAGCTGTCAATGACACAAGAATGTAAATATTAGCTGATCTATAACATACTGCCCACATAGCTCAGCATGGACACAAGTGATCCAAATCTTGAGATTCTCTCATCAGGAAAAAAGTGTCACCAGCTGATCAGATATCACTTAATTTCAGGCACTGTGTGTGTAAGCAAAGTCCTACACAAAACTGGTTTCATACACTTCTTGAGATATTTTGCTGTGAGTCAAATGTTTTGAAAAGTCACATATTCTTTATTATATTTTAAATTGTTATTTTTAACCACTCAAATATTTTTTAGCCTCATGGACTCTACCACAGTGTTATGAAACCAAGTCAATTGGCAAACTGATCTTATCACATGCCATTGTACAAGTTTTCTTCCACATACAGCTCCCTTCACAAATGAATCTGTCTTTCTTGGAGCAGAGATCACAATTCAGATAGATTATAAACATTTAATAAACTACGAAATGATTATACCTTTTTCTCATCTGCACATCTCTGCTCCTAAGTGTAACATCAGATTCATCACTTTTGACTGACTTCAGGTCTAGGGCTTCCTTCAAGGAACTCAGCTTTGCTCATCCATTCAGAAAGATTACAGAAAAGGATGAGTCTACCTTGAGACACTAAAGTTCAAATAAAAAGTCTACATAAAAATGCAGATTTTGATGTACGAAATGTACATTTTATAGGTGATTCTTCCCTCACTTGTATAATAAATAACTTTTAAAAGCCTTTATCTCAAAAAAAAAACCCAAAAAACCACACAAAAAACCCCAAACATAACCACACCATCACATGATATTTGCAAAGCATCACTTTATTCATTCTTCTACCTGCATGCCCCTTGCTTGCCTTTTCTGGTTTCTCTTACCACTGGAAATGTGAGTCAAGGATGTTAATTCTGTGCTTAACAGTGTCTAGGACAAGGTGGGGAATCTTCCTTTTATGTGCTCCCAAACTCTACTGTATTTACAGCCACAACTGCACAGTCAGTTTCAGAGGCTGGGAACAAAAAGGTTAAAAGCAGACTGACAAAACACAGAACAGAAAATTATAGAAAGGAAATCAGTGAGGTTGATTTTAATAGACGTGAATAGTCAAAAATTCATAAAGCAAACATGATAAAGCAACCTGGAGTGCAAATATCTCACGATTGCTAAACATCAATGACGAATGATTAACTATATCTTTATTAGATGTGCACATGTTTGAGCCTTCTTCTGGGGACTCCTTTATCTGCCTTAGGACTCAACAGGAACTAAGAAGCCATTTAAATCACAGAGGCAGATGAATTACTAATTAATGCAAGAAGAAGCAGAAGAAGCAGAAGAAGAAGAAGAAGAAGAAGCTGTGACTACTGCTCCAGATATCAGCAATAGCTGCAAAGGGGATGTCAGGATGTCATTTCTGGATTGCTGTGTCTCATCACTGTCTGCCAGAAGCCCGAAGTTCTGGTGAAGAGAGGAAGGCCTTACCTGGCCACATACCCTTGACCTATCCTCAACCTGCTCAGGAGCAACACCAAACAGCAGCATCGAGATGGAAAAAATCACAAAGCACTTCACAGACAGATATTTAACCTGCCAGCCTTCCCTTGAGTCCTTGCTTTCTCCTCCAGCTCAGGCTCCAGTTCCATGGGTGAACAAACAGGAAAACAAGAGAACACACGTGCCCCAAGTGCATGACAGCTCTGTGTGCCACAGGGAGGGACCCCACTCCTCACCTGCCCTATCCCCAGCCCTCCCTGGCTCCAGCTATCCCCACAGCATCCCTACAAACCCCCCCACCACCGTGCCACAGAGCTGGACTTTAACCTGTGCCAGCAGCAGGTTTATGGAGCAGGCTGGCTGGGCATCACCTCTTTTTGGTTTTCCAGGCCACTCACAAGCATTGCCTCCTGCATGACACGAGGAAAGGGCAGGATAAAAGGGAGTTTTCTGCCAATATTCTTCCACCATGGGAATAAAGTGTGCAGTAAAGTGGGATCAGCCCTGAGATCAAGCTGCAAGCTAATGAACATGGTATTTGTGCCAGTGAAGTCAATAAAATGGGGCAGATTTGAGAGCAGCGGGGCAGACCTCAGCTGGCTTATTCTACTGCCCTGTCTCAATTACCTTGGTTTTCTTCATTTTCCCTGTTCATATCCTTAGATGTGTCTTTCTCCCCAAAGAGGCTTTTTAAAATTGCATTTGCAATTGGAAGCATCATAGCAGTGGAGGCAGTATTACTTAACCACATGGACAGGAAAGACGTTGTCAACATCATCCCTAAGATTAGTCTGAAAGAGAGAAAAAAGGAAAAGCTGAATTTCTTCAGTTTGGCAAGTTCTCTGAGACATTAAGAGGAAAAGCTCATGTGCAGAGATAACAAAACCAATACCAAAAAGGACTTCTATGACTCTCCTGAAACTGGATGGAGCACAAGTATGGGGCTGAACCAAACGATTCTCCCTGTGCTGCACTGGCCCAGGGGCAAACAGCTGGACAAACACAGTAAACTGGAGAAAAGGGGGTGTGGACAGCCCCCACTAAAGCAGCAGCTCAGCAGAGCCTCTACCCAAGCACCTGCAGCTCACATCCCCCAAGGAGAAGCCCCTGCTCCCGTAGTCACCTGGCTGGCTGGACTCCCACCAACATGAGCACCCGGAGAGCAATCCTGCGGTGTAAATTCCACTCCTCAATGGCCGAGGCCATGATTAAACCACTGAGGAACAGGAAATTGGTGTCTAAAAAGTATTGTGGGCAAACTTTGTTAGATGGGAGGATCCCCAGGAAGGGAAAGAGGACGATGGGCAGCAGAGCTGTCACAGCCAAGGGCAGGGCCTCGGTGCACCAGTACAGGGCCATCAGCAGGATCACATAGAGACATCTTCCTTCCTGCAAAAGGAGGAGAGGAAAAGTGAGATGTGGCATTACAGAGACATCTTGTCACTTGGAGACACTTAAAGAAGCAAAATGCTTCTTTACTAAAGCAAATGCTCCAGTAACTCCCTTAAGGATACAGTACTTCTCCCAGATCATTTCCATCAAGTACAACATCTTCCCCCCTGCATTGTGTAAGGGGTTCAGGACTGATCTGAGACCACAGCAAAACCAAAATCCTCCTTGATTGCCTGATCTTCCCACATGCTTGCAGGCATCAGCCAAAGAATCTTTGGAGACCAGGAGCTGTCCCACAATATTGAATTAGGGCTGGCACTGCTGCTAACATGCTCAGGTGTCTGACCCATTTGTGCTTTCCCTCCAGCTTCCACAGACCATGCTTTGCACAGCTATGCAAAAACAGCCCTGGGAGATGTATGTTCCCCACATTTGCAATAGGCAGCACTCAGAAAGGTTTCTTTTCTTGGATCAGAGTCTCCCAAGAGATTTATGAGAACCCATTCCATGGCAACTGATCCCGGCCCCTACGGAAATCAGTAAATCAAGCACCCCGGTGTCACACCACTTCCTGCGGGCAGGCATCGCCCAGCATCACCCCGGCCTTGGCCAAGGCTGGCAGAAACCCAGTGCCCCAGGCTGCAGCATGAATTCATCCCTCCACCCAGGAGGCACAAACTAGACCAAAGCCATTTGTCACAACAGCCACGGCCAAAACAATGAGCAATGGAAGGAAGTCAGGAGAGCAGCCCCGAGCCCGGGATGGGAGAGCCCAGCGCAGAGCTGGGCTCGGTCACGGCAGGGCTGAACAGGGATATTGTCAGCAAGCACAGGCAGAGTGCCCACAGCACTATAAATAACTGCTGAGAATCACTTGGAAGCCACAGAACTATTTATTTTATCACTTTTCCAGCTTGTTGAGCAGGTTGAATTGCTACTCAAAGGCACCCCTGTCCCTCTGCTGGGATCTTCCTCCCCTGGACTGAGTCTGGGCCTCTGAGGGGGAGATGATGGCTCTGCTCCCTGCCAAGGCTGGGGAGCTCCGTTTTGGGGATAATGTGGTCTCAGCCCCATCATTTGAGGGTTCAGCCAGACCAGGTACATCACAGCCACCACCTGCCTGTTCACCTATGGACAATTTGCTGCAGGCCTGGGCTGAAGGAGGTCAAAACCAACATGGATTTATGCCCACTACATCTGCAAGTGAGGGTTTGAAAGGTGGACAAAATGATAGAATTTCTGATTTTCTTTTAGCACCCAGGCTTTGCATTCACAAGGGGTCCTGCTAGCAAGGCCCCAGCACTTCAGTGTGTGTGGAAACACAAGCACAGCAGAACTGAGTGTAACTGATTTCTTCATACATTAATTGTAGCAGTGGTGATGCCTCACATGAAGTGCCCAAGATCTGGATTTAAAGATCACTTTCAGACCTAATTTTAGATGCCAATAAAATGGCATATGAGTGTGTGAAGCAAAACCCTCAGGCTCAGCTCAGCCCTGGCACCTGGCTTCATTTCCTCGTGCTTCATTTCCCCCAAACCAGCAGGACCAGAGCAGCAAACCTGGCAGCGTGAAACTTTACAAAAATAAAGAATCATGTTTTAAAGTGTTTGCCACTAGATTAGTGATTTAATTCCTGTGCCAATCGATAATTCCTCTTTACTATGGCTCTTTTTATATGCCAAAGAAATAGCTTTGCTCTCATTAAGCTCTTTTCCATTTGATTTCCAAAGGCCATATGGATAATTATTTTCTCCCACTGGCAAAATATTCTTCAGTTTCCTGCAAGGAAAGTTGCAGCAAAGTCAACTTCAAAATAAAGACACTTTAGCTCTTACAGGAGTAGAGCAACTGAAAATATTTAACAATGATACAAGAGCATATCAGTGAAGGCTTTAATTGACTTTACAAAATAGATGATGTACAATTTAGAAAACTAATTATAAGTAATGGATATTTATTCTCCAGTGTATGGAAAATGTTCTGGAAAACACTGCAATGAGACACAGCATCAATCTAATAACTCCTCTTCACTGCAAGATCAAAAGCCAAGGGGTAAAAATGAAACAGGGCAGAAAGAACTGCTATGTGAAAGGCTCCCCTGAATTTTTGAAACCTACGTGGATCAACAGGAAATCACTTGAAGAAAGCAGTAGTGCTGTTTATCCAATTTATTCTACCCTAGAAGAGGACAAATTGCAGCTATATTGAAAAGGTTTTTGAGATAAGACCACCATTGAACAAAAAAGGAACAAGATCAATTCACAATAACTTCAATTTCAACCCAGCATTCCCTAGAATGAAAAAAAAAAAAAGTCATCAATAAAATTGAACCAAACTCTATATGAAATTGAAAGCTTTTTGATTTCAAGATATTTTGCAAATGTTAATTAATTGATGTCTCCAGTGTTTGGTATGTTTGGTTAGTACACAAGCAATAAATGCTAACAAATGTCAGGAGAATGGTCCTTTAGGGATTTGGCCAAGGGTGGCCCTGGACAGGCTGAGCTGAACTTGCTGCTCTGTGTGGCACCATCACCTCCACACAATCTTTATCCTTCCATCCCTTGGCTGCATCCTTGGCAAGACTCCTACTTCTTGTATCTCCCTGCAGCTTTGTATTTATATTTTCAACAGAATTCTACCAAAGTTTATGGTGGCACATATGAACTTTAAAATGGATCTTGTGATCAGGTTAATTTTATAGCTATTTAATGATTTCCAGGAAAGCACTTGTGGCTTTGGACTGCAGCAGCTCTTCTTCCTGTTGCTCAAGAGCCTTGGGATCGACCTCTGCCCCTCCAGACAGAAATCCTGTCTTTGCTACACTCAAAGCACTGGGGATTTTCCACCCTGGGGGACCTGCTGAGCTATGGCAGAGGAAGCCAAGCCACGAGGCTGTCTCCTGTGGGCAGGAGACCTGGCAGTCTCTGGGAAGGGCAGATGAGGTGCCCCAGGGAAAGGAGGCTCTGGCAGGGAATGTGGGTCAGGTAAGGCGAGCTGGCTCACCCAGGCAGAGCACTGAGACACAGGCACAGCCACCAGTCCCCACTGCCAGCCAGGAAGGGGCACCAGGACCTTCAGCTGGACCTTGTTCCCCATCAGAGCCAGTGCCCACAGCTTCCCCACCCAGCAGACTCAGTGCTCAAAGCAGCTCTGCCTTGGCATTGCCAAACTTTGGGTTTTCTCCATCAACCCCTGAATGCTGCATGGTCATCACAGCCCCATCAGCCCACACAGGCTCCCCCACCACCCTATAACCAGGTAAAAGACTGGCAGACAGAGCTCCTCCAGGACCCTGATACCAATACCAAGAGAGATTTTGGCTGAATTGGAGCCCTTTTATCCCTCTGCTATCACAAAGAAACATCCTACCTGTGATATACAGAACTACTTGGAGCAGAAAAGTGCTGAGCGTTCCCATGTCACAGCTGTAACTGTGCTACCAGCCCCACTGTGCCCACTGCCTGTTCTCCAGCAGGATGGATCTGTGAATCTGACTTCTACTAACCCAGCTCCTGCAAGCATTATGTAATCTGGACTCAACCCAAGCCCTGTTTACCAGCCTCCCTGCCAGTGGAGTCGTTTTGCTCCCGCTGGCTATTTGCAGAGTGGCTAGAAAGGGGCCAGTAACACAGGGCCACAAAGCTGCAAGAGCTTCAGGGAATCTATTTTCCTCTGCTAAAATGACATAAAGCTTATTAAACACTTTACTTTAGTATTTAAAGTAATACTTTAAATACTAAAGGGAGGCTACAGATCAGCCTGGCATGTGGTCAGCATCCCTGGTGATCTCCATCTGTACTGGGGCTTGTGGAAACACACCCACTTTATTGGTACACAACAAACTCTTCAGGCAGCTCTTGAAAAATTATTTTATGGAAGTTGTCTGTATGTATAGATTTTAAAGTAGACAGGGTTAGATGTATGAAATGTTACATTTCTGTTTACTATCACAGTAAAAATATTTATTATCAGTCAGTTTCTTATGCTGTAGGATTGCACTATCAGAACTTTGCTCACTATAGCACAAAAATGCTTCACTGAATGTGGCTTTTTCTTCACTGTCCATCTGGCAACAGATTACAACATGCGTGTTCATCACCTTCAACACCTTGCCCAGGGATTTCTTCCATATCTCTTTTCATAGAACCACAGAAAAAGTAGTTTGGAAAAGACTTTTACAATCATAGAGTCAACCATTGCAGACAGGAATCAGGCAGACATGTTTTAGATGCAGTCATGTTTTCCAATTAATATTAACTCTTGTCAATAAAGACTTCCTTTTCCCCCAACCCAAGCATTGCTGCTTTCACCTCCTCCCAGTGCCAGCTTGCTCTTTGCCAGGCTGGCCCTCTCTCTGCACTGAAGCTCACAGAGGATGTGGTAAAATGTAGTCACTGCGCTTTCAGTCATCCCCCTCTTTCCCCACTGAAGTTCTTTCTCTCATCTTTTAACTGACCATTGCTTCCAGGTTTGTGAAACTGGCCTTCCCAAATCACCACGCACAAACACTGCAGAGATGGACTTTGTGTATGAAATGTAAAACCAGGCTACAATCACTTACTTCTCCTGCCAGGCTGCTCTCTAGACTGCACCCTGCCTGTCCATGCTCCTGCTATGCTCTCCAGCCAGGATCCAGCTCCCCTCCAGCGTGCAGGACAACCCACTCCCATCCCCTTTGTCTACATTTGCATCACCCCTCTGCCCACAAAGACGCCCTTCATGCTCTTTGCTTTCCAGTGCAAGCAGTGTAATTTTTCTTCTGGAAGATCTTAAAGTCTCCTTGTTCTAACCAGGAGGACCCATCACATCCAAGTTAATTTTAAATTGCTCTATGGCCACCGAGGAAGTCAAGTCTGTTTTCTGGAGGCACTGGGCCCTATTTGCCTGCTCAGAGCTCCTTTTAGCAGATTTGGCTGCCTCAGCTGTTACCAAGCCAAGAGGCTGTAGACATTGAGTTCATTAGAAGCTGTTGGAACAAGCTCTTTGCACAGCTCATTAAAAGTGCCCCCGTGGCCCTTCCAGCAGAACAGTTCCTCCAGCCCCACCTGCCCTGCCCCAGCTCTTTGCAATCATTCACAGCCTTCCGAGCAGAGGGGTTGCAGGCACTTCCACTCAGGGGACAAATATTCAGCCATTTCAGCAGCAACCAGAGCGAGAGGTGACACACAGACCCTTGTGCAGTGAACTGGCTCCTGGGAAGTGGCTCCACACAGGGCATTTCCTTCTGCTGCCTGATGTGATGGACACAAACCATTGTTCCAGACACAGCCTGGGGAGCACACCCTGAGGTTTCAGCAAACACACCCATAAAGCAGAAATTTCATTTCTCTATTTAGCAGAAAGGAGGCTGTAGACAAAACCATTTACAGCAGCCTCCCCCTACACAACCACCACCTACAGAGGCCATCAATTAAAAACAAGGGCAATTAACATAGCAGCAGTGCCAGTCCTGTCACCATCCCTCTGTGAAGGGACTCACTCAGGGATCCGGAGAAAAACCACTGCAGAGTGACAGCTGGCAAGAGCTCTAATCACAGCTTGAAGATGTGGATGCTGGAGTCCATCACCAGTAAGCAAGGGCAGACCTGATGGATGATTTTTCTCTTTTGCGTTTCCAGGGGGATGTCACTTAAGTGTAGGTTTCCCTGGAAAACCCACTGCACCCACAGCACAGGGTGTCACTCAGAAAGGACGTACTAATCCAAGGAACCACAGCCTGTTGTGTTCTCTCAGCTTTAAGTCATGAGTTCTTGGTCTCCAGATCCAAGTGAAATGCTGCCCTTGAAACCAAAGCTGAGGTGGCTTCTTATGGTGGAAATCCCTTGGGAGATTAAAATTTCTGAGTATCCAAGTAGGGAGAACGTAGATGGTGACATGATGTGAGAACAGATTTTTAACTTCAACAGAGCAGGAAATTACTGCAGAGGTGCCTGTAAGACACATTCTCACAAGGGAAAGCTCATCCTGAGACCAGCAGAGGCTGGTCCTCAATGCTTCTCCTCTCCTACCAGTTTCAGTTGCATCGTGCCAGGCAGCATTCTGACCATCCCAGCAGGAGCACAGGGTTCTCCAGCTTGTCCAACAGCCCCACGTTTCAGATGTGCAAGCACTCGGCAGCATCACGGCTGTTACAGTGGCTGCACACCGCGCAGGAGCTCCTCCTGCCCCAGCCTGCTGTCCCTGGATGCCCTGCTTGGGACAGGCTCCCAGTAACTCCAGCAGCAGCCCAGTCAGTTGAGTTCTTGCTGAACACCTGCAGCAGCTCTCCCGACCTGGCTGCCCAGGAGAGCGCGAGGCTGGGCTGGAGTCCCGTGGCAGGACAGACCGCCTGACCGGGGCGGTGCAGCCGAGGGCATGCAGCCTTTGCTATCACATGCCAGGACAACTTCCACACTCTGCCACCCCTGATCCCCTGCCTGCTGACCCCTCGCCTGTTCCTCCCCCTTGCTGTTTTCACAGTGTGGTTAAAAGCATAACCTGCTCTTTCTTCTCCCATAGCCCCTCACGGCTTGGGCTGCGGACAGGGGGTCAGGCAAGCTCCAGACGTCAGAACTTAATCCCCTGTTGATGCAACAGCAAGTTTCTTTTCTTGTTGAACAAGTGAGAGAGTTTAGTGTTGAAACCCTGGATGAATCATTGACCCCTGAACATGAACAGATACAACTGTGCACAGGAGTTAACAGCTAAAGGTTCCCCCCTGTGCCAAACCTTGGGAGAACTTGGGGAAGCTGCAGTTTGGACTTGCTTGAAATGCTCACTCATGTGAGCATCCAGGTTTTGACAGGTACCAGCCAGTGCCACTGCTACCACCTCTGATGCTTTAAAGCCCATGGAGGATGAAGAACAGACCCCCAAGGTGAGCAGCAGAGCAGCCAGCTCTGCCAGGGTCTCCTTCCATTACCACAGCTGTATCCCTGCTTTGCCGCCCGCTCGGCTGCAGACATTTCCACTTTCTCAGCACCATTTTTTCTTCAATAAAGCAGCATTGATCAGACCACCCTGTTCATGAGGTCCTTCATGGACTGCACCCTGCAGTGGACTACCAGCTCACTGGAGGAGCTGAGCGGGACTGAGCAGCACCATTACACCACAGAGACATTTTTTAGTCCTGCACACATACTGAAATCTCTTTCCTGAACATCCAAATCCTTGTACAGCCTGTGTGACACTACACACTTTTACCAGCACACAGAGCACCTAGATCAAGGCCCTTCCTACAGCGCTGGGCTCATCTGTGATTTGTTCTCACAAACCCCTGCACAGACCAGACATGAGCTTGCACTTAGCACACAGTGCATCTCCTCCCTCTCTAATCCTATCTCACAATTTTACCAAGTGCCAAAGTCAAACAAGATGCTATTAAAGACACTTGAATTCATTTGTTCAGCTATTGAAAATTAATGTAGAAATGTAACTATTCAGTTATGAATCTGCAAGGAAATTTAGTACCTGTTGTGCAATGTGTTTTCTGCTCCTTGAGGCAGACATTCAACACAGTCCTATTCATAACTCAGCCAATAATATAAAACAGAGAAAAAAAGTGACATTAAATCCAAAGAAATGTCTCTTTTAATATATGGTGTCACTAAATAAAGCAATAGCCAATCTATATTATTTTTTAATTTAACAGGTGTATTTTGTACCTCAAAGGAGAAGGTTTCACCTGACCAGCACTGAACAAGCAGAACTAAGTGCCAACTTTGTGTCCTTACAGCACCTGAATATTCTATACTCACTACATACTGATCATTACTTATTTTCTGATGTAAAAAAGTCATTATCAAATGGATCTGAGTCAGAACCTGAGGGTGAAATCCTGCTCACGCTGAAGTCAACGGTGCAAAATTCCACAGTGTCTTCACCGCCCCGTGGACTTCCACCCAAGGCTCAGAGGTTCCTGGTGCACAAGAGCTGTGCAAAAAAATCCAGCAGCCTCCAAAGTCTTGCCGCAGACTGCTTTATGTGCAGCTCATCACATGCTAAAGCACAAACCTTAAGAGGAGACCAGTTTCCACACTGACAAAACACCACTTATCTCACTCGCAAAGCCTTTTCAGATACGGCACCAAAGGTCCCCCTGGGAGTCACGCACAGCGGCGCGGGCGGCACTCCGGTCTCCCCGGCACTCCCAGCCCTGCAGCACAAACAGCAGCGCAGCTCCGCAGGTCCCTGTCCCCCTGCCGCCACCGCTGCCCGCTGCCACTCCCATCGCTAAGGGGACGGGCCAGCGATGCCAGGCAGACTCTCAGCACCGGGCACTTACCTTCTACCCCAGCTCTGCAAAGCCCTGCCCTGGGTGATGCTGGTCTTGCCTCAGTGTCCCCAGATGCCATTTGGGCACTACTAATAAAAACTATAGGGCACTTGGGTATCAGCAAGAAGCACTGGTCATTGCCACTGAGCTTGAGCTCATACGATCCTCCCACCTCCCAGTGTCTATATAAGAAACATTCAAGAGAATTCACGTTATCTATCTCTTCTTCCCCCTATAAACCCGACATGGCCGCAGGATGCCCCATCCGTTCGCACTTTAAGTTGTTGCAAAAGGGTGAGGAGCTGTGCGGCCCACACTCTGCTCCATGCTCAAACCCTGGCAGGCAGCAGGGTGACCCTCTGGAGAGCCGAGTGCTGCTGGTGCTGAGGCAAGCGGTGGCACGGGGCACCCAGGCTGTGTCGCCGGCCCGTGTCCCGCAGCTCCCAGCGTGGAAAGCCGCTCCACACACTCGGAGCTCCCGGTGCCGCGTCCCCTGTTTGCTCTCCTGCTCCGTGCCCCACTCGGTGCCCGTGGCCCTCGTCCCGCAGCGGGGGTCCCCAGCCCGCAGTGCCCACCCGGGGTCCCTTGGCGGTACCTTGGGGGGGAGGCTGAGCAGGATGGGCACCAGCGCCAGCGGCGCGCACAGCAGCACCACGAACCTCCGCACGCTCCACGCCTTCTTCACCAGCGCCCCCAGCGCCGCCATCCCGCGCCCATCGCCGCATCCACCGCCGCGCACCCGCTTTATCCCCCGGGAACGGCCCTCCCGGTAGGCGGGACCCCCCCGGAACCCCCCCGGAATCCCCCGCCCTTCTCCGCCCCGCCTCGCCCACCGGGAGGGGCCCCGCACCGCCCCACGGCATTGCGCCCCGCTATACCGCCTCCCGTCCCCTATACCCGCCCTTTATGCGGCCCCTATATCCCCCTCCTTTCCCCCATCTCACCACTTCCCAGCCTTTCTTCTTTTCCTTTTTTTTTTTTTTTCCTTGTTAAAAATAAGCAAACACAACCAAACAAAAGGTCAGCGGTGCGGAGCGGGATAGAGCCATGGGAAATAGCTGAAAAGCAAGAGGCAAAGTCTTGGCTCACACAAGTGTGAGCCCCAGCAAGCAAGCAGCGAGCCTTGACTGTACCCTGGGTGTCCTATCGGGCTGGACCTTAGGGATGCTTCATGAGTCAGAAAGAAAACACAAAAGCTGCCCAATTTGAACTCCGAGGGTGGATTTTCTTGCCAGCTCTGCCCTGTATCGGGGCCATCAGAAAGAAGATGGGGGAGTATGTGGGGCAGGACAGGATCCCCTCTCCTGACCGCAGTGAATCTCAGCAAGTGCTGCGGAGGCTGCCGGTCTCATCTGAGCGCAGTGAGAGGCAAACAGCCCAGGAAACCGAGCTGCTCCACTATCAAGGTGAACAAGAGATCAAAGCCAAGGGAGCTGCTTTTTGGACCGCCTGGATTCTTGCAATTGAAGGCTAAACAAAGCTGAGTGTGGGGAGAAAAATGGGAAAGCAAAGTAACACCCTTAGTACTTCACGAGCATCCTCTGAGTGCCATATATTGACAGATGTATAAAACTCACGTTCAGCAGAGAAACCTCTCCATTTCACAATTAATCAGCTCTCTAGAGAGTTACTTCCCCTTGATCCCATTTCCTAGATCATCAAGGAAGTTGGAGTCAAATGCATTGGTTTAAAAAGCAAATGTGAGAAAGCCTCATCCCCCTTATACAAACCATTAATCACTGACACACAGGGAACAAAAAATTAGAATATGGTGGTACAATCAGCAATAGAGACAGGACTGCGCTCCCATCTGAAGGACTCTGCTCCTGGTCTGGATCCACCTCCTCCGTTCCCCTCCCTCTTCTTAAAAGCATGTATGTAATTTTGCACAAATAGTAACAAATCAGTTAATGCCCGCAGCCATCCCGGGCAGGGGCTAAAGGGTGGCGACATCACCACTGCGGCTCTTTTCAAACAGCAGAACGGACACAAAAGCTTTTGCCGGGCACTGCCGGGAGCCGCTGGCAACGCGAGGATCCGGCATCCGCCTGGCGCCCGGCCCCGCGGCTGCCCAGCCCCGCTGGCACACGCACCTTCTCTCGGGGCCCAGAAGAGAGCACAGAGCTGACCGAGGGAAATCCATGAGGATTTTTATCTTTCTTTCCCTTAACTGCTCAACAACCTGAATACAAAGTTATCACGGCCAAAGTAAATGAGCAGGAGATTGCTGTGCTGCCACGATGCTACAGCAGGCTGTGGGGCGCAGAAGCTGCTTCATTACTCGGGTAGTGGTGCATGATGGAGAGGATGGACAGAGGGATAACTGAAAGCAAAATTCAGGCCAGTCAAACAATGAAACTGCTTAAAACAGGTTCAGCTTACCCAAAATACCCATCAGCCAGAGACTGGGAGCCCGTGTTTCAGTTCCACATGCTGGACCAAAGGAGCTCTACAAAACTTCTCTCAAAATCAACCTTGAAAGTTAAAAAAAGCTTCTAAACAATAACAACGGGCACAGTTTGTTCTTTCTCTTACAAGGATACACATTTCTGGCAGTGTGCAGGGCGAGGGGGTGGCCAGCACGATCCCCTGCAAGTCGTGGCTCACGCCGGGACAGCCCCTTCCCCAACCCCACCCGGCCCCTCTCGGCTCAGCGGGGCAGATGCTGGCTCAGCCTTCAGAGCTTCCCAGCCGAGCCCATCGTGCAGGGGCTGCACGCTGGTTCTCCTGGCCTTCAGTTGGGAATTAACGTTTAATTAGTTTGTTTTCTTGTAAACTCCATCTCTATCACCTCCGTTTCCAGTGCCAGCAGCAGCTGCAGCTGCCCTGCCTGTGCCTTCCCTGCCATCACTGGGCTCAGACCACTCCCGGGCTATTACTTAAAGTGAGTTTACTTTATTGCCAAAAGAAAGGTGCTCAAAGGGACCTCTGTGGGACACAGCTTGTGCGTGGGCCAGGGAGGGGCTTTATTTTTCTGTAGTGACCCTCACAGAGTGAATCCTGGGTTACAAATGAGCTTTTATGCTTTTATTGCACTAACTTGGTTTTCTATCAGCAGTGATGGGAGAAGAGGCTTGCAAAAGGTTATCACTGTTCTGCATCTTGCAAAACTGGAAATATCAATTTCCTGGAGACATCAAGGACTAGACTATAAAAAAAGTTCACTGAAAAAAGCTACAATATATATCTTGTATGCATAGTTTTTACATATACACACAGTAACTGCCATCACAGAGCAGCCACTGTCCAGAAATCATGGCAACAGCATTCCCAGATTATTCAACATTCTCCATCCCTGTTCCTTGCTTGTATGGGGCTTTTTTGATGTTTCTTTTTCCTCTTAGTGCTCCTCTAGGTCTCTAACTCATATTTATCTCGAAAAATCCCCTTAGTTCAGTTCTGCCCTCATGGCATCATTGGGCAAAACAGAACTTGGTCTTATTGCCAAGCTAAAGTCAGGCTGGTTGCCAAGAGCTCCCCACTCCCACCACAGAAACCACTGATGATGTCAGATACCAAAATAAACAGAAAAGGCAACTCCATCAACAATCAGCAATTCCCTCAGAAGTACTGTACTGCGCTTTCTGCTGATAAAATGCCTCTATTTCCATTTCATTTGTCTTTCCCTCTTTCCTTTCATTCCTCTTTCCACGTCTTATCTGCACCTCCTTGTATTCATGGGATTTTTGAGTGATATCCAGGTGTAGAGCCAGGTCAAGCAGGTGCTGGAAAGCCTCTGGAAATGAAGCTGTTCCCAGCAGGCCTGGAGTTGATGCCCTGAGACAACAATTCATTTTTAAAAGCAAAAAGATTCAAGCAATAGAAAGACCCAGAGTGATCAACTGTACACCCAGCACACAGCTGTAAATACATTCTGCTCAAAGGTTTTCCCTGAACATACAGATTTTCCTGGTGCTAGTGTGGTGGCAGAGAGACCCCCAGTGGCTTCATGCACCACCAGCCACCACTTGTCACATCCCACAACCTCGGGGTCCCCCCAACAGGCAAGCAAGAAGGTTTTGGAGGGGCTGAAGGACAACACAGCCTTTGGGAGAACAGCCCCTCTGGGTAGGACAGGGCAGGACATCACCACTTCCACCAGTGTGGGTTGCAAGGACTTTTTACAAAGTCAGGCCAAACTCTGGAAGAATATTGGTGGCTCAAAACTGGATTTGCAGCAGATAAACTATTCAGGGAAAAAAAAAAAAAAAAAAAAAAAAAAGGAAATAGGAGTCATAGGAGTCCTATTTACCTTACAAGAACGGGCATGCACTGGACATAAAGCCTGAATGTTAATAATGCTGTAAAATAATGGCTAATTATTTTAATAACAACAACAATAGTAATTAAAATCTCTGTGCTTACGAGCACAGAGATGCACAGAAAGCTAGCACAGCAGCATGTCAAGCTATTCCCAGCCAACAAAAACTGGAACTTCCACCTGCCCTGTGAACCAGTCAGGGAAGCAGTGGTTTTCATCCAAGGAGGTGCTGCTGCAGACACAGCTCATCCCAGAATCATAGAGTGAATTGGAAGGGACCCCCAAGGGTCATTGAGTCCAGCTCCTGATGGACTGATACAGTGGAGGCTGCAAGAAGATGTGGGGTGGACACTTTGCATGTCCAGAGTGCTCTTTATGTTGGACATGAACCTGCTGAGATTTTTCCACCTTCAAACAGCAACAGTTCAGCATTCTCTACAGCAATCCATCTGACACACTAGGCTGATCAAGAGGAAATATCAACAAGCCCTAACACAGATGTGCAGAAAGTAACACTTACATAACAAGGAGGGGTTTATCACGCAGTGAAAAAGCAAAACATTTTGCTTTTCATCACCAGTAATGTCCTGCTTTGTTTTGAAGCTCCATCCCAGAGCTGATTTCAGCAGAGCTCAGGAGTCCCTGCTCGAAGGCCAGTCCCACGCAGCAGCTCCCTGGGAGGACTGGCCTGACCACAGGCTGCCGACCCCGGCTCAGGGCACCGCGCCGCCCGTGACAACCTCCCGTGGACCGGCTTTGTTTGTGCTCCGCTGTCCCGCAGGGAGAGCTGCATTTTAACAAACACGATGATAGCTGGAGACAGACTTCTTCAAAGGGCTTTGCAAACAAAACTCAATCCTGGCATCACCGGGAGACGGTGAGAGAGCTGTTTGTACAGATGGGGGACAATGGGCAAGGGGGGGTCAGGCTGCTGCCTCCCCTCCGCGGGGCCGGCACTGGGGGCTCAGACCCCTCGTTAGGGGACTCGTTATCTCACATGCACCTGCTCCCACCGCGCCACGAGGCTCCAGCAGCCCGCAGGACCGGCGGGCAGCACCGATCCAAGCGCCCGTGTGTGCTCGGGCCGGGCCGTCGCTCTCCGGGCAGGGAGGACAAGGGGCAGCAGCAGCAGCTCCTCCAGCCCCGTGCGCCACGAGGGGAGAGCGCCCGGGGCACTGAAACAAAACACGAGAGCCAGGGCGCCCGGCGCGGCAGCCAAAGCTGTGGCTGGGCGGTGGAACCCGGGCCCCACGCCGGGGTCGGGCACTCGCCCAGGCGGCTCCTCTGGCAAGAGGTGAATGCGCGCCGGGCACGGGCAGCCCGCCACGCTAGGACACTTGCGGGCCGCGGGACGCGAACCGGCCACCTCCGCAATGAGAGGCGGCGGCGCTGCGCCGGCGCCACCGCGCGGAGTCGGGATGTGGGTGCGGAGGCACCTGGTGGTTCTCGGCACCGCCCGCCCCGGCCCCTCTGCCCGGGCGGCGCCACCCCAAGAGGGCAGGGAAAAGCCCTCTCCCCTTCTGCCCTCTCACAGCTGCCTCCGCTCCCCGCTGATCCGTACGGGATGTGGCCGTGCAGAGGCGAGGGACTCCACTCCACTCCACTCCTTTTTTACAAGCAGTTTCAGAGCACAAGGCAGTGCACAGGAGAACAGAGGACCTTCCCCACGGATAAAGACCGCCCAGCACAGTGAATCACTCAGCAAGTTCACCGTTTCTCTGTATCATTACCCGCAGACAATGATGCTCCCACATTCACCCAACTCACATCCCAACCTGCTCACAAAGCTGATAATCTTCTAACCCACCCACTGCGGCAAGCACCCACTCGCCACTGCGGCAAGGCTCTCCTCTGGCACACCTTCCATTCACACTGTTAGATACAGTAAGCCAGGAAAACGAAGCAATATAGAGAAAACATTACAAGAAAAAGACAATTACCACCTACCTCTGCCAACTGCCTACCTGGGCAGGCAACAGCAATACCAGCAGTCCCCCTTGTAAAGCTCCAAAAGAGGAAATTTACAGCAGACTTCTTGCTTAAAGTAGAAGTTTCTCAGTAGAAGACTACTCTGGATTAACAAATTTTATATTAACAAATTTGAAGTACTATTGACTGAGAGTGAAAAAAGCCAATTTACTACCAGAAGAAAATAAAACTGATCTATGTTTAGTGTGGTATTCCAGCATTGCCCATGTTCCAGAATTCAGTTCTGAGAATTTTCAGGACGTGTTGAGTCATACATAACAGATTTAAACAGATTTAAACAGATTTAAAAGTCATACATAACAGAGATGCGGGATTTAAACCCTTTGTTGTAAAGTCTTCTGAGAAAAACAGCACACTTGTTTTTCTCAGTTACCTTTTGTAGATGCTGTTTTGTAGTCTCTGAAGTAAGAACCTCCCATGAATTTATGGTCTACAGGCCAAGAAAGATTGCTCAGAATGATTCTAACCACACAACGATGAGTAGAATGACACTGTAAACTACTTTGTGTTAGAAATATTTAACTTTAGGACAGAAGTGACCTCTAATTGTTTCTCTCTTGGCTGTGCCCCAATCTCACAATTACTTTGGTTACTTGATGACACTTAGAACTCTTTCAAGTTTATTTATTTGAAGACACAGTTATCAAAATAGTGATCTGTGAAATAAAACCAACTTGAAATATAAATAACCCTCTTTGCAAAACCTACTATTTCTCCATCCCTAACCCCACTCTCTTCTACCCAATCATGGATCTCTTCCTTCCCCTTAGCCGAACCTCATCCAGTTTTTTGATCACAGGACCAGATTTTTTAGACGTGGCTGCATAGGTCTTTAGCAGAGCTTGGAACATCGTTTCAGTATCTGGATGAGTGCTGATGAAGGCTTTCTCCAGAACATACAAATCAACTCCTTTATCCTCTGGAAGACCCGAAATAAAACTGAGTCCAAAGTCTATCAACACCAAGTCCAGCTTCTCCATGGGTGGCCGCAGGAGGAGATTGGCAGTGGTAAGATCCCCATGGATAATATCCTCATCGTGCATCCTTGCTAACAGCTCACCCATCTTCTCTGCTAACTTATGGAGGTCACTGGTATCATTTCCACTCTTTTGTACAGAATAAATATGATCCTGAACAGTAATTGAGTCTACAATATCTTCAAGATAGATGGAATTGGTGACATAATCCACAAAGTAGACCACTGGAGCTGGAATCCCTGTTTAAAAGAACAAATCAAATGCCAGCAGTTAATTTACATGGTTCCCGGCTTTATTTTAATAAAACACAACCAATAAAAGCTTTAAACAGAAATGCCAGTTGAGATCACACCCAGCCACTGATGATGATCCCTTGGAATGGCCTGGCCAACACTCAGTCCAAGCCACCTGCACAGCCTTGCAAGGACTTGGCAGCTCAAACCCTTTGACAGCCCAGCCCCTCCTGGGGGAGCCTCCCCGATAAAACACGCTCTGGGACACACCGAGGCCAAGATGAGTTTCAGGGGCACTCTGAAAGAGCAGAGCGTGTCGCCCGGGGCTCAGAAGTCCCCGCATCCTTCAGGATGGCGACAAGTGCCCGAGATCCGTTCCGAGCGACGTGAGGAGCCGGCGTGGCGGGGCTCACACCGCCCTGGGGTGTCTGTCCCTGTGTCCTGCCGGGGACACTCAGCCCGCCCCGGGCTGTGTCTGTCTGTCCGTCCTGCCAGGCAGCCCCGGCCCGGCCCGGCCCGCCCCCGTGCCCACCTGCCCGCCGGCACCGCAGCAGCGACCGCGCCTCCTGCACCATGCGCCGCCGGCTCAGCCGCTCCTCCAGCGCCGGGTGGCGGTAGCGCTTCGGGACGCGGAGCTTGGCCACCGCCGGCCGCCCGAGGAAGAGCCCGCGGTACACGTGCGCCTCGGCGCCCTGCTGCACCAGCCGCAGCCCCGGCAGCGGCGGCGGCGCCGGCGGCTCCTCCGCCACCACGGCGTCGTCCGCCCCGCCCTCGACACCGTCCGCGGCGGGGCCCGCGGCCTCCAGCTCGGCCGTGGCGGGGCCCACCGGCCCCACGTCGCCCATCGCAGGGCCCGCGGCCCCGGCCATGACCGAACGCGCACCGCCCGCCTCCGCCTGGGCCGCCGCCATCGCTGGGACACACACGGCGCACGCGCGGGGCGCCTGTTCGGCAATGCTCGGTAATCTCCGGCCGTGCTCGGCAACGCTCGGTTGGCCGCGACGGAAAGCGACGAGCTGCCGAAGCGGCGGCCGGCTGTACCGCTCCGCCGCCCTCGCTATAACGCGCCCTGCCCCGCTCTGCTCGGGGCCGCTCCTTCCAAACCCCTCCCTGTGCTTCCCCCCGGGAATCCTGCTGCCCTCCGCTCGCCTCTGCCGTGGCGGGGGATACTGGGTAACTGCAGCATGGTGGGACTTGTTCCCGAGCATCCCCGAGCCCGCGCGCCCTCCCGTGGTTTTGCCGGCGCAAGAGCGAGACCCGCAGCTGGCCCAAGGCTCGCAAGGGAGATGCGGGATGCGTTTCTTCCCGAGGTGGCAAGTGGGAGCTCCTGGCTCCCCCGAGGTTTTCCCAGCATCACCGTGGAGCCCCTCTCCAGGGCATCATCCCTGGGACACCACGGTCGCGGCGTCACCCCCACGTCTGGAGCATCACCGTGGGGACTCCATCTCTGGGACATCACCACCAGCATGGTCCATCACCGGCTCTTGCTCTTTCATGTGCCAAAAGCCTCTGCTGGAGCGTGTGCAGACCCACTGCGGCTGCCCGGCTGGTGGCTGGGAAGGAGAAGGGGTTTGTCTGAAAGCAGTGGGGGATCAGCAGCCTGCAGCAGGGCGTGCTGTGACCTCCAGTCCCCACGCTGGGCACCACCAAAGCTTCTGCCCAGGTCTGCCATGGGCCACGCATGCCGTGAGTCGGGTGACTCTCCCTTCCTCCAGCAGCCAAGTCCCACATTGCCATCTTATTAAGAGATGGATAAACCTCATTATCCTCATAAACCTCACTGGAGCACTACTTGGGGTTTTATGGCACCCTGAAAACCCACTGCCCTATTGGGTGATCTGCGCATGCTGCAAATATGTTCCTCAGAAGATACAAGAGAATTCAGCCCAGTCCATGTCAATATGTTTTCAATTGTTGCTTTTGGAGGTGCCACAAGTCCATTTTGTCTTTGTTTTCTCACCCACAGCATTTGTTTCCTTTTCAGAACATTTATATTTTAGTAACACATTCCACACAGCTTACATGTCATTGCATGGTGGGATCATGCCTGGCAAATATTTATCTTGCTTCAGTGACAACTTTTAAACAATCTTCCCAAGTTTTCAATGATACAGATAATCCATCCTGCAATTCTGCCCACCCGTGGCAAACTCCTGCAGCTGTGGCAGGGCTGCAGGAGCCCAACAGCTTGCCCAGGGGAATGGGGTGAATTCTCTGTGGCTGGAATTTGCAAATGCCTCAAACACTCAAATAAAGCAGAAGGTTTTCCCTGTGTTGTGAACAGATTTTATCAGAGCATCTGTGCACAGATACCCCCACAGACACACATATATACAACCTATAAGCAAGTGCACACACATAGCCTTCGGTTCATTATTCTGGCAAACACGATGGTTTTCTCTCATGCTGGCTAAAAACCTCCTCCAGAGCTTCCAAAATGTGAAACAAAATATTTTTGCTTTATTTTCCCCTTTATTTTATTTATTTAAATTTTATCTTCCCTGTGATTTCACTTATTCTTTTCTCTTTTAAAGCAATAAACAGTTGACATAGCCCTTGGAAACTAACTAGAGCCATTTACAATATTTATGGTATCACCCAGTATTTTTATTGGAATATTGAATCACCCCAGAGAACTGCTCTGAAACTGGTAAATGGTTTCTTTATGTAACTTTGGGCTCCTGGTGGCAAGCATTTACAAACTCTCCTTTCACAAACAATGTAATTGAGTTAAAAATTGCAGCCCAGCAAACCAAGCTAATGGGAACCAAGGCAGATCTCATGGGCTCCTCCCTGCTGTCCTACAGATCCCTTGGCATCAGGCAGGATGCAGCCCTGGAAGCAGCTCTCCAATCACCCCCCAGCTTATTTAGGGATGGAGGCTGCCATCCTCAGAGCTGGACAGATGGGAAAAGGGATGAATTGGAGTTGTTGCAGGGTGCCATGCTGAAGGCATCCCTAAAATGTACAAGGAAACAAGATTCCGGGAACCCCCCTGGGTTAGGACATCATAAAAGAAAGCACCTGCAGCCTGGCATCAGGAGGAGAAACCTCTCTGGGATGTAAATGAACGTGTAATAAATGCAGGTTCCTGGTGAGCTGGCTCCACCCAGGCCAGCTGTGACGCTCCTGCCAGCTCAGGGACCATCACTTCCATCAACAACTGAATAGAGTTTGGTCACTTTGGTCCCCTGAGTCCCTTCCTAAGGGTCAGTCATAATAGAAGAAAAACACTTGAGGGTGTGATGAGGACTCCTGAACACCACGTCTTCCTTTTTCCAGGGTGGACTTCTTTCTCCTCTTGTATTTGCATTTCAATTTGTGATTTTAAAACCCCTTTCAGCTGCTCCAGCTCAGAGGTAGAAGGTAACATTTCCAGTAATCACAGGCGGGTTGTGTTGCCGTTCCCGAGGCGAGCACATTCCTGCGGCTCAGCCCTGGGGATGTGTCAGCCCTGGGGTTGTGCTGCCCGGCTGCCAGGCAGGAACACGCCCCGAAAACCCGGCAGCCAGGAGCGAGATAAGGATCGGAGGGAAAATGGCACTGCCAAGACGCACGGACTGCAGAGGAGGAGGAGGAAGGCATCACAGGAGGAAGCAAGGACAAGAACGTGCCTGCAGGCATGAAGCATTGGTGGATCCAACCCCCCAGACCTTCTCACATGGAGCTTAGGGACAAAGGTGCTGGGAAAAAAAACAAAACAAAACAAAACAAAACAAACAACCACAAAAACCCAACAGTTTTTTATGGAAACAGTGATAAATTTCTGGAATGGGCTGCCCAGGGAGGTGGTGGAATCACCATCCCCTGGATGTGTTTAACAAAAGACTGGATGTGGTGCTCAGTGCCATGGTTTAGTTGAGGTGTTGGGGCATGGGTCGGACTTGATGATCTTGAAGGTCTGTTCCAACCCAGTAATTCTGTGAATTCTGTGAATTCTTTCAGCAGGCCCAGAACACCCACTGGCTACAAAAGGTGTGATAAGAAAGCAGTATTTTAAGAACCCCAAAGAAAGATTTTTTTTTCCCCCCCAAATTATCCCTGCTGTACATCATAGCAGGTTTTCACCCTTTTTTCCAGAGGACAATAACCCACAGCCTCCACAGTGTCGATGTGACAGCTGCATTTCTGTACATACTGATATCTTTTTGTCCTCCTTTGGTAAACACACCATAAAGCTCTTCCTGTGCTCACCAAGAGCTAATGTTCAGGTGGCAGAAAAATAAATGCTGAGTGACCATAGAGAAAAATATAATTTCTTCTTTCTCACACTGAAATAATTTCAGAAGGAAGGAATTGTTCAGGCAAATTGGAGATCAGCCAAGAGTGAGTTTGCCCTGAGGTTGATGAGGACTCTAGGCTCTCTCTGGCTCTCTGCCTGGTGTGGTGGGGAACAATGCATGGGAGACATCTCCTCCAGTTCCTCACCCAAAATGCCTTGGCTTGAGCTCTGGGGGCCAAAGATCATGGGCAAGATCACACTGCATCCCCTGCATCCCCCTGTGCTCCCCAAATGTGGAACATTAGCCTAGACACAGACATGTAGTGTTTCCTGTCTGCCACGAACTGGTCTCGTGTGGGTCTTGGGGAAGAGAGAAAATTGGAATAATTTCTCCCTCTGCATATCACAAGAGCTGGTTGTGATTTCAGAGCTGTTTAAACTGCTCTAATATGAAATGCCAATGCTGTTGAAAAGCTCTTCCCATGAACTCCCTGGGTTTCTGTTGGCTGGTGTTTGAAGCCATTCTTCACCAAGTGTGTGATCCCTCTTGCAGCTGTCAAGCTGTATCAGAGACAAGATTTTAGAAGAGGTGTTCTCACATCCTGTATTCCCACTGAAATTAGAGCATATGAATGGGAAGCTTTTATTTAATCTATAAACCAGGTACATGATTTGACACCCTTTTCCTATTCTCTGTGATTTTAAGAAGAAAGAAAACCAAAACATTTGATCAATTGCTGCTCATGTTGCAGCCAGATATCCAACAGACTAAAGCTGAAAGGATCATCAAATATATAATCCAATATGGCCCATCTCAAGCATCCCAAAACTATGAGTTGAAATAAAATGAGTTGGTACTACTGCTCTACAGAGCAGAGACATGAGATGTATCCCCATACTTGGAAAAATAACAATTTTTAAATACTTCTCCCAAATTCTCTATTAACATGAGGGATGACTGCAAATGTTTTTTTAAAAAAAAATCATGTACGCACATGTTCTTTATTTTTCACCCAGCCTGTTAATTTTTGCCTATGTCAGAGACACAATGGTCACTAATTCAGACCTTCCCAGGTCTGAATTCTGTACTGTTCAATTCTGTCCTAGTTCAATTCTGTACTGGGACAAAAAGCATTACCAGCACAGGCTCCACAGAGTGCTTTACTGGAGCTTGTGTGGTTACAACATACTAAATATTAAAATTCAACACAGGTTTTTAATGAAATATTACCTGCAGTCACATGCCAGCTCACAAAGCAGGTTCGTGGTCATCTGCACTTACCCTGCAGTGGCAGTGCCTGCTGCAAGGCTCTGGGGAGGCTGTGCATGTCTTCCCGCCTGTGACACCACATCCTCCTCGCTGTCCCCACACCAGCTGGGTCACAGCAAACTCCTGAACATCTCGTGTACTTAAGCACAGCACAACCCGCCCAGCAGCTGCCATTCACACAAACAGCACCAAGGGGCAATGTTTGCATATTGTGTTAAAGAGTTTTGAAAGCACTTCGAGGTGTATAATGCTTTGTAAAATCCTTGTCTAACAAACTGGACTTTGGGACACGTGAAATTAGCCTCAGAAAATAATCTCACATCCAAGTGCAAGTCCCAGTGTCTTTTATGCAGGAGAGCAGGAAGGTTCCTGTTCCACTCAGCAGATAAAAAATGTTAATTGCAAAGGAAGTTGAATATGGAAAGCTTTATCTGATGGAGCAGTGTGTCAGGGGAAGGAGATAATCTTGAATGACCGATTCTTTCTGTCCCACAGCCATGGAAGTTAAGAGGACAAACTCAGACACAGAATCGCAGAATCACAGACTCAAACAATACGCTGAGATGGAAGGGGGCCACCAGGATCACAGAGTCCAACTTCTGGCCCTGCACAGGACACCCCAACAATCCCATCAGGTGTTGCAGAGCATCATCCAAATACTTTACGAACTCTGTCAGGCTTGGTGCTGTGACCACTGCCCTGGGGAGCCTGTTCAGTGCCCAACCACTCTGTGTGAAGAACCTTTTCCTGATATCCAACCTAAACCTCCCCTGCTGCTCTTGTTGTTTTCAGCTTTCAAGTGGCCACCCCTTTCTTACGTTTCTGCGGCTTTCCAGCCGAGCTACCTAAAGACATGAATAAACTGTCAATCTCTCGTGCACTTTCTGGAGGCTTTCTCGTCCTGAGAGATGAAGCTCTGCAAAGAGCAGCTCTGCAGGCAGTGAGGAGATTTCTGTTCCTCCAGTGAGACAGGCTGGTGACAGAGCTGACATGCCAGCCACCAGACCCACATCCTCGTTTCTGGACCAAATCGCCACGTACCTCCGTAACGTGTCCCCGGCCAGCCGGCCGATGCCCGTCCCGGTTCCGCAGGGCTCACCCGTGGGCTCACCCATCCCGCGGGATCCGGCTCCGCTCCCGGGCGGTGCAGCGCCCCCGGCCCGGGACCCCCCGCCCCCGAGAGGGGCGGGCAGGGCGACTACAAGCCCCAGGCTGCCCGGCCGGGGGCAGGGCAGCAGCGACGTGGCGCGGCCCCGCTCCGGCCGCCGGCCCCGCTCCGCCCCGCTGCGCTCCGCTCCGCGCCCGCCGGGGCTCAGCCCCCGCCATGGGTGAGTGCGGGACGGGCGGGGGGCACGGGGGGCTGCGAGCCGGGGAGGGACGGGCACGCGCTGCCCAGGGGAGAAATTTCCAAAAAAAAAAAAAAAAAAAAAAAACCAAAAAACCGAACCAAAAAACTTTGCAACTTTTCCTAAAGGCTGCGGGTGCATCCCCCGCCCCTTCCTTTCTTTCTGTTCTTTTTTTTTTAGCGGTCCCAGCAGCGCGTACAGGGAGCACAGGAGCCAAGGAATTTCCTGTGGCTCGGTGCCGGGGCTGTCCCGGGAGGGGAGCGGGGTTCGGGCGTGTGGAGCGAGCTGGCTTTGCTGTGCGGCGCCCGCCGGCCTTGGCCTTGGTGTGAGCAGAGTCCGGCTCAGCCCGCTCGCAGCCCCAGCCCGGCCGGACAGCGGTCACTGCCCTGTCCTGGGCACGGTCCCTCCACCGGCTTGCTGCGGGGAGGGAATCGCCTGGCACAGCTCCTTGCTCCACCAAACCTTCTGTCCTCGTGTGGAGATCTGAAGAGTCCTCAAATTCCCCAGCTACGTCAGAATAGACGATACACAAACTGGATTTCAGTCAAAGTTCATAAGCCTTGACTGCTTATTAAGTTAACAAGAAATGCAGCAAAACCTGATGAAATCAGCCATGGTATTTACAGTGGGACTGTCTGTGGCTAATAGAATTTGTGGCTTGAAGCTAATGGGGTGGCCACTTATGTCTCATGTTCTCAGCAGATTTTTTTTCTAATTATCTGCATAAGGTGTACAAGGAGTGCTAAAAGCAGCGCAGATGGTCACACAGAGCATGGTGGGAGGGACTGGGATAGCTGGGATGGCATAAGTAGCAGAAATGATAGCTGGGATGGCATAAGTAGCAGAAATGAAACACAGAGGGTTGCAGAATAAATAAAAATTGTTGTATTTATATACAGCCATCACTGAGAAATAGCCTTTATTGATAGCTGTGATTAAAGGCCAAGCAGAGACACTTCCCATTAAACACAGCTTGTGACAGGAAAAAAGTCCTTCAGCAGGGTGAAAAAAGTTTCCACAGTCTGGTGGTTGTGCCCACATTTTTTCCATGTGCAGTCTACCAAAACTGTGAATATTTCTAATTAAATGAAAGAATGCAGATAGCATTATGTGCTGCAAAACAGCATAAAACCCAAAACGAATCTATTTCACCTATGCTTCAAAAATGTAATTGGAGGTGAGGTCAGTGTCACTTCTGTCCCCAGAGGTCCCCACAGCAGCGCTGGCTCTTGTCCCAGTGCAGTCCCTGCTGGTGGAACATGGCTCATGGTTCACACGTGGTCACCCCTTCATCCCCTCCCCATGGCAAGAAGCACCAGCAGCACCTTGGTTCTGTAGGGTTCTTTGGGGCGGGTTGGTGTGAGTTGCTTTTGCTGCTGTTTGTGTCTTATTTTAGCTCAATTTACACACTTAGGGAACTGGCACACTCAGCCCTGTGGGAAGGGCAAGGTCAAAGAGTCACTTCTTGTGTTTGAGGGGTGGCAACAGTAAACTTTTCAGCTCGCAATGAAGTTTGTGCTGTGGGCCTGGACGAGCCTGAGCAGACTGCAATTGGCTTGGAGATCCTGAGAGCTGTGGGCTGCAGAGAGATGAAGAAATCAGGGCCACCCCACAAAGTCATGCTGAGGGTACAAGATTAACTAAAGGAGAAAATAAAGGAAAAATAAACTTTTTTGAGCAGGGCTTTTAACCACAAGATAGGAAGTAAGAATGTAAAACCTGCAGGGAGAGCTGGTTGTACCACATGCACTGAAATGTGAAAACAATAATGCAGAACAGTGCAGAGCCAGAAAGCAGAAGCTGCATTTCCTGCCCAGAACAAATTTTGTTGTTACAATCAAGAGATAACCACAGAGGATCCCACTGTACAACTCCAGGCACTACAAATCACTGTCCTGCACTTAAAAACAAGTCTTAACTCTGTTTAAAAGTCCTGATTTCAAAGTTCTGCACCCCAAATGAGTACCCCTGCAGTTAGTGGAAGCCTGGTGAGTTGTGTGACTGTCTGCAAGTGCCTCTATACATGTAATCCAGCGACCTATGGGGGAATTCCAAATCATGACTTTGTAGATGGAAAACTGTGGCTGTCTTGGGAGAGCTTTTTCCAGCCTGTGCATGCTGATAGCTTGTTTTATAGCATCAGAAAACTGAACCTGGCACTGCTTGCTTGTTTTCCAGGTCGTGCACTGCTGGTCCTCCTCTTGTCTGGAGCAGTGTCTCTCCTGGGCGGGCTGATATTTGGATACGAGCTGGGGATAATCTCTGGAGCACTGCTGCAGCTGCAGGCAGACTTTCAGCTCAGCTGCTTCAAGCAGGAAGTTCTGGTGAGCGCCGTCCTTATCGGAGCGCTCCTGGCCTCCCTGGCTGGGGGGATCCTCATCGACCGCCACGGCCGGAGGAGAGCAATCCTGGTCAGCAACTTGGTCCTCCTGGGGGGCAGCCTCATCCTCACACTGGCCAGGGCATTCCCTGTGCTGGTCATTGGGCGAATGACCGTGGGCTTTGCCATCTCTGTCTCATCCATGGCCTGCTGCATCTATGTCTCAGAAATGGTGGCTGCTCACCAGCGAGGGCTGCTGGTGTCGCTCTACGAAGCAGGAATCACCGTGGGCATCCTGCTGTCCTATGCACTGAATTACATCTTTGCGGACATGGATGAGGGGTGGAGGTACATGTTTGGACTGGCCATTGCCCCGGCGGCCATGCAGTTCCTCAGCATCCTCTTTCTCCCAGTGAACCCTGTCAAATTAAGCTCGTGGGACTCAGACTGCCAGAAGGGCCTCATCCCATTGCAGGACACAGAGGACAGAGCAGCAGCAAAGCGGGAGCCCTGTCAGGAGAAGCATTACTCATTTCTTGATCTTTTTAGGACCAGAGACAACATGAGGAGGCGGACTCTGGTGGGCCTGGGACTGGTGCTCTTCCAGCAGTTCACTGGGCAGCCCAATGTGCTGGGCTATGCCTCCAAAATCTTCCACTCAGTGGGGTTCCAGAGCAACTCCTCAGCGATCCTGGCCTCAGTTGGGCTGGGAGCAGTAAAGGTGGTGGCCACGCTGGTGGCCATGGCCTTGGCAGACAAGGCGGGCAGGAGAGTGCTGCTCATGGCTGGCTGTGTGGTGATGGCCATCTCTGTCACCACCATCGGCCTCACCAGCCGCATGGCTCCGCTGGCCATGGCCAGGGACTGCAAAGCAGCCGCAGGCCCCAATGCATCCCACAGCCTCACCCAGCACCCCCTGACACCTGTGCTCCCCCAGGCTGCTGTGTCACCCGTCCCGCCAGCGTCAGGTGCTGTCAGAAGTCAGGCAGGCCCCGGTTTTGCTTCCACAAGGAGCCTTACGGAAGTTTTTGCCAGCACTCAAAGCAAAGAGGTTGTTCCTAATCCTTCCCCCGCTCAGAAAAGGGACTTGGCAGGTCAGTCCAAGAAAGGAACACTGGAAAGCACAGGCCCTCCCCTCGGTGCTGCTCCCTGGGCACAACATACGGTCTTAAATTGGATTACGCTGCTGAGCATGATGGCTTTTGTGAGTGCCTTCTCAATTGGATTTGGGCCAAGTAAGTGTGGTGTTTATCCTTGCATTAACCCAGAGAATAAAACTAGGGCTCATCTGCAAGCTGCCTGCTTGAACCATTCCTTATGTATCTGCTGGGCTGAGCAGCTCACTGTCTGGGAACTGGAAATATGTCCCCTCCTGCCCCCTGAATAATTTTCTAGCACTGCAGTTCCGTCAGCTACAGCACTAGAGTAACTTTCTCTTCCATGCTATTCACTACCCTTGTAAAGTTGTTTTTTTCTCTGAAGTTCAATAGAAAATCAGAGCATCCTACAAACCCTACAAGCACTACATAAACTTCCTGTCACCCTGCTGAGGAGGAAAATACAGGGCTGAGGACAGAGGGACTGAAGGGCTTCTCCTGGGTGATTATGAAAGTCAGTGCAGAACTGGAAGTTGAACCTCTTTTGAAGTTTCTCAATATCAATTGGGGTTTTTATTCTATTTATTATTAATTTTTTTCATCAGATGAGATTAAAGATTAGTTCTTGCTTCCATGTAAATTCTACTGTTTTCTGGCATTGACATAAGAAAACTGCATTTAGCTCAGGAAAAGAATGTTAGGTGAGCAAGTCTCATGGTTTTGACAGCCATGCTACAAATTATTTCAAGCAAAATAACCCCAGGATGAGAGAGATTTAAAGATATGTATTGCTTTAACTCTGATTTTAGCCCAAATGCAGTGTTGTCTCCCTAACTCCACCCTTTTCTCATTTCTTTACAAAGAGCATGACCTGACAGCAGGTCTGTCAGATCTCTTCATATCCTGTGAATGGAATGACCAGCTACCCTGCTTTCTTCTTTACTCCCTGGGCCTGTTTATTGCTATTTCATGCCTGCATGAAGCGTTGAACACAGGAGGTTTGAAGTGTTCTGCTGTGATCTGTCTCTGAGATCGATGAATGTTTGACACCACCAGCCGCGGGTGCTGGGTGAAGCCAGAGTTTAAACCCCCTGCTGAAATCTCCCTTGCCCATTTCCCAAACAAATTGCTTAACTCCACACTGTCTCTGTGATCTCTCTAATCTGTGCAGTGACCTGGCTGGTCCTGAGTGAGATTTACCCTGCTGGGATAAGAGGAAGAGCCTTTGCCTTCTGTAACAGCTTTAACTGGGCTGCTAATTTACTGATCAGCCTCTCCTTCCTGGACCTTATTGGTAAGTACCCCTTCCCCTCCCTCCACCTCCCACAGCTGGTTAGGGAAGGTGGGTACCATGAGCCATTTGGAGATTAAGTGGCATTTTGATACCTGAGGACTTGAGGCTGGAAAAGGAGTGACCCTTTGCCCCTGAGAGCAGGAAAGCCAGGCACCAACAGAACTGGCCAGAGCCTCTCTGTCACTCGTTCATAAAAATCCCCCACTGCCCACTGGGCTGCACTGTAGCACCACAGTATCAGGAAGCACAGAGTCTGCAGCTTCCACACCGGCAGCTTGACAGCATTGCTCAGCAGGCACTGCTGGCCCTGGGCCTCGGCTGCCTTCTTCCCCCAGGTGCTGGCAAAGCCTGGCATGCACCAGCCTTTCCCTTTGCCAGTTTCTAGTCCAAGCCTTGCAAATAAGGAGTTTCCCAGCTCTCTTGAAGGCTTCACAAAATAAGGTGCCCCTGTCAGGCACCAATGACCACCTCACAGTAAGCAATCAGTTTCCTTTGTACCCCACAGTTGACTGCTACATTCACACACTTGAATCTGCAGATGCCATTGGATTCTCTTGGATGTTTCTTCTCTATGGGCTGATGGGAGTGATGGCTGTTACATTCATTTACATTTTTGTGCCGGAAACAAAGGGACAGTCCCTGGAGGAGATAGACCAGCAGTTCTCCAGGAAACGGTACATGTGCTGCTGTCCTGGGAGTGCTGGCTTTGGGGGCTTCCCACTGCCAGCCCCTGGGGTCTGTGGCCCTGGGCTGATGTGAAGTCTGGCCACTGCTACTGAGAAAATAGAAAATGTCAAGTTTGTGGCAGGGCTGTGGGACAGGGTGAGAGAGCTGCAGCGCCTTCATCAGCAGGTCACTGCCCTGAGCCTTGCAGCTGTGCTGCTGGAGGGCAGCAGTGACACTCAAGAAAAATGGGTTAAAAACCAGGACTCATGGTTGAGGAGAGGAGACCAGGACCAGAGTATGGGACAGGAAGGTCAGGACTGGGAGGAGGCAGGGGGGGATGATAGTCTTGTCTTTTCACCTTAGAATACTCCCAGGCTGATCCTTCTGCTCTGAGGCAGAGATATCTCCTGGAACATGGGCTCCTGTGGCAAGCACATTTCTCTCTGTGCACCTCAATAAAAAATCCTGAGAGAGAGAGAAATGTGCTTGCCACAGGCTCCCACCTGGTAATTTTCACACAAAACTTGTATTGGACTAGGGAAGATCAAAATGTGGTTTTGCTGTCCTGGTTGTGATGGAGGTGGCAGGGCAGGCACTGCTGGAGCAGGAGAGATTGTGCTGCCTCATGGCCGATGGCAAGGGGAGGGAGCACACAGCCCTCGGGGGGCAGGAGGGGTGACTGCTGTCAGCCCCTGCCCGGCTCCCTGGTGCTGCAGCTGCTGCTCCTGACCTTCATCGCTGCCCCGGCAGGGTGTGGGAAGGAAATGCGTTCAAGCAGAGACGTGGAAGAGGAGCGAGCTGCACACACGCACTGTACCAGAGAGTGGAGCACGCCAGCAGCACATGAAAGCAGCGACCTGCCTGCAGCATCGTGTGTGAGGAGCTCCACCAGCAGAGAAGCAGGCTGGGCCATCAGGACACTTCTCTGGGGCCTTGAGCTGGTGACCTCTGGTCAGTGACAGTTCTCCCTGCAGTGCCTTAGATCTGGGAACACACCAACAGCATGTCCTTTGGGTCCTTGGAGAATCACTGTTCCCAGGCAGGGAATACATCCTTCCTTTGCATATCTCTTAATTTTTCAGCATTTGTGTCTCCTGACATTTAAGAGATTAATGGTTTTATACGCAGGAATTAAAGCACAGGTTTTGCTGACAATTTCTCCATCCTTGAGGCTCTTTTGTGAACAAGGTGTGTTATTTTCCAGGTCTCAGGAACACTGGGATGGGGCTGCACCACACTGGCCCTGCCCCCAGCGGGCGGCCGGCACCGCCCATTCGGGGCTCTGCGGTCAGACCCCGCAACCCCCAAAATCAGAGCCCCCCCCACCCCCGGAGCCCCTTCCCTGCCTCCCCGCACTGTGCCGGGGGCCTGGCAGGAGGGATATGCCAGTGGGAACCGGGGGTACCCCGCCTGGGGGTGAGAGGCTGCTGGGGCTGGGCTGGGGACAAGGTGGGGGCAGAGGATGGCGGTGCTGGGGTGGGACCAGGGTCGGGGCAGCGGGCGGGGCTGGCTGTGCTGGGAGGACACCCGAATTAGCTCTGGGGCCAGCAGACAGGGCTGGGGACAGTGCCAGGTGCTGGGGTGAGGGTACAGAAAGCTGTGAGACAGCTCCTGGTAAGGGGGCTCAGTGAGCCCAGGGTAAAGGACTGTCATTCCCACTTTGTACAAAAACCCACAGTGCACTTTCCAAACCCAGCAGCTTCACCCCCCAGGAGGAGGAACCTGCGAGAGGTGCCCAGCTTGTCACACACTGCACAGGGTTTGGTGTCTGTGCCTGCACAGCCTGCAGGGCCCCTGAGGAGAGCAGGTGTGGGAGAGCCCCGGGGCTGCAGGGCAGGGTCCCAGCTCTGCTCCTGCAGCCCTTGCCATGAGGGGTGCACATTCCCAGGCATGAGACAGCTCTGGAGCTGCCAGCAGGTTCACAGGGTCTGGCTGCTCCATCGCAGCAGAGCTGGGCAGGTGGCGCTGCAAGATGGAAAAGCTGTAAAGGGGTGTCCAGATGAAAAGCTGAAGAAAGGTCAGTGGGTGCAGAAATTCAGACTGGCATCCTAGTGAGGAGGAGGTGGCCCTTATCCAGGGAGAGAGCAGCAGGGAAATAAAGGAAGTAGCTGCAGTAAAGAAGGTGAATTTGACCATGAATGGTACCAGCAGACTCACAGGAACATTTTCAAGCAATCAAAGACAAAACCTAGATGTGCTTCTGTCACTATACCAGAAGCTTAAAAAATAAGATCATGTCAAGCTTTCCAATCCTGAATAACAATTCCAGAACCAGTACAGATTTCTTGAGATGGGAAATCACAGATTCCAGTAAAAAAAACAAAAACAAAAAAACAAAAACAAAAACAAACAAAAAAAGTAGAGCCAGTACCATGTTACTGAGCCCTGATAAGAATAAAGGTAATGAACAGCAAATATAAAATGAGATTAGAGAAGTTAGTCAGCTCAGCAATCCATCAGGAAGGAATAAAAAGTGTGTTTGGGTACAATAAAGGGTCTCCAGGACCAAGCAGTGCTGGAACTGCGAGGAGGGCTGCTGCTCTGGGTTTGGTGGGGAGAGGTGCACAGGACCTGCTTCACAAGGTGTTTGTGGGAGAGCTGCTCTCTGCTAGTGACCACAAAACAACCTTTAATGCTGTAGTGGGAGAGTGCACACCAAATAAATCCAGCCTGGGGCTCTACAATTTCAAGAAAGGGAACTATGAAAAAATAAGGTGATTAGTCAATAACAACAAACCAAAAAGGAGCAGGCAGAAAGCAAGGAGCCTGCAAGTAGTCTGGAGGCGATTAAAAAATGCTCTGTTAAAGCCTAAGCAAAACATGTGCCACAACTCAAAAAGAACTAAAAGGTCCTACAAAACACCCTGCCTGACTCACTGGTAAGGTTAAGGAGGTATCACAGGGAGAAGGTCAGTGTTTTAAAAGTGAAAAGGTTTCCCACATGAGAAGAAAAGGAAAAGCCATAAAACATGGCAAGTAAAGAGTAGATGGAAAAGAGAGCTAAAAAGGAGCATGAAGATCTTGGAAAGACCTTGCAAGTATCTTCTAAAAAATCTTTATTTAACTATATCAAAAGGACGAAACTGGCTGGGGAGCCATTGCTCAATACAAAGATGCAACAGGGTGCCAGGGAGGAGAAGACATGATGAGACAGCTTGGGCACAACTGAGTGTTGTTCTCCACTGCTGCAGGTATTTGGAAGAACCTCACACCCAGTAAATCAGAGGAACTGGATCAATGTGACTTTCCAAGTGGCTGCTGTCCCAGAGGGGTGGCAGGTTGCTAGTGCAGCTCCCAGCTACAAACCAAGCTCTGGAAGGAGACCCTGGGAGCTGCAGGGGTGAGTGTCACCTCTGTCCCTGCTGGGGTGGTGGGGTCTGCACCAGCTGGGACAGAGCCAGCAGGCGTGGATGCCAGAGAGGGAAAGCTTCCCTTGCCAGCATACTGGGACTCTAGGAATATATCAAGTGTTCACATGGATAGGGAGGACCCAGCAGACAGAACAGATGAAAGATTTTGTCAAAATTCTTTTTAAAAACATTTACATTGCCAGGAGATTGAAACAATGTTTCTTTTATGTATTGAAACCTCTTTAAGGATATTCCTGTGTTGTAGGTAGCAAAGTGCAAGCTTTAACAGGCAGTTTTTGAAGATAAATGAGATTCAGCAGCCAGACTGCCCAAGAATCTCTGTTGGGTCTCATTTTATTCAGTGTTGGCAAGGGAATGGACAGCAAAATCTCCATGCTTGTGGATGACACTAAACTGTTTTAGGAATGAACACATTTTGCCATTCACAAAGGGCTCCATAAAACCCTAACAAATGTGAATGAGGGGGCAAAAAGGGCAGCTGGGTTGGGTGTGCTGGGGAACGCTGCAGGCTGGTGCCAGAGGCCTCTGAAGGCTGGCTGGGGTCAGCATGGATGGGACGAGTGCTCGGCTGAGTGAGTTGGATCCCTCCATCACAGTCTAACTGGACAAATGTCTCCCCACTCCAAATTTTGACCCATTAACATAGCAACAGGCTGTTTCTCTTCTTCTCTCCCCTGAGGCTGAGACCTCATAAGACTAGAGGATACAGAAATGCTTGAGGCAGTGATAAATCTTCTTTAGTGGGCTTTTATTTCCTTTTCTTTCACAATATTTTCTTTAGTTTCCTAGCCAAATTTTTTCTAAGGAAAGATTTCTGACTTCCTTTGAGCCACAGCTCAACATCTGTCCACATTGGGGGCTGAAGTAATACACTGTTAAGGGGTTTTGATGTCAAGCCCAAAACCCCACCAGGGATTTCTGCAGCTTTCCCCTTTCCTCCCTCCTCCTCTTCAAACAGCCTTTCATTTGCTCTCACTAATTGTGCTGTCATGCCTTTCTTTTTGCCCCGCTTGTGCAGACAGCCTTCCATGCAGACAGGTTTCGGTGACAGATGCCTGTGCCATGAGCTGTGCGAGGGGCGGGCTGTGCTGCGGAGCGTGCGCATCGCCGGAGCCGCGCTGAAATGATCCAGGCACGCATCCAGCCCGGCACGGATTAGCCACTGCCTTCCCTGCCTCCCCCCGGGGTGCTGCTGGATAATCACTGCCGGTCGGGAGAGCCCCGCCGGGCCCAGCCCACCCACAGACACCACTTGCTCCTCAGAGTGGGCAGGAAAAGATCAGCAGAGCATCTCTTGGAGAACTGAAGAGGAAAGTCTTCCGGAGGATTCGGGCTGGGCGCAGGGATGCTGCAGAGCCTGGTGTCCCAGGGAAGGTGGCTGTTGGGGCAGATCTTTAATAAGCACCAACCAGCCACCCCCCACTCTTACACGTGCTGCTCTAGTGTGCCATAATCAAAATCTGAATGGTGTGAAAAATAAGTACAAACTTCGGCTGGCCCAGACTGAGTTCAGGAACCAGCTTGCAGAGAGGTGATGTGAAGCGTCAGTGGCAGCGTGTACCATCCCTGAGCCCGCAGTGTCCAGCTGTGGTAACCTGATCCAGGTGATAGACTGAAAGCAGAGCAAGGTGTGAGTCCCTGCTGCAAATATTCCCACAACTCAGCAGAGAAATGTGGGATGTGAGTCCACATCCCTTTTGCGCATGTGAAGGCAGCAAGCTCAAGGACTGGATCCTGCTTAGTCTCTGCTCGGGGGGATACAGAGCTGGCTGAAAGGAGCCAGAGTACGTGAAACACGATAACTGGAAAAAATACAAACCAGAAGATGGGCTGTTTAATGCACTACAGATCCAGCAACATAACCAGAGCTGAACAAAAAGCATTCCTCATACAGGAACAAAGATACCGGTTCAACCCAGGCAATACCTGGAAGGAGATGGGTGTGTTGTGTTTTGCCAGCTCGTGTGTCTCCAGGCACTGCGTGGGTCAGACCAAAGCCTAAAACACGGCGGGTGCTTCCTCCTTTTACTGCATCTCTCCCCTCTGCAGTGCTGCTGCCAGCACCAGCACCTCCAAGCTCTCCGGGTTTGGTAACTATGGCCTGTGCCCTTGTTCCTCCTGCTCCATCTGGCCTTCTTCCTGCTGCTCCTGGGCCCAGCTCCCCCAGCCCTAAGGTGTACTAATTCAATAAACAGAGGGAAGAAGGAGAGTTGCTGTCACTTTTAATCACAGCAGAGAAGCAGAGACACAAAGATAAGGTCTCCATCCCGTTGCTGATGGTTTGCAGAATGAGTTGCTCTGACAGGTCACCCACCCAGAAGAGCCTGTTGTCTGTAGGGAGGGAGACAAGATATCTGTGGCTGGGCTGGGGTGAGACCTCAGGTGCAGCAGGAGCAACACCAAGACCATTGCTCTTCCCCTGAACCTTCCAGGACAAATTGAGTTTCAAAACAAATCAGTGCCTTTACTTTCCGTTTTTCTTCAGGTGCTTTTCAGCCACTGTCACCTCTGGGAATCCTCCTCTCCTTGCCACCATGACAAGAGTTGCAAGGACCCATTTCCACTTGTAAAGGTCCTCTGCAAGGGTCTGGGGGTAATGTTTAGGTTCAGGTGCCACAGTCCCAGAGCTACAATCCTGGCTCCACCCCTGTGGCAGTGTCCCGGCTCACTCACACAGCTCCTGGGGGTCACAGCCATCCTTTTGTTCTCACTCAAACTCACAGCTGAGTGCTGGTGCACGATGTGACCTCCTGCAGCAACACAAATAAAATGTCAGCACTATGACTATTAATAGTGTTTCTATTCCTGCTGCCATTACGATGGCTTTTGCTACTATTAGTAATAATATTTACATATGCAAAACCACAGATGCAAAACAGATGTTTTGGTTGGGATCTCTGAAAAAATCTTGTCTCTGCCACATATATTTATGACAAATATTGAGGGTTAACCACACAGAGTGCCATATAGAGAACAAATAGATGGGGAAAAAGAATGAAATAATTCCTTCCATATTCCTAACAGAGGCCAAAACTTATCCATTCCCTCTCTCTGCTTCTCTCCTTTCCAGCATTTGAGACTTTTCCAATACCAGGCCAGGGATGGTTTCCATATTTGTTCAGACTTGTCTAGTTTTATTTTCCAGTTCAGCTATTTTTTCAGATGCAGCCTTTCCTGATGGATGGAAAATACAAAAGGAATTGCTCATCTGCTCCCTGCAAGCTTTTTCCTGACCACTGGGAAGCTCAGGCACTATTCCAGCCCTGGACTAAACCTTGCCTTATGGAGAAAACTTGATCCTTGTTTGCTGAGTTCACACGTCTGGGAATAATTTAAGCTAAGGGGAAAAGTAAAAGTGAGAAGGACTACCACTGTCTCTGAGCCCACCTCATTCCCTCCAGCATGCAGCCCTGCCTGGGAGGATGGCTGTGGCCATGGATGAGGAATGATCACATCCCCACAGCTGGCCAGTGCTGGAAAGCAAGAGAGTGGCAGCTCAGGGCAGGGCAAGAGTTTTGGCACTTTCACCCAAGCTTGTTTCACATTAAAAACAGAATCTGCCAGCACCAGGGCATCCCCCTCTGCTTTTAGCAGTGGCTGGTGTAGGACTCAGGGACACAGCCAGGAGGATGAGGAAAAGCAGAAGAACAAAGCTGAAACAAGTACCTCTCTTAAAGGCATTGATGAGTAGCTTTGCACTGGAGTTATGCAGAGCCCCACCAGCACAAACAGCTTCCCTGTGAGCCTGCTTTGGCCTTTTATCCATATATTTACAGTTGTGGGAACACCAGACATTCCCTGCATCCACGGGTCTCATGTTTGTGGCCAGCTAACTAACTTCAGTCCTTTTCTACTGACAAACGCCCTGCAGGACACCTTAATATCCCTGAGCAGCCCCAGGTCCAGCTGCTCCTCCCATGAACAGGAGGAGGAAGAGGAGGAGAAGGAAGGCTCTATTTGCTGTGCAACAACACAGCAATGCTTGAACAGAGAAAGTCACCAGACAGCAAACGAGTGTCCCTGAGCACTCATGAGTAATAAAGTGCCCCACAAACTAAAGAGCCCCCAAGTGCTACTGAGGACTAAGTAGTCCCTGAATACTCACATCTCTCTCAGGTCAAATTCCACTCTTTAAACCAATCCCCATTACATTTTACACATCGGGCTGTAGGAGGCCTCCAAGGGGTTGTTAGAGTCTATTGTAGGGGAATAAAGAAAGTGTCAAAAAGACTTTTAATGCCCAGTTAAAAGTGGCCAAAATACAGTCTGCAGTTACATGATAAGCTGCAAGGTCTCTATTGGGAGAAGTATTTTGGTTTTTCAATTGTCTCAACCCTTGCATACTTGCAAGAGGCCGGCCTTAGCTCTGAACCAAAGCTTTGTCAAGTACATTAAAACATTATTAAAAGCCTGGCTTTTGTTCCATAAAGACTTTTAATGCTTGCTGGTTTGGTTTTGGTTTTTTCCTTTATAATGTTTAAGACCAGTAATTTTTGAAGATACCAGAGCACTGCAGATTGCTGCAGCCTCTCTGTGGTTTGCAGCACCAATACTTTCTCCAGCACAGTAGCTGTCCTGCCACTGCCATCCCACTGTGCAAGTGTGGGAATCAAAGTGCTCGGGGGGATTAACAACTCCAGAGATGAATAATAGGGCAGTGCCAGAGCCAGAGGACAATGCCTGAGTCCCATGTTCATGGACTCTACTCATTGCAAGAGAACATATTCACAGTCCTCTCTCGGTGCAAATTACCCTCTTTAAAGGGAATCTTGGGAGATTTCACCTACTTACTGCTTCAGTTACCCTTTTTCATGAACAGGTACCTAATGGCTATGGACTACACCTGGTGTCCACGGCTCTGGTGGTATTTTTATGGAGATATTTGGACATCAAAAAGTTAGGTATTTGAACAGCTAGCATTTTGTTTTTTTTTTTTTTTTAAACAGATCTGTAATTCATTCAAAGGTTCAGTCTCAGAGTGTCAACAGGCAAGAGCTGCCAAGCTGCTGAAAACAGGGTGTTTTTCACCATCCCCTCTTTGCTCCTCTGCACTGTGAGGGCTCTCTGGGGTGGACAAGCCCCGTGGTGCTGTTTTGCTGATATTGCTGTGCTTTGGGAAGGGTGTTTGCATAGTAGCGAGCAAGGCCAGCACACAAAATTAATGACATTTGAAGTTCAGTGCAAGTCTTGACTGTCAGGAATGCAGCACTGAAAACAAAACTTTAAGCTTCCATATTGCAAAACCTATTAACTGCTTTACCGTTTTTGCAGTCGTGCCAGCTCACTCATACTGCAGCTTTTACCAAGGCATGACAGCTCATTTGTTTAGCTTGGGCCAGGCTTAAAGTTCTGATGAAGCCTAATCTTGTGACCTGTATTTATTTTGGCCAGGGATGCTTTTTGCACAGACGACTTCCTATCCTCCCTAATCTTTCCCGCAGGAAAGGAGCTGGGAGTTACGAGTCAGGGGAGGAAGGCAAAGCCAACCAGACATGCAGTGAGAGAGAAACAAGTGCTGCACATGTCAGTGAAGTGGTCCAGGTTCAGGGACCCTGTCTGTTAGGGGAAGGAATTAAAGGGGGAGTCAACACCTCCATTGTTGTCGTTTGAGATGTGTCAAATCCATTATGGTTTCTCTGGAATTTTACCCATCTGGAAATATGGCTGTCTGTAACTTGGACAGCTTCACAACTTAAGGATGGAAATGTCTCTTCTTGGCTTGAACTTAGCACACATCCCACTGAAACAGAGAAGAATTCTGTGGGTATAACCCCCCAGCAACCCCATGGGATGTGTCACAGGTTCCCCACAGCTGTCAGTCCCCCATGGAGCAAGCTGGCCCTCGGCAAAGTGCCTGTGGGAGGAGTTGCTCTCTCCTGTGTGACTACAGAGGGAGGACAGACCCTGTGTCAGGCAGCCCAGCTGGATGCCAGCAGTTCCATATTGTGAGCTCCCTCACTCCTCACTTCCATTTCTTCTAAAACTAACTCAGAGAAACACATTCAAGTATCTGCCTTGGGCATCAGGCTTTCACCACCCCTCTAAAATCTGCCTCTTCGCATCCCCTGCAACCACAGGTCACTTGAACATTATGTGTCCATTTACTGGAAAATCTCTGAAAGAAATCAGGGAAGGTGTAATTGGTTCCAGTCCTTCACCCTCTGCTTTAAAATGCAGGACAACACCAAAGTGTGCGGAGAAGCCCCATCAGGACCCTTCTGGTACCTTTGCAGCTTGAGCTACACCAGAGAGCACCCAGCCTTCCCCTTGGCCTCACCTTCAGATACCCTAAACAGTAGCTGTAAGATTAAAGACAGAGGAAAAAAGAGAGAAAACCTCAGCACACCCTTCTGGTTGTTTTCCGACAGAAAGCCAGAAATGCCCTGTGGTGGCATTTACCCAGTTCTGAAGGCACAAGTCACCCGGGACATGACACCATTTTTCCACTGGAAGCCAGATGCTTGAAGTACCAAACTACTTTCTAAAAATGTCTTTTCTATCAAGTTGTGAAGAAATGTGGTAAGCACAAACCTGCCTTTCTAATGCAGCAGTGAAACTCTGCACTGTGCTGGCACTAGAAATGCTGGTGACCTTCACAAAACCCCTATTTTATATTCAGAAATAGGGCTGTGAATGCAGAGCCATAGCAATGGGGCAGAGGGGATTTTTGAAAGACAAACTGCCAGTCGGGTTTGGTTTCTGTTTGATATCTTGAGTTTGACCAATTCCCATGAGTTAAAATAAAAAAAAAAAATTGAGTGGCTGGAAATATTCCCCAGTTTCATTCCCATGGAAGAAAAGTGCTTAAAAGCATTCTAAGGTTAATGGGAATATAATGAAAAAGACATTTCTGTAGAGCAGCATTTTGAGTATATGTCTCCTTTAAATACATTTTCCAAGCATTAAAGCAGAAAAATATGGGATAGAGTTCAAATCCCTCTCAAACCTCTGGAAATTGGGTGGCAAGGAACCAATCTATTGCACTGCTGCAGGGATGCTCTAGTTCAGGGCTTAAAGGCTCTGCAGTGGCTGTGCTGAGAGTCAGCACCCACATGAGCAAATCCCCCACTGAGTGGGAAGCAGAGCACCCACGTGTGCTCTGGTAAAAGCCCTGAAACCCAGCCCAGCCAGGCAAAAGTTGTGTGCACTCTGCCTGCAGGGATTTGTCCAGGAATGACACCTTTCCAAGGCTGCCTGACACTTTTTTTTTTCCCTCAGAGGAGAAAGTGTCATCCTAAAGCTTTCCTAATTAAGCAGCTGGGGAGCATGTGGGCATTCTGCACACCTAATTGCCATCTAACCACTGGCCAAGAGCTGGGATTTGGGAAGATGGTGAAGTTGATCAGCAGCAGGGTGACACTTACTCCCCAGTGTCAAGCAGCCTGTCCCAGAGGTGCTTCACAAACCCAGAGGTGCACAGGAGCCCAGAAGACATTAATTGCTAAATCAGGGATGATTCTCCCTCCCATCTGCTCAAAGGGGCTGGGATTTGCGGAGGAGCTCACAGCAGCTGCACGTGCTCACTGTGTGCTTTCCCTGCCTGCCTATGTGCTAGCTGTGACTGCATACAAAGGTTGGTAATGCAATTACACATATATCATGTTAATTAATTGTGCCACCATTTAAACCAAAGAGAAACACAGGCATAATAAACAGTTTAATAATTAATATTTCATTATTATATTTTCTTTGTGGTTTACAAATATACTGACATTGGACTAAAGTGGTTGCAAATGTTTTGGTAAGAATGTCAAACCCACAAGCAATGTTAGAAGAGAGCCTGAATAGGCCACTGGCTTTTAAACTACTTGAGAGCTGCTTAATGTGCACTGTGCACTGAGCTTAGGTCTACAACAACTGCCTTGCAAGGTTACCCCTTGGCAGAACTGTGACTTAAAATAGCCTTAAAAAGGCTTCACCATCAATGCACATTTCAAACCCTAGGGATGTGTTTTATGCAGAACAGACACGCACAAATCTCACAGGTGATTTGCTGAATCAGGACAATAAAGTGGGAATTATTTTCTGCCACTGCCTTGTGCTTTTCTAAGACACTGAATTTTAAATGCCCTGCCAAAGAGGAACACTGATCTCGCCACTGATGTGCTCTTGTCCTCTCTGCTCCAGTGCCACCCTGCCTGGATGTGTTGCAGCCCAGAGGTGAGGGCCCAGCAGATCAAATCCATTGCACACTCCCACATTATAGATGTTAGCAGACAAGCTCCTCATGACCCCTCACCTTTCTGCCACGGGAAAATGCTGGGAGGCTCATTTCCTCTGAGGACAAACAGCAGCAGTTCCACATGGCAGGACAACACTCCATTGAGGAGCTCCCTTTGCAGTGCAGGTAAACAGTTGTGCAAACCTTGAGCAAAGTTCTCAAGAATTGTCAGGCTGAGGACACAAGTTTTTAATTTCTATTGACTTAGTTTAAGTGCCACAGGAGGCTCAGGAAAGAAGGATGAAAAGAAAGGCTGTGGTGATGGAGTGCCCAGCTGAGCTAGTGAGAAGCAGTCGGAGCAGAGCAAAGCAAACACGGGGCTGGCTGCGGGCAGCGGGGCCGGCAGCCTGTGCCGCCCGTCCTGTTTGTGTTTACGGGACACAGCCCCTGCCACCAGCTGCTCTGTGCTGCTGGAGCAGCACTTGCAGTGATGGGTGGCCTCTGTACCTGCTGGGCCATGAACAGCCCGAGGCAGCACCACTCCATATCCCGGGTCTCTCCCGGGTGTGCCGTGCCCGGCGTTCGGACCCTGCACTGGGGACAGCAGGACAATGTGTGTCCAGACAGGGACACAGCAGCAGCTCCCTGCAGCTCCCTCCGTGGGACAGCAGTGACATACAGAGAGGTGACAGCTACAAGGAGAAGCCAATGGGTGCCTTATCAGTTATCTGTGGCTCACTGACTCTTTGCGTGTGCAGAGCACATGTAGAAAGACAAGCTTCATCTTGCAGTTTAGCAGCATTCCCAGAATGTGTTTTTAGGAAGCCACGATGATGTTCCGGCATTGGATCACCCCTAAAAGCCACCAGCCATCACCGTGGCCCGTGATGTCAGCCCTGAGCAGTGCTGGTCTGGGGGAGTCTCCAGAAGACAAGCACCTTACAGCCCCATGTGCCACATACCTGAGAAAGGATTTAGGAAAGGAAAAGGATTTAGAGTAGCTGCGTTCAGGCATTCATTACCAAACCATGTTAACGCAGGGAAGTGAAGAGGCAGCTACCCCCAGCACCCACAGCCACCTCCCCTCTGAGACCCTCCAGAGCCCCCGTTTGCCCACTCTGACGAGCAGCTCCCGACAGCCGGTCTCCAGCTGCAGCCAGCGCGGTTGGCTCTGCACGATCTTTAATTTATCATCACCCTTGACCTGCATCACGTCCTGCAGAGAGCACCAAGGTGTGTGACCCCAGCCTGTCGCAGTGCCGCGGCCGCAGGGCTCCTGCCGAGGGCGGTGGCAGCTCCCTGCACCGAGCAGCCCCAGCCCCAGCGCTCCAGCCTGCCAGCGTGTTTGCAGAGCAGAGCGTGTCATACTTCTAAAGAGTGACAAATTGCCAGGAAGGGCCCCCCCGCACCCCGGCTCTGCTCTGCACAGCCCAATTCCCCCGTGCCGCATTAACAGCTAATAAAACAATAGAGCTTTTAGTGGGGAACTTCAAAGGGTTCTCAGGCAGATGAATGAATTTCACATTTCTTCACTTACTGTCAGCACTAAGGGAGAGAAGGGCAGGCTGAGGTCGAAGGCTTCAGCAGGCAGCAGCAAACAAATACAGCCTGGTATCCGGGCTACTGCAGAAAATGGAGTGGGAAATCGGCTATGCACTTATCAAGTACCAGGATTTGCATCCACTCAGCTCATCCACTTCAGCTGCCCTATTTTCTTTCTTGGTTTTCAAAAAAAAAAAAAAAAAGGTACTATAAAAATTAAATAAACCTCCATAGTTACACCTAAACCATAGGCTGAGCCAACAACAGCTCATTTCAGTGTGGAGAATCTTTAGGCAGTCTGGCCCAAACTCAAGCAAACATAATCATTTTCAGCAACACAATTGTATTTGGTAAATGTGCCTTGAGGTCCCACAGCTAATTCATAACTACGTGTCCATCTACAAAATACATTCTGCAAACCATTAGCTCATTGTCATGTGCAGCCACAATGAGCACCTACATGAATTAAGCTATGAGCTGAGTGACTAAGAGTGGGTTAATACTACTTAAAAGATATTTCTGGTTTAGGACATGGAGAAGGAAGTACAATTCAACAGGAAAAATGGAGAGAATAATATTGTATAGCTCAAATCATAGAATCACAGAATTGTTTGGGGTGGATTTTAAAGCTCATATGATTCCAAGCCCCCTGCCATGGGCAGGGACGCCTTCCATTATCCCAAGTTGCTCAGATCTCTGTCAAACCTGGCCTTGAACACTTCCAGGGGTGGAGCAGCCACAGCTTCTCTGGGCAACCTGTGCCAGGGCCTTGCCACCCTCTCAGGGAAGAATTTCTTCCTAATATCTAATCTAAATCTTCCATCTGTCAGATTAAATCCATTCATCCCTTGTCCTAGCACCATCTGCCTGTGTAAAAAACATACCTCACTGGCTGCGTTAATAAAGATTCCCCTGCAGGTTGCTCTCAGATGGGGCAAGGAAAACCCAGAGCTCAGGACCATAAATTGCACCTACAACAGTGGTGCTCACTGGTGGAGGAGACCATCAAAGTCACCAGCAAGACTCTGCCCGCCAAACCTTCACGAGGGGTGGAGCCTAGAGGGCAGTTTGGAAGGAAATAGGAATGGAAAAGATTCTAAGCAGATGAAGCATCATTTCATTAAACTGCCACAAGCAACACAGCTCAGTTTCTTATATTTCTTCTCTCTTTTCTGACCAACTTTTGTTAGGTCGCAGCCTTTACCCCCACACAGTATCTGAGGAAGAAAAGAAAAATCTGATTGTTGTGTGCATGGCTTTTTTTTTTTTTTTTTTTTTTTTTTAATCCTTATGTATACATGATACCCAAAACAATAGGAATAAATTATTCTAGTTTTCAGAGCTGGCATGTTTTAGCCTCTTGAATACCATAATCTATATTCTACATCACTTCCAAGCACAGCCCAAATTGTTCTGCAAAATAACTTTAAAGGTTGCAGTCATTTATGTCGCGCTCAAATCTGCTGCCAAATTATCAAAGCATTCTGCATTTGGCTGTCCTTCCAGCCACGCCTGCATTGGACACTTTTCCAAGGGCTCCCCGTGGCCGTGCAGGGGCAGTGTTTGCAGGCAGGGAGCTCCCGGGGAGCCGCGGCACCGCTCAAAGCAGCCGGCTGGCAAGAGGGGAGGGAGGCTGCCTCCTGATAACTGAGCTGACAATTTCTAGGTTCTCTAAAGCCAGACCCTTCCAAGAATGCCCTTTGTTCAGCAGTTGCTCCATTCAGTCTCTCTCCCTGTTTGCTTGTAATTTATTCCTTCTAAAAGCCTTGCCCTAGGCCAGCAGAAAATGAAAACAAGGAGCCAGATTTTCTTTTTTTTTTCTTTCCTCACTTTTGCTCTTTCATCAAGAACAGTGAAAATTTGGCACAGTCAAATATTTTGTTCAGCTTTTTCTTTCAGTCTTTGAAGTCCCCTAAAGCCTTGGTAGGAGTCTAGGCTTCCACTCACATCTGCTTTCCATGAAGCCATTTACCGCACTTTATTTTGCCATATTAGATTTTTCAGGACAGGGACAGAACTAACGAAGCATTTACATTCTTGGGAAAGTGGCATAGATACAACTACCACATTACTCTGATAGAAACAAACTACAACTGACATATTTCAAGTTCTCAAGCAAGGAGCTGTGTCATGCCACAGGCAGCAAAGACTCCTGGGCTGTTGGTTACCTCATTTCTTCCTAATGCTCATTTAATATCAAACACCCTCATTGCAACTTTCGTTTACACAGTTATTGAGGGATGCTCTAGTACCTATAGGAAAATGAAGGCAAATGTCCTGCAAAAGGGACAGCTTAGATGAAAGCTTAATGAAAGCAAATTGTGTCTGAACAGAAGCTGCATCAGAGACAGTATCAGTGACACAGAGCACTGTCAACAAGATAATGGCATCACGCTGCTGATGAACTGCTAAAGCATTTCTTCTACAGGCAGAAGACTAATCCCCTGACAATGCTCCATTCCAAGACCTCTGTTGCTATTAGAGCAGGGAAAGGGTGTTGACTGAATCTCTGTCAGGAGGATCCTGGCAATGCCTAACAGAATATTGATTATCCTGCTGTTTTCTATTTTGCACTTCTCTCTTCAATAACCAAACCCCTCCTCTAAGAAATATTTGTCTACTTCTCATAGAGAGTATTATTAAGAGAGTTCTAAGTCAGAAGTGATAAAGCAGCAACTGAGAAAAATATGCCTTGGAGGAGGCAAGATCAAGAGCCCAGCAAGCTCATCCTTTGAGCATGATCTCCAATGGCCTTTTGAGCTTAACAAGGGGGAGTTTGTTAAAAAGCCAACTGGAACTTGGAAAGTTCATCACAGGATTGCCTATCTAAGCTCAGCACAGCTTCAATCACTGAAGCTCATGGAAGAAACATTTTTTGGAATCCAGCCCTTTGCCATCCAGGCAAAGGACCAAATCACAATCAAATGGCAAAGTATGAAATGTGCTTGGATTTGTTCAGGCTTGGGAGGCAAAAGTAACTTCTGGTTGAACTTGATCACAGGGGCTGTGCATCAGCAGGTGAAAGTCTTCATAATATTGCTTAACATTACTTAGGACAGAAATGGCCAGATCAGGCTCTTACATGTGGCTTTGAGCAGGCAAAAGCCAATTTTGTTGTCTATACAGACATGGAAGTCACACCCCATGTACAGCTATGAACAGCTGCAAGGAAGTTGATAGCACAGCCTCCCACCTCAGTTTTCTCTGTGTTTGAAAGTGAGAGAATAAGGTGTCCAGAATGGAAGTTATTTACCACATCCTGACACTGAGAGGTAGGACCGTGGATACAGGAGGATAATCCTGGGATTGCTGGAAAGCATGGAGAGGGTGCATATCCCCCATCTTCGTAAAGCCCCATTCAGTTTCCCCTGTGCTGGTCCCCTCCCTTCTGCTACATCTTTCTTCCTAACACTTTCTGCTTCTTCATCTCTTTCATGGACAATGTTTTGAAGGATGGAGGATATTGAAATAACCCACAATTGCAGTTCCCAGAAGATGACAGCCCTGCAAGAGGTGTCACAATCCTGTAGGACACCCTCACTGCTGCCACGTGTTTTGCTGCTGAATTGCATAGCCCTTACAAAAATACTGAGACATAATTCAGGTGTGTAAAAGTAGCTTAGACCCCAAAACCTTCCCCAGCCAGGGCAGGGGATCAGGTGCCCCATCAGTGTTCAGGTGTCCCCTGTCCAGACAGACCCAGGTCTTGCTGGGAGGTGCTTGCAATCACTGGGGCAGGGGCTGAGGTGGATGTCAGGAGGTAGGGGCCCAAGAAAGGGATGCTTTCCCCTGCTGCCCTAGCAATTCAAATTATTTCATGATGGCAGAAAATTAGGAGAGGAAAAAACCACAGCGCTATGTTAAGGAAAAAAAAAAAAAAAGAAAAATATGATTTTAAAAAATGCTGTGCCAGGTAAAACTCCTCTGCTTTGTTATTATGAGAATTCCCAGCACTGATAATTTCTCCTAGTTGCTGGTTTGTAAGTTACTTCTGAGTAGAAAATTCAATTACATGGGCCAAATCAACAATAATGTTTTTCCTGGCAATGGTTCATTTTGCCAGTGGAAACATTTCCCCCCCCTCCCTTTTCTGGATTCAGCTCTGCAAAGTTGCTAAATTCTTCCAGATCTCTGGTCTGATGTGATCATAAATATCCTGATTGTATTCGACTGATTGACAGACTGGGGATGGATTAAGTGGGGATTACAGCCTGGAATGATCAAAATGTGCTTTCATGGTCAGTAACTCTGCAATAAGTCATAGTTCCAATGTACATTAACTATATAATCTAATTAACATGGCTGTTTATGTATTTAATATTATTCTTAAAACTTTTTAATAAAAGAGGTTTTAAGGAGAATTAAATGTTGTTTAAAGTATAAGGACCTGTTCCTTGAATGAACAGTAGTTTGGGGTTTGCTCTGTCATTAAGATGACTAATAAAACTCTCTCTTACTATTAAAATGAGATTTGAGCAGTATGATGGGCCTAATCCTGCCCTAACTAATAGGTGTGTTTTCTCTGTTTTATTTAAAGTTACTTCAGGTGTCGTAATTCAGGGCAGAATTTAGTCCATCAGGATTAGAAAACTACTTTTTAATCAACTGAGAATATTAAATATATGTCCATATAGGTACATAACAAAAAGTATTCTAAGGTGCTCAGCACTCACAGATCTCACAGCTGTCATTATTTACTGAGCAGGAGCAGCAGGAATTAGCTTTATGGGTACAAATCTTAAATGTTTTACTTCACAGGTTAACATCCCCCATACATACCTAATGATATCAAACTGAATGAAACAATTCATCAAGGCAAAACTCCCAACGACAACAATGTGTTCAGCAGCTGCACTTGTGAATATAAAAAGAGCTGGCTACTTGATGGCAAGGGCAGGGAATTATAGTGGAGATGTTATGCAGTTGTCCATAAAAAATGAAATCTAAAACGAGTAAATATTTTGCAGGACATGGGGTTCCCTGCTGTCTCCAATGCACCAGTCTCAAAGTCAGCTCCTCAGAGGTGTGGATCATATTGCTCTGCAGCTATAGTGCTCCTCCAACACCCTTTTAAGTTTTCAGATTTTTCATTTTCACTTGAGAGGTTCCCAAGCCAGTTTACCATGGTGTGTTAGTAGTGCTGGGCCGTGTCCACAGAAGTCAGGGGGAGAGGGAGCCCTTCTGCCCTGCTCTCTCTCACTGCATGGCCAACTTCTCACCTGTGTTCTTACAGCATTTTCCTGACCTGAGACACTCTAAAAAGGAGCTGAAAAATTTCAGTTTGTCCAGCTGTTGGCTTCTGATGTCCCTCCCTGCTCCCCCCCTGGTCAGAGGATGCGCCCAAGGGACAGCTTGTTCTGGTGTGTGGCCATCTCTAAACCAGGGTCAGGACAGACACCACTGACCCAGACTCAGGACCTGACCTGGAGATCAGAGAAGGGGTCAGCCCTCTGCACATCCCAAACCTGGGGTCCTGGCACAAATCACAACTCCACTGGCTGTCACCAGAAATCCGGGATGGCTTGCCTTGAGACTGACCTTGCACAAGTCAATCCATCAACACCAGGATGAAACCCACTTCATGGTTCTGCTGATCCGCCAAGCCACAGAGAAAGCTCTGCCCAAAGTCCCTTAAATGAAGCAGGAATGTTTCAATTTAAAGGAATTAAAAGCATTTTTAAAATGTGATGGCTCCCATCATACCAAGTCCCTGCACAGTGCACTGCCCGACAAACCTGATTATTCTCCAGCCAGCCAGGGGCTTAGAAAGTATGTTGAGCACTCAAACCATTTTAGATCCCACAGCACTGTACATACCCAGAATTCGAGCAGAGTTCACATTCAAGGGCTTATAAAAACTTGAACACACTCCAATAACTTAAATCACTCAGTGAGGTTTACAGTGATTTAAAGCCATTGGAACTCTCCACGTTTGGTGCACAAGGGCTCCAGCTTGGAAAAGAATCAAGGCATGTTCCAGCATGGCAGCTCCAGGCATATTGAATCAATTTCAGCATGTAAAAATAATTAACAATGATAAAAATACATTAATAATACTGTAATTATAAGGCCAGACCAAAGTTTCAGCCTGAAGAAAAAAAAAAAAAGAAGAAATTCAGCAAGGTTTGTGAACAGCTTGGACTGGGACTAATGAGGGATTTCAGTGACAGGAAAATGAATTGAGGCAAATCAAGGGTAAGGAGCAAAGGAAGATCACATTTGTCAGTAGTTTTAAAAGTTATACTGGCCTGAACTGCAGGACTTGCTAAATTCTTCCCTGGAGGTGTGCCAGCACAGCACTGCTAGGCCAAGGGATCAGAAACAATCCAAGGTCCAAGTTCTTGCAAGCCATCAGGACAAGGATCAAATGCTATATATCATGGAGCTGGCTCATAAATCTCCACTTTCTAGTAGCTTTGAGTAGGGAGGCCAAAAGTAGCACCTGTCTGGAAAGGATGCCACGCTGTCTGAAGGATGCTTTTCCAGAACCAGCTCAGTCCCTGTAGGGTGATGTCAATCCCCCAGGGCACAACAGGGCTTTGGCTATTTCTACATGAACTTTCCAGCACCTGGTACAGTGGCTTCAGCTTGGACCAGCACCAGGAAATGCCTGAGGTTACAGGAATAAATACTGCCAGGGACATTAACCACCAAATGGTTTAGTCACATCAAACAACTGATTTGTTTTGGTCAGCAGTCCAGGATGATTCTTATTTCATCAAGGCTGATTCACCCATCCCACTCTGTACTCAGCCATCATGCAGGTGCCTCCTTGAGCCTTCCAATAACAACTCTGCAGAAAATTTTGTAAAATAAACTAACAGCACAAAGTCTGTCCAAGGCTGTGAGAAAAAAAGAAGTAAAAATGAAAATTTCTAGTGCACATTGTTTGAGAGAAAAGGGTTGGGCATAGACAGGTGATATCACCTTTTTGTAGGGGAAAGACATGTTAATTGGAATTACCCTGGCAGAAGTATTTTCTCATTGTTCATGTTAAGGTGAGTTTCTGCACACAGAAGATAGTGACTCTGTTCCCAGAGCCACCCCAAAAAGAAAAAACCCTTATCATATGCCATTATATCCCCAATTCTACTGCAGTTTTGAAATTAACCTTTTGCTTTGGCACAAATTCCCATCTCATTTTCTGTGAAACACAGCAGAGCTCAGGACAAATGCAACCAGAGATTTTTATGGAGGAAAAAAAAGCCTGTAAATCCTTTACTATCTTTAATCATGAAAATAATTCAGTTGCTGCAAGCCTGATATTAATGGCCAGGGCCCAAGGACCTTGCAATTCACAAAAGCACTGAAGGGATCCATAAAGAGTGGCTGGCCATGAGGAATTTACACTTGTTTTTTAAAGGGAGTAAAAATGTGGCTGTAGCAATTTAGAAGAGTTTATATATTCTGGCCTCAGAGAGGTTTAAATCACTCAGTTGAGAAAGATGCATTGGTGCATTAGTGAGCCTTCAGGCAACGCAAAAGGCCAGAAGAAATTATTATCACAGGAGCATTTTGGGCAGAGAGTGCTCTGAAATCTTGCTCTGCCCCTAAGTGGAGTCCCTGACTCACACTCAGAGCATCCTCCCAACTTCCCCCTTGTCCCTTCCAGCCCTCCACACCCCCAGCAGGGCCCCTCACACCCAGCTCAGGTCCCCCAGCTCCCCTGGAGCAGCTCCTCACATCATCCAGTGCCTGGGAGGTCCCTTGGTCCCCTGGGATGGCCAGGAGCCCTTGGCCAACAGAAACATCCAGGACAGGGAGGCCCAGGAAGAAAAGTGTTTTCAGAGGGCTCAAGATAAGATGTGGTCTTTGGGAGATAATGACAATCCCCAGCCTCACAGCATGCAGGACTAATTGCAAAGCCCATCTCCCTGACCCAGGTTTCCCACTCTAAGCCCTTCTCTGTTTCTCATATTCACTTGCTAATTCTGTTCAAGCATTTTAATCCCACCTACTGCCAGGACAGAAAAATAAGAACTTTCTGTTTGGAAACCAAGCTAGTAAAAACACAAGAATGCAGTGAAGGAAGAGCTGCTGCTGTGCAAGGGCCGTGATCTCTGGTTCTGCAGGATCTCAGCGCCCTGACCTGGGTGCCCCACGTTGCCCTCAGGTACCTGGAGGAGCTGCTGCCCATCTGCAGCCTGGGCTCAACACCACAGCTGTTCAAGCTGCCTTCCAGTGTCACACAGCTCTGACAATAAATGCCATCAGATGCTGCTCCCTCTGACAAAGATTTTCTGGCAGACTGCAAGAATCCAGGGCGTGACATTGCTGCTGCTTGCAGGGGAGGTGACCCAGCAGCAGCGCTCCCTGATCCTGCAGCTACACCAGACCTGGAGCTAGAGAAACCCAGGAACAAACACCTGATGCCAAGAAATGTAACACAACACTGATAAAAACATCTGACTCTCGAGTGGCACAAGCTTTGCAGCTCAAAGAGCCACAATTTCACCTCTGCATCTCCCAAAGCTGCCGTCCCAGGAAAAGAACAGTTGAGTTTGTTGGCTGCTCACACCCCCAGTCTTGGGAAGAAGTATGGGGAAAGGCACTTTTCTTGTTCAGCTTTGGGTGTGTGTTTTATTTGCCTTGCCTTGGTGCCCTCAGGGTGGTTGTTGGCTGTAGTAGATGGTGGGTTTTATTTTCCTGACTGGTTGTACCCCTCTTGAGAGAAGTTGTTACAGTTGTAGTTGTATTTTTCCAGCTTTTCCAAGCTTACCAGCTCCCCAGGGCGCTGTTTGCCTGAGTGGTTTGGTACAGTTTTATTTTTACAATAACTATTACACTTTTAAATTTTATTTTTGTATGTTAATTAAATACTTTTTAATCACAACGCAGACGCAGTTGCAGGGGCCAAGAAAAATACGTAAACAAGAAGAGAATCCAAACATATATCTGCCCAGCATGGTACAGAAAAACTTTCCAAACCCAAGTTCAGCCTAGCCCAGTCCTGGATCTCTGCATTAAAAGTTTAACAGCAGAACTCAGCCACCAGTAGTCTGCTCTTCAGTTCACTGCAAAGCTTTTCCTTGCATTCTGGAGCAGGAAGGTAAAATGCCCAGAGAGCAGCCACTGGCACATGGAAAATGCTGACCTGTGGCACCAAATCTGCCCACCCCACTGTCAAATCAGAGAAAAATATCCTAAAGTTTTCTGAAATCATGTTTGTCAGATCATGCTGAAGAAATGCTGAAATTGTGCAGCAAATGTGACTTGTTTCTCAGCCCTGGAGCTGGGCACCTGTCAGGTTGGCCAGCTCAATCAGCTGTGCCATACATTTTCTCCTATTCCAGTGCTTGCCCCAGGAAATTCCACAGGGCATCAGCTTGCCCACGTATGCAAATGCAGCAGAAATGAAGCAAAGAGTCTGTGGACATCTGGAGAGAGATGTCTATGCCTATGGCATGGCCAAAGCCACCTCTTTAGATTGCAAGTGCTGTAAAATTCTTGCCATGCCTGAGAAATAAAATGTGAGGTTTAATTTAAAATGAGAGATATTAGAATGGCGAGCTGCAGGTGATGAGGTGATGGCGTTTCCTTGGCTCGGGGCCAGGAGGGTAGGAAAAGAAAACAAGTGAGATGCATTATATCCTACATGCCTTGGCAGCCCAACAAAGTGACACTCATGTAGGGCTCATGAGCGAGGCAATTAATGACAGCGAAGTGGCAGAAAGAGCACTGTAAGAAATTAGAGCTGAAGTTCAAAAGCAGAGGAGAGACAAGACCAATGAAAAAAAAAAAAAATCCAGCAGCAGTGTGTATGTGAAAAGTCAGAGCAGTAGGCATGCAGTGAAAGTGGAAAAGGTATTTTTTCTGAGAACCTGTATGTGATCCTTGCATACCCGTCACCTCCTTTTTATTAAATGTTTGACTAAGTGGTGATTTCTTTAATATCTTCATGTATCTTAATCATGTAAGTGGTGAACACAGTGGTGCTGGGTAAACAGCTGGACCCAATGACCTCAGAGGTCTTTTCCAACCTTAATGATTCTGTGAAAGACTGGGAATGGCACAGGTTGGAAGAGCTGAGCATGAGGACCCCTTGTCCTCAAAAACAGGTTTTCTACAACACTCTCAAATTCACCCGATGAAAACCACAGCAATGGTGTTATCTGGATACGTACAAAAGGTAAATAATAGTATTTCAGGTGAATGCACATCCATTTCTCTTGCCAGCACAGTGGGTGAACCACCACCCACCTCAGTGAGGAGTGAGCCCTGCAGGAGACAAGCAGTGGGTGGCTGTGCTCCCATTTTGGCTTTCCTGTTGCTGGTATGAGCAGTGGCTCTGGTAGTCCCCAGGCTGAGCAGGGAATTTTACTGCTCTCTGTGTCTGTTGTGGGCTCAAAGACCCTTGCAATCATTTGGAGAATTTTTGAGGCTAAGACACATCAGAATGATATTTTCTTCCTATAAATTATTATTACCACCAAAACTACTTATACCCTTTAGCTTGAAAAAAACAATTCTAAAATAATCTCTCAATTTAAAACTGGGCAGAAAAATCAAGACAATATAACTTCATAAAACCTGATTTCACTAAAATAGTTTGTTTCATGATATTACAAAGAATATTCAAAAGACAACATTTTCTTGGAAATTTCTATTTTTAGTTATTTCCCACAATTAAGTTTATTCTAAGCTTGTTCTCTTTTTCATGGTGATGGGCTGTGCTCCCCTTAGCAGAAACTGCACAGTATGCCTGGCATGTGATGGACTTACCAAATCTGCTGGAAATAATATTTTAGTTATTTATAGCAAATTGATTAGAGCTTTTCTGAACAGGCAGCAGCTCTTCCACTCATAATTTGTCCAAAAAGACAACAACAAGGCTCAGCTGCTTGGCTGCCAAGCAGAAAGGTCAAATTACTGACCTCCATTTTGGGGTATCGGTTACAGCCACCTCAGCACTCCCCACTGCTGCTGCAGTTGTCTTCTAAATATAGCTGCTCTCACTTGCAGGATATTCTCTCCTTGTACACAATGCCAATATGGTTCATCATTCCCCCAGGAAAGCCTATCACAGGATACTGGCAGTATTTATCATTAAAAGTTACAGGCTTTCTGCTGTTTTATTTATTGAGTGTTGACAGAGACTTTGGTGCTGCTGGTACACACAAGTAAAGACAACACTATTTGAACAGTTTAAGCCTAAACTAGCAAAGCTGGGCTGTGTAAGTTGGCCCAAATAAAGTCAGATGAGTGGCTCAACAAAATCTCAAGTCATTTTGCACAGAAAAATTAGGTCCATAGATATTTTCTACACTGAAGATTATTTCACTGAAGATTATTTCTTTCAAATCACAGGAACACAAGTTGACCTGAAATTCATGATTCAGATAGACCAGTCAAAGAAATGCAGAACTGGGAAATAAGACCTGGAGAAGTCCCCATGGAAGCAACTCAGCTGCCCATGGGCCTGCTTTCATCTCCAGCACAACAGATGGTGGGGACAAAGCCAACCCTAGAGCTGCATTCTGGCTTGGCCTAATTTTAGACACAAATGTGTTATTCATAAGAAAGTCTCAGGGTGTCTATTGGTTTGGGAAGTCACAATACAACAGCAGGAGACTGATCCATCTTTCTTCAGGGAAAACCCAGTGGTGTTTGCCAGAGTGCCATAGCCTGGGGCAACCAGGGACTGAGCAACACATTCCTTCACAGTGGCCTCCCTTCCTCTCCTGCTACAGCAACATAAATATATAGAACTTCTGTCCCTAGAGCATCTTTTTCTTTGACTAGTAACTGGAGGGATCCCTTAGTACCAACAGTTACCTACAGAGCTCACCCTGCAAGGATAAACACCAAGTGATTTCACTGCCCATCATCTGGGACCAAGGTGGGACTTTGGGGACAAAGAAAAAAGTATTTCAAAATATGTGAGGGATAAGTGAGTAAGTTTGGCTTGTGCAAGGCATTTTTGACATTCCCACATCTCAAATGTCCAGAGCTTAAACACAAACAAAATCAGTGGAGATTTAAAGAACTTTGACCCTATATTCTTCTTGCCTTTCATTTCACAAGAAGCCAAAAGACCCTCATGCACGCTTGCAGGCACAGGCTGAGCACCCTGGCTGAGGCCATCTTTCCATCTCTTCCAGGGGGATGAAACTCCCCACTGGAGCCTGGCCAGGCTGTCAAGGGCACGTTGTGCTTGTTTCCATATCTGCAGTCTCAGCAGAGCAGTGAATAAGTGCTGTCAGGAGTGTTGAACAAACACTATACTTGACTTTTCATTGGGCTCTTACGGACTCAGAACAAAAGTCTGGATCTGAACCCACAGAAATTTTGGGGCATGTCAAATCTGAATCCAGATCTGAAACTTGAGGCTGGATTTCTACCTCTAGGGTTTCAGTTAGAGTTCAGTTCATAAACACTTCTGCCATGGCCTTTTTCTACTTTACTCCACCATGAATCAAGAGTTACTGCCATGAAATTAAGCTAGTCCTGATCACAAGTGGGAATAAATCAAAGTTTATTCATATCACCAGCCATACCTTTTTTGCGCTTTCATTTCTATAATATATCTATCTTATATAAATAAAATATATAATACAGTCATGGACAGTGGCTCAAATGTATACAGATTGTGAGCACAGCCCTGGGCTAAAGAGTGGTGAAATGATGGTAGGAGGAGGTGAGATTAAACAGAACAAAGGCTCAGCAGAAGAACAAAAAGTATTCAAAAGTGGTCATAAAAATTATTCTACCTCCTCAGTCAAATGCTCTGCACACACTGCAGACCCCCGACTGTTCAAGCCTTGCACACAACCACCAACAAAATGTTCTCGCCCATGAGCTCCTCACCAAAAATTCAGCTCCCGAGCTTTGCTTGCCATTCAGAGCTGGCAGGAGTCACACATTTAGACTTCACCAGGCAAAGTGATTCAATGAAATAATGAACAATTTAACATAAATTAAGAAAAGCTGCCTATGGGCTTGTAACAGTAGAACTCCAAACCTGCACACCCTGTCTCCAAGCATATTGCGGTAAGAACCACTGTAAAGCTTTTCTGCTCCTTTCCCACGGAGGGGAGAATCTGAACTGAAAGATGCTCCCCAATCTGCCCCTAACGCTCTGTGAAATGGGGGGCTCAGAGTACCAACACTGCCTCATCACACAAGGTGATGCTATCACCCTTCCTGCTCCCCTGAGTTTTGGATGCTGGTGGTCTCATTCCTGCATTACAAATTCCCCACTCACTGAAGACTGTGGTAGAAGGTCTAACAAGGAGTTTTATTCTTTGCTGGCCATTTTCATGGCATGATATCTTTTTAAGGCTAAAATCTGTTAGGCAGAGCCTTCCCACAGCTGATGTAACCTTCTTGTGCCTCTCCTCTAGGATCCAATAGCTTCTCTGCATGCTTTGCTGTGATTGTTCATTACCTCCAGTGCACAGTATTATTTTCTGTTTGCAGAAGGAAAAAAGAAAATGAGCTGGTTGTGGGGGGAGCAACCAGATATAAACCATCATCCAGTTCATCAGAAAACTTTTCACTAACCCTTTGCATATTCAGTGCTTCAGGGGTTAATAAAGTCTCTTAGAAAGCAAAAGGTTTCCATCTGTAATTGGATCCTTTGTATGTGCTTTCCGCTGTAGGAATCAACTTAGCATTGACATCCTCGTAAAAATTTCCATTAGATCGAGCACTGAATGCCCACTAAGGCTCTGTGTGGTTTTGCAATTGATTCACTGAATGAAATCTTATCTAAAATCTTTTTATTTTATGCTATTATGGGCACAAGGGAAAATAGTGATGTAAAAATTTTCACTGCTTAGTTAATGCACAGTGCCTCTTGGAAATGGCCTTCAGGTTAGCTAAAAAGATTGCCATTTCTATTTCCCACTATTTTGTTTCATATTACCAGTAATTGAAAAATGTTTCATTTCTTACTGAGTTACATATTGACACTTCAAATTGAATTCAGAACCTTTATCTTTAATCTTCTCATTAGATTTCTTCAGACAGCAGCTCATGCTTTTGAGGGCAGGAGGACACAGTTCATCTGTTGCATTTTTTTCATCAAGAGATAATTTTCACAAGACATAAATAAAGCTGGTTTTGTGCTTTAAAGATTTAAAGAGCAGCCTGGCCACGTGGAAGCTACAAACCAGACCTTGTATTGCCAGTGTCTCTTCAGTGGGGGTGCTCTCCAGAGAAAGGTGGGTCAAAATATTGTTTACAAAAAATGTCAAATCTTTTATTCTTTAAAATTATATCAAATCAAGAACAGGGAGAACTGAAGGGAAAGAACATTTTGTGTTTAAGATCTACAAGTATATGTGGATTATCCACTACATCTTTCTTTCTTTACAAGTTTGTGAAGAATAATCACCCAAACCAAATTCAGAAGTTGAAGCCAGAATGAAAGTTGGACTGAGAAATTGTCAGAATTCTTTGCAATGACTTCTTATGTGCTCCCAGCCAAGCCGATTGGACATTCCCATCCAATCCACCAGAGCCACAAAGAGAAGCAGCCACTCGCAGCCTGTACTCAGGGTGCACCCAGCCATAACCTCGGAGCACCCCCTCAAACCGGGGCCAGAAGCCCTCGTACAACACCTGCACACTCACACCCAGTGCACAACTGCCCAGATGTGCCCAGTGCCAGCACACTGTGCACAAATATCTGCACTCAGCACACGGACACATGGTCTGCACATGGCTCCTGTGCACAGTCTGTATCTGAAACTAACAGGTTTATTTTCCTTTTCTCTTCACTGGTCCTGGCCTGGGAACATCTCATGTCCCAAAAGCTGTTGCAGCATCCCTTACTCCAAGCTGGAAGACATGCAGGCCACTGAGTAACACCATCCAATTTAAACAGGAAATCCTCATGGCCTGCTTTTGAGCACCTCACAAAGTGGACAGGAATAATAGCAACAACAATAATATGTTTGCCTCTGCCTTCCTGCCTCTCATTTCAGTTGCTGGAGGTCTTTGCAGTGCTTAGAAATGAAAATAAAACAATCCTCTGCCCTGCTGCTGGAGGGAAGGCAATGGAGCACTGGAGCAGCCAGGAGCAGTGTAAGGCTGTGCCCGCCTGGAAGAATCTCCACATCCCAGGGTGAGAACGTGCCCTGCCCCTTGGACTGGAGGCAGCTGAGGGAAGAGGAGCAGCCTCGAGCCATGTTCATGATGTCTGAATGACCCCTGCCTGCCCATGTTTCTCCACAGGAGGAATCTCCACTTTCTATGCTATACAGTTCTCTACAGAATATTTAATGATAATTGGAAAATACCCTAGCAAAGCTGTGTTGTCAAGTTTCCAAACTTCTATTTCAAGCTGAGCTGGCTGGCAATTTTCTGATTTTTTTCTCTGAGAAAGCTACCTTCCTAATTTTTTTCAGATAACCTTAAATTTTTCTTTTAAATCAATCTCAGACTTCAAAATTAAATTGTAGAGCTTTTACTCCAAGTGTTATGAGAGCTCTACCCTTTCCTCTGCCTTCCCTCACCTCCTGAGTGCAAAAACATGAGCAAGTAGAACAAGATAGCAGGAAAGAAACGATAAAAAAACAAACAAAGGTAGAACCAAACCCAAAATTTCAAAATAAAATTTCTTGTTTTCATGAGTTTTCTACTGAAAATGCCAAACCCAGTTCTTTTTCACAAAACAATTTTTAAAGTAGTATTAATGAAAACAGTCATTTTTCCTAACAACTCACATCTGGCCTGAGTAATCCTGAAGGCACCTGACATTAGACGAGCCATGGGACCGTTGGCTCAGCGGTGATATTTGTCATTAGTCCAGCAAGAAACCTCAAACTGGCAGAATTTTCATTCTCTGCATACACGAACACACACAGTGTGACCACAGCCTGGAAACTCCCCAAGACGACAAATGAGCTGAATCCCAGATTTCATTTCAAAGCCAACCTCAGAATTTCCATGGTGCCTTGAGCCCTCCAGCCTTCCATCCAGAAATCAATGAGGTGACATTGGCATGGAATAAAAATAATGTAGTGATGAAACAGGGCCCTAAAGTACTTCGCAATGACATTTTAAAAACTGAATGCCATGTGAAAAAAAAAAAAAAAAGAAGTCAAATGCCCTTTAATCTCCATAACTCTGTAGTGTCACAGTCTAATTAAACCCTCAGCCTTCTGCTGACTTAGAGCTACACCCACTGAAAAAGGATGCCCTGTGATAGACATTATTAGGTGACCTCCTCCACCCCAACATCTGTATAAGTGCCCTTAGCTCTAATGAATGCACGTGCTGGAAGAATGACGGGATTTCCTACAAGCTCAAATTCACCCCATAAACGGCAGAGCATTGCTAATGTTTCTGTCTGTCCTGCTAAAATCCCGTCCCTGGATCAGACAGGCAGGAGGAAAGAGCTGGACCCCTCAGCTGAAGCTCTGTGCAGTTTCCCTTAATATAAATCTAATGCAGGAATAAGGGCAATTTATAACCCAGGCAGCCAGAACGCAGTGAAATGGAGCAAGAAGCCAGTTCACAGCCTCAGCAGTGCTTCTGAGACTGAAATGCAATTTCTGGCCTCAGAGGGTGGTTTTGGGAGAGTGATTCCACTGTGTTCACATTCCTGCTTGACACCATTCCTGCCCCCAGCACACAGCCTTGCACTCTGAGCAGGAAACTCTTTCCTTTGGCCATGGCCTCTTTCCCATCCACATGAGCAAACCAGGTGAGAAGAGAGAAGCCATAGAGTGGGGTACTATGCTGCTAAAATTCCTGCCCCAGGCAGCAGCTTCATTTGGTCCCTTCTCCCCCATCACTGAGCTCAGCACTTTTGGGGACATACTTGTCACAAGGCTTGTGACATTTCTCCCTCTATCTCCATCCATGCCTCTGTCCAGTTTAGGAGCGCTGCAATATAACATTTTGAAGACTAGTAATATTAATGAAATTATGACTAAAGCAACCATCTTTCTCCCAAAGAACCCCTTGCCAGTAGGGATTAAATGCCCACTGGTTTTAATGGGCATAATACCAGTAGGAAACAGCCCTGCTTGTTTCAGGAAGAAAAGGGCAGATTTGTCCTCTTCTCTCATATATTTACCAGTGGACATTTCTATTACTCTGCATTCTCACTTCCCTTCCAGACCACAAATGCCCCACGTTGAGCTAAGGCACCATTCAAATTCCTTGCACAGAAACTTTAGAAAGAGTAAACAATAATAAAATTGTGTTAAAGCACACCCCTGCTTGCAGTAGAGATCCATAATCATAGACCACCCCAACACAAAGTTTTCACAACCCAGTTTGAGACATTCCCCAGGTTACCCAGCAAATCCAGGATGGACTAGAGAAGATTCACCTCCTTCAAGCCAGGCCTGCTACAACTGCCTGCCCTTCCTGAGGCCAAGCTGCCTTTCTCAGGAGATGAATGCACCCAGCCAGACTGTGTTGCTGTCAAAAAGTCACTCCCCTTGCATCTTTTGGAGGAAGGTCCAGACTGCAGCAAGCAAAGCCAGGGGCTACAAGGCAACAAAGAGGGAGCAGGGGGGAAAGCTGGCTGGAGATACGGATGGGACCGGCAATGGGATCATTCATTCACTGATGGAAGTACACCAAATGCATCCTTATCCTATGAATATTACAGGGTGCAAATGGCTTTTCAAAGCAGTTTCAGAGGCTTGAGCCCCAGGTTTGCTCTTTACAGTGAATCCCCACACCTGGCTTGGCAGAATGAATGATTCACAGGTAGATGCTCCCAGCACCTCCTGGGGAAAGCAGGCACTGGGGGGCTGCAGAAGGAAGGAACAGCCCACAACACCCAGCCAAGTCATTCCTAGGAGAAGGGCCCTGGCACTGAGGCTGGCAAAGAGGGAACCTGTAGCAAGAAAGCAGCAAAGAGCCAATTTCTGTGCTGGCACCTCTTGAGCAAGAAGAGAACATGTATCCACAGGGCACAGTGCTCATGATTTACACTGACATGAGTAAGATCAGAACCAGCCCCTGGTGCTTTGTTACAACAGTAAACACGACAGGGAGCTTTGCCTCTCCTCCTCAGGGTATATCCCTATGCCTTTGTGGTACCAGCACAATAAATAATGCATCCCTGGAAAAGGAGATCCAAGGGGCTTTCCATAAACAATTCAGGATTTCTCCTTTAAAAACCTCTGAAATATATACTTAATGCCTGAGCCATGTAAGTCATTAGGTTTCTGTCACTGTGCTCAATACATATGTATGTGCCAGAGACCAGAATCCTGGTGGAGTCTGTACTGCAGGACATCTATAAAAGAAAATTGCAGTTGAAGTGTCCAAAACAATGATCTGTGGGTGGTCCTCTGGTTAGCAGATGGGTTTCTACAGTGCACATATAGCTACTAGCAACGAACACCTCCTTGTTTTTGTCTCAGTAGCCTCTGCATGTAAAGAAGAGTTAGTGCACAGAGGATTCACTGCCTACAGATTAGCAGTTCATGTGTCTTTGTGAGACAGAGTGAGCAATCCTATCTAGGCAGGTTTGAGAGCTCTAATTGCATTCTCACTCAAAATGGAGCTCCTTATAGACATTTATCATCATAAAATAACATCTGACACACGTGCTCTCACATGGCATAATGTCTTCCAGGGGAGGCCAAAGCAGAACAGGTAGGGTGAAAAAGGGAATGAAATCCTCTTTTCCTTAGACTCGTGGAGACACCCATACAGCCAGTGGGATGATCTGCCTGCTTTGACCACAGAGCCAGCACGGAGCCTCCTCAGTCCAAGGTTTCTTTCAAAGAGACCATCAAGTATCAGCTTGAACATCACAGTTTAACCTAAACAGTGCTGCTCTTCTGACTGGGGAAGAACAGCTGCATAAAGAAAATTGAGGTGGAGAGAAGAGTGAGGGATGGAGACAGGGAAAAGGTTGTCAGGAAGGTCAGAAACCTTTTAAAGGGAGCCCATGAAGACTCACACATGCCAGGGAGTTCATGAGGGAGGGAGAAGGGTTTAACCCACACATGCTCGCAGCTAGACAGCTGCCAAGTGGCCACAACATCCCCCAAATCCTCGGCACACCTGGGAACAGCCCACACCTTTCTGGATGTGATGAGAAGATAGGGCAGGTTCACCAAGTACTCTTGTTCTGCATTTCCACATAGAAATGTTGCCTTTTACAGGGCTTTAGAAAATTCAGCTGAATTGACCAACTGGCCTCTTGAAACTTCCTGCTTCCATAGGTCTTTGAAGAGTGAAAATTACCTGTGTGAAAATGAACTGATTCTAGTTTACAGCTCACTGTATGGACAGAGATTACTTTAACCCTCTTGCCTTTAGCCCTTATTTAGTCCACAAGGATCATTGTTGGAATGGGACAGTTTGTCCAAAAAAGCACTGCAATTATGAATGTTCTAAAACACTCACTCCAAAGTGAATTAGTTCATAAGCACTGCCAGAGCACATGATGCTTCATACTGCAGAGCATGTCTTAAATTTTCCGTCTGGGTGTAAATCCTGGAAGAAGATGTCACCAGTCAATTCTGAGAAGTGAGAGTGTCATTAGCATGTTGCTTTAATTGTGTTTTAAATATTATATTAAACAATTTTTTGTACATTTCCTAAGAAGAGTCTTCTTTCATGAGGTGTCCCAAGTCTCATGTCAACTTACTATGGCTCAGATGTGTACATCAAATCAAATTAGCACATTCCAAACTTCATTTCCACTGAAACACAATCAATTGTAACTTATTTTGAATCATGCTGCTTTCTCTAATTGTTAGCTCCAGCCTCTGCTGAATAGGTGGTTAAGCAAATTATTCCATCTCACATATGAAAATTGTGCTATTTATGCTGGCAGCTTTCACAGTTACTGATGAGGTTTCTTGAGCTAATGAAATAATGAAAACACAAAACAGATTTAGCTTTCTTAATAAGGAAAAAGATAATGAACTAAAATTAAAATTGAAACTCTCACTATACACAGAGTTACTGTAATATCATTTCTTTTTTAAATTAATGCCCATGTTTTTTTATTTTATTTTTTACATGCCAGTGACAAAGCTAGTTAAAAATCCACTTCAACCATGGTAATGTAAAGATGCTATTACTTTATTGCATTTTTTGTAATGTAATTATGGGACATACAGTTTTAGTGACTTTTCTGTGTGATTAGTCATACATGAAAGGGTAACACTTTGATTAGACACTGTGCTTGACTTCATGGAAGGGGAAAGGTGAAGATGGAAGAAAATGACTTTTGGTCAACTTTTACATCCTTCTATCCATGCCTTGATGGATAGGCACCTAAAGGCTGGCACCTTCCTGGTGCAAGTCTGCTGGGATTTGCCTTGCTGGAGCCCTGCAATGCAAACCAGTTTCCTCACTCACCACTGAGCCAGAGATCTGGCTCATGAGGACGTCTTGCCAAGGAGAAAGCACAGCCACACTGTGCTTAAAAACTCCATCTTTTCACCCCAGTGCCAAAGTGAGGAGGAAAATTCAATGTGCCCTTGTCACCTGTATGGCAAAGCCTTCTTGCTTCCTCTGGTTTGCACATGTTGGGTTTGAAATGCTTGCAATGCTGTTTTGCTCTCTCCCTCATGGTCCCCGCGGGCAGGCCAAGGACTGTGGGGCTCCAGCTAAGGCTGAGCTGGTGCTCCATGGGTTGAGCCAGGAAGGAGCCCAGCCACAGCTGCCTGGGCTGTAACAGGAGATACCCCCTGGCACCACTTCAGAGCTGGAAGCCTGCAAGTATGTGGTCCCTCTGGTTTTGAAATATGCACTTCTAGAGCTTAGCACCATTGGTTTTCATTGCAGAGAGATTTTGGCTGGGAATACAAAATCTGAGAAATTTGATACAGGGCAACTGTCAGGATATATTGGTGTTTCTGTCAAATAACCTGCACAACGGGTCCAGAAGATGTTCCACGTGTCTGTGACATGTCTTTGGAGTTTTGCAGGGTTACCAGCTGCATCCTGAATTAATTCCTCAACCCTATCAGTGAAGTTTTCTTGAGGAAGAGCAAGGAAGAGGAGCAAGAGCAGAGCCAGTGCCAAGAGTTCTGGCTGCCTGAGGATCCCAGTGCTGGCACATCACGCAGTGCCCCTGATTTGCTGTGTTAGGAAATTGCTGCTAAAGCCCCTCAGGCTCCCTCACTGAACTCTCAGCTCACACATCCCTTCTCTATGTTGCAGCACCCAGTTTTGTCCTTAACCTAAAACAATTATGCATTCCTGTCAATAAATACCATACCATGAATTAGCGGGCTTGCTGGCTCTGTGCCTGCCAGTGCAGGAGGAAATGGCCTCATAAATATTTGTGCAAGACATCAATAAATTTGAAGTGTTGACTCGAGTACTCAGCTTCCCTATCTGAGACCTGGAGCAGAGCTTCCGGAGTTCACATGTTCCTGCCGCGAGGGGCCGGCGCTGGAGGCCAGCGATATCCCCAAGATGCTGAAACTGGAGATGCAGAGAGAAACCCCACATAAACCCCTCAGCAAAGTCCCTTCATGCTACTGATCCAGGTGGAAAAGGTCCTTGCAATTCAGACAGGGGTGGTTTTGAGAAGGAAGGTGTTCCCTTGCCCACTGCTGCTCCTCGCTTTTTTTTTTTTTTTTTTTTTTATTTCCCATTCTTTACTGTTTATTACTACAGAAAAGCCATTGTTGTAGAGCTTCACATGGCCAGTGAGCTGGGAAACCCCCTCCAGCAAAGCTGGACACAAGACCCAGAGGAGGATGGGTCACTGTGAGCCTGCTTCATGCTGTACAGCTTCAGAACACAGGGACATCGGTGTCGGGAGCTCCCCATGTGCTTCTGAGATCAGAATAATTTAATACATGTTAAAAATATTATTTTGAGCTGCTCTTCTTTCATAATGCTTCAATGGCATGACTGTGGGCTGTTTTGCTGCCATTGGGGTGCTACTCCCCAGCCTGGATATTCAGAAGCCTTTTGACTTCACTACCAACATGCCCAGGTTTGCAAGCTTTTTTTTGGAAGAATTGCTCCTTTTTGCAACACCCCCACACTTGCATTAGTGCTGGATGCTCTTCTCCAGATAAACAGTTTTCACCAAGAGCAGAAAATGGGACCAAGGCATTGGATGAATTTGTTTTCTTCTCTGCTCTGTGTCCATGGTGTAGGCACACATATGGACTGATCCAAGGACAAGCCCTCAGGAACAGCTCCCTTCCTTCCTCAGGAGATGGTCCAAGTGGTTTACTGAGCCTTTCATTTCTTGTAAATCAAATATTTGGGAGTCTTGTCTAGAAGTGCTCCCTTGCTACTTATGAAAATGTGACTGTTAGAGGAAAAAAAGGCTCTGAGAATGTAAGGAGAAAAGGTGAGGGTCAGGAGGTTTCCCCAGCGCTGTGTGGAACTCCTCCCTTCTACCCCAGGAGATGAGCAGCAGCCAAAAGCTCCATTTTAATGAAACAGTGTTGATTGGAAAGACAAGTGTGATATTTTGTTCCTGTACACGCAACAGGCTCTCCTGTATTCTCAGTCTGTGAGGTCTAAGATCAGGACAACCAATTAGAAATAGCTGTGAAAAAAGCACATGTGCAGAACTTGGATTAGAGGGTGGAGCAGATGTACAAGGAAGGTGCTCTCTGCCTCACTTTCTCTGGTGTTCCCAGCTCACTGTCTAGACTCAGCTCTTCTGGGGGGAGCAAAGGCAAGAAGGCACAAGGAAGAAAAAGAAAAAGTGAAACTCAAGCTAGCAATTGTCAGATCTGTGATAATAAATTCCATCATTATTATCCAGGCTACTCAGGAAACCATTTTACAAGGCTTAGAAGACATCTGGGGCTCAAGTCAGATATATTTATTAAGCCACTCACATTCAGGTTTGCTAAAGCAATTGCTTTATCTCTTAATTTCCCCTGTGTTAAGATGGTTACTGGAACATAAACCTGGAGAGACTCCCCTCGAGCACCCCAGCCCACCATGGACCAGCAGTGGCACAGCCAGACATCATCCAGGGACCAGGGTGGCCCAGGGCCAGCCCGCTCCCCACAGTGCCCCTGCTGCTCCAGCACCTCTCACTGGTGCTGCTCCCACCAGCACACGGCCACTGCTGCTGCCAACACAGAATTCCCAGCACGGAATTCCCGTGGGACGGGTCCCCAGTGCCACACCGGTCACGGATCGTTCACGGCTCGGTGTTTCCCCAGCCCAGCCTGGCATGCCCAGCTCCCACACCGGAATTTGGCATTTGGCTGCAGCCAGGAGCTCAGCCTTGTGATCCTTCTTCCCCACTGGGGCCTGGCTGCAGATTATTCTTTCCGTGTTCTTTTCAACACAAGAAAAAGCACTTTTTTTCCCCACCCTGCTAGAGGAAAACCAAGGAGCAGGACAAGAATTCTTCTAAGTTTTGGGGGGGTCTTTTTGCTTTTTTGCAAGAGGACAAGGGCTGGCATGCAGCAACTGGGCTTTTCCCCCAAGTTCTGCTTCATGAAATGGATGATTTAGAGAAAAGAAAAAGCAGTGCTGGTGAAGTAACCTGAAGAGGCTGCAGAGCTGCTGTTTGGGTAGCTGTGTACATCTGTTGGGTTCACCTCAGCAACCTCATTCTCAGCATTTCCAAAACTTCATCAGCAAAAGATTCAAGCTCAGCCCCACCAGTCAATCCTCCTGCTTTAAAACATGAGTCTTTATGTCCCTCATCCAGATAAACATTACAACAAATTAGAAATCTACTCTGAAATTTCTGCTGTGATAAAATCAACTTAATACAACAACTGTAACACTGGCTACAGAGAAAGATGGCAAGGGAGTACTCCCCAGAATAATTTGCCTTAAATCTGCAAACAACCATCAAGCATCATCAAACTATTCAGAGAAGATGGCAAGAAGACCTCATTTGTTTTGTTTGCTGTCACATCTGCTTGTCCTGGTTACCATGTACTACCTTTCCTTACACTGGTTTTCTTCCTCTTGTTAAACATTTTTATTTTGTTTTCCTAAGAAAAACAATGTTGCAGAACAGTAACATAAGTAACATTCATGTATGGAGGGAGAATTGCTGGCTAAGGGGATTTATGCTGGCAATGCTACACACAGGATGTTACACACTTATTTCTCAAAGGGAAAAACATATGCCACACTTTTTTGGCCATCAGAGATCACTCTTCTGACAGAGAATCTGTTCAGCTGAGCTCATGGGAAGGACTCTCATTAGCAGCTTGGAGTTACTGGCACCACACCTGCAGCAGCTTTCTGCAGTTCACAACTTGGAGCCCAGCGCCAGACCACAGAAAAAGGCAGAAAAGCAAAGAACAGCCAGATATTATGTGTAACTATTGTGACTCACTAGGGCTCCTATTCTCAATTTGCTGTGACCTTTAGAGAAGTGGAGCTGATACTGAGCAGACAATGCAGCTCGCTGCGCCCTGGCAAGCCCCAGCTCCTGCCCTGTGCCTCTCTCGGAGCAGTTTGCCCAGCCACACACACCACCTGACCCTGCTGGAAGGGCTGGGATGACGCACCAAGTCATTTTGATTTGTGGCACCTCCCTGGGTAGGATGGGCAAAATAAAGCCAGATGGCAGTGGATAAACTCCAGCGACTGAGGCTGCTATTAGCAATAGCTCCCACACTGTGTGGAGCGCCTTCAAATGAACTTCCCTGCGGCCCCAAGCCCCTGGTCGCACACAGAGATACTGCAGCACATCTTTTAGAAAGAACTTCTGTGCCTTTTACCATTGTCGCATCTTTTTTGCTTTACATTTTTTCCCAGTGTCCTGACTTTCCTTTTAATCCACCACCTTCACACAGCTGTTCCTGCAGCCATTGCTGTCCAAGTTAGTGGTGGTACCTTGGCCAAGCAGGGAGGTCTCACCTTCAGAGTCTGTGGGGGAAAGCTCCTTCCAAAGCCAGGCTTCCAACAGCCATGGGAGCTGCAATGTTTTCCATGTGTTCCCATCACAAAGCATGAAAATGCTAATTCCTCCAAATTATTTTCTCCCAGGATTTTTGCAGCATCACCAAACCAAGCAGAACCTCAGCAGGAGGATCCAGGTGATAATCCAGGCACCTTTCTAGACTTCCCTGGGGGCAGTTTGGCTTCTCTCTTTATTCTTCGTGTTACTTCCTAGATCAGATGCCTGACGTCTGCAGTTTCAAACTTCATCCAAAATAAATGCAGGCACAGTAGTGTTTTCTGATGCTTTTTTCCATAGATATATCAATAGAATTCCACCACTGACTGTATTTTCCAGAAATAAAATTAAGAGGCAAAAATTACCAAAAAGAAGAAGCCATTCGGGGGTAGCATTTTTATAAGGAACCTCAGTGTTTTTGGAGCCTACCTGTTATTTTCAATAGTATTTTTTTCCACCATGGATTCAGGTCAGTTTTGAAGAAGAATCCTACCTTACTCACATGCCTTTGCAACTGCTCTTTTCAGCCTTCAAAGATCGTTTCACCCCCAGGTATACAGCAGGGAGAAAACTGGGATGGTTTCATGGGAATTATAAAATCCAAACCTTTTATGAGAAAAAAAATGGAAATGAATGATACAATGAGAACAATAACCTTTGTGGGGTTTAGTCTGACTATAATTAGTGGGGAAGACATGATAAAAGAAATCCCAGACATTTCCAATGGAGAAAAATCTGTATCTGCCCAAGTTATCTCCCCAGCCCAGCAGAGGCTCAGTTAAAGCCTCTGGTAGCCTCACCAGCAGATTTCCAAGTCACTCTGGTGAAAGCAAAGAATTTCCTCATATGTGCAAACATACCTGATGATTGGCATAATCCCAATGAACACACATTAGGTAAGTAAAAATATTCCAGTGTATTGATATTAATTCCACAGCTCAGACCCAAGATCAAGTTCTCATTTGTCTGAATAACAGAGCATTTAAATATTTAGTTCAAATATAAAGACTTTCGGCTTATATACGGTGGGGTGGGGGGGAGAAATCCAAGGAACAAAAGTTTTCCTTGTAGCATGCAAGTGCTGATTTCCAACCCTTGGCAGCCACAGCACAACACAGCCATGGCAAATGTCTGGCCAAGACAAATCTATAAAATTTGCACTGTACATGCACGCTTTCCATGCATGAAGGTCTAATAAGCCCAGATACTTTCTGCCTCTCCAAACAGTTGAGCTAAAGAGGTTTCCCCATGGATTCTAGCAGGGCCAGGAGCATGGAGACTTTATTATGTAACAACCCACATTATTTAGTGAAAATCTGGAATGTGCTTTATTAGTTGGGCCTTTGTTTGGTCAGGAAATACCTCCAGACAAATGTGATGACACAGGCATTTTTAATTTGCCACTTCACGTTCACAGCAAATTAGGTGATTTTACGTGTTATTCCCTCCATTAAAAGCGACAGGCTGCAAGGTTAGCAGTTTCCCTCAGAAGCTCTTGATGACATTACAGACACACATAGAAAGCACAAGCCCATCAGAATGAATTAAGATCACCTCTCTTTGCCTATAATCTGAAAGACTCCATGTGGTCTCTCTTAGCACCAGTCCCAAATGCCAACCCTCTGGAACAGCATATGCAAGTGGTTGGAGGTAAGGGGAGGAGAGGTCAAATTCTGTGTGCTCCATATGATCAAATTTGTGGTATTAAACCAACAATTACCAGTGAAGTGGTGAGTGAAAAACAAACGTCCTATCTAATACCCAATTTCAAATGCCAGTGTGATGCCTGCAGGACTCTCAGTCCTCTGGCTTTTTTTTTTTTTTTTTGACATACTTGGTAATGTGTCAAGTCTTAATACCTGCTTTCAAATGGAGTTGGGTTTTTCCATTTGTGAGCTTGAAGTCATTTTCATTTCAGAGCAGACTTAAAAAAAGGCCAGTTAGACTGCTGCTAGTATAGTTTGAGGATATTTTCCTCAGTGTATTACACTTCTGCTTAGGATAAATAGGAAAAAATGTAGGAGATACTATGTTAAATACAAAATATTTGTATGTTAATATATATGTTAAATATATACTATGTTAAATACAAAATAAATTACAAAATATTTGGTCTTGACTGAAGACTGAAGACTGCTTCACTGAAGCAGCTCAATGAAGACTCAAAGAAAACACTGGTAGAGAAAAAGAAAGGAGGGAAAAAAGCAGTCCTCATTTTCTTACAGTGAGGATTAGGAACTGAAGTGCAGCCAGTGTAGCAACATACACTTCTTCTGGACTTCAGTCCAGGTAATAAAAGAAAAAATAGAGATTGTGTAGAGCTGGGTAATAAAGAGGCAGCGGTGGTGAGTCTGCAGCGGCAGGTTTTTGGCTGGCGGTTTAATGACGGGGGCTGAAGCTCTGCCAAGCGGGGCTGAGCGGGGCTGACGCAGCTCCTGGGGTTTGCCTGAAGAGGGGAAGCAGCCGTGGAGGTCTGCAGGCTGTGAGGGAGAGAGGGAGAGAGGGAGGGAGCCCTGTGCTGGAGCTGCTGCTCGATCCATCAGCGGCGTGGGACACGCTGACACCTTCCCGAGCTCGGGGTGTTTGTGCAGGCTGCAGGATGCCCTGCGAGCCTCCCCGGCTGCACTGGGCTTTTTTATGGCCAGGCAATGAGGTATGGCTGGGATTTTGAGGAATAGCAGGTGTGTGCTGGAGAAGCCGATTTCCATGTCGGGAAAGCCTCCAGCTTTCCAGGTGGGTGGCCCTGTGCCTGCCACTGTTATCCCCAGGAGAGCAGGTGACTCCCCTGAGCAGTCACCTCGGCCAAAAGCCACCAACAGCCTTGGGTGTGATGTGGAGGGAGCGAGGAAGGAGGAGGAGGAGAAGGCAGGGCTCCACATGGAAGTTTGTCTCTTTGGAAGTTGTCTCCCAAAACCAGGAGCTGCAGACTTTAATCTCTTCCCACCTCTTTATGAGGCTCAGAATTTAAGTATGATGTTTTTTCCCCAAACTTCTCTGAAGCTGGGCACCTAAAACTGTCAGTGAAACTCAGGTTTCAGCACAGGAGGAATAATCTGGCTGCTCTCTACACTCATATTTGAGAAGTACTCCCACAGCTAGGTACATTTCTGCACAGTGGCTTTGTGTGTGTTATTGCAAACACCTCAGTGGGGACTGGGTAGAGGGAGACTTTTTTGCTTCGGGTCAAGTGAATTCAGGCTGTGTTTGTAATGCAGTTTCCAGGTGTTGGTTGGTCCAACATCCTTTCAGAATTCTTTCCAATCTCAAAGATAATCCCTCTATGAAAACATCCCCTCACTAGCAAGGCACACATCCTTGGAAGTCACCTCAACAGGTGAGACAGGGGTGGTTTGCACGCCCTTGTCTCCAATCTCAGAAGATATGAGGGGTCAGCCAGGTGTGAGTGTGGCAGTGAGCATCTGCTCCTCTGCCTTCTGCTACTCAAGGCTAAAATGCAGGAAATCCCATTCTTGCTTATTTTCCCCAGCATCAGATGAATAATCTTTATTTTTAAAGCAAGAAGAAACACCAGGTGTATCTCCATACCTGCCCTACTGTTGTTTGCCTCACCCTCTTGCCACCACCAGCATGCAGTGAGCACTGTCTGTTGACTTTGTCTGCCTTGATGTGTGTTAAGCCCATGTTTAATTGCTGAGAAACCCTCTCTACTGAAGAGTCAGAGGAGAGCCTTTCTTTGTGTTTCTTTTTGCTCGGAAGGGGCTGAAGCAGCAATCTTGACTTAAAGGCTGACTCTGATTGGAAAATAAACAACTATAAAGTACAATAAATCCCATTGAAGAGCCCAGTCAAAACATCCCAATGAACAGCTAATGCTCCACTAACCAACTCCAGATGTCACAGCCTTGTCTGGCACTAATTGGTTGACTGGAGAGTCAGTAACTGTGTAACCTGGAGGAAATCTCTACTTCTTGCACTTGAGATGAGTTGCTAAGACAGAAAATGGTTTTGTTTTGTTGTGGTTCCTAATTTCCAAACTACAGAGGAGTCACAGGTACCTGCTGATTCCTGCCCAGTGGCAGGCTGCTGTCCAATTTTAGAGTTCCTAAGGCACCTCACAAAAATTTTCTCAAGAGCATGAAGCTGCCTTTGACATCGGATGTTCCTCCATTCCCAAGCTTTTCTGGGTTTATTTGTTTAACCAGAGGATGTGCCCTAGCAGATTGCAGCTAAATTCTTAGATAAAGGTAGTTGCAAATTCCATCTGGAAGTGTCTGAAGTACCAAAAACCAACTGAAAAAAAGAAAACTCCCAAAGAAAGCATTTGCTTCCAATTATAATTAAAACACATAGAATCAGAAAGATGAGTTTGGAAAGAGAAATTAATTTTTTAAAAAATTAGATGAGCCTGGTGCACCCCAGTTCCTACAGGCTGAAAATTCCATGTCTGCCTGCATGACTGCATTGGCCAGGGACATACAAAGTGGCTCACCAGGATTTTCCAATGGGCTTTTTTAGGGGTATTTGACAGGATCACATTATCTATTCTGTGTAATACTACAAAGCAATGTGTGCCTGCAGGTATTTTCTCTGTTTTACCAGAACACTTCCCAGTGCCATGACTCTGCACACACTTACTTATGCTGTTTACCTTCAAGCAAAGATAGCACACTGGCTTCTGAGACTTCCATGACATTAAAAATTGCTATTCATAATTCATTCTTGGGGTTCTAGTCATATCCTGAGCACATAGGAGAAGGTTCTGTGAAAGACTCTCCTAGAAAGTTACTTAATAAGTTTCTGTTTAAAAACTACTATTGATATTCCTTATCATTTTAGATTAATCTCTAAAAATAATTTATCTTTAATTAATTTTTTAATCAAATGGCTTACATGAATTTTAGAAAACATTTCCCTTAGTGTCGCTGACATGTTGTTCACACTTTGCAAGAACATTTTAGAACTGCATAAATTTGCACACCAAAATCTGATATAGAGCTTCTGCTTGCTAAAATATAACTGATTTTCTTTTTTAGTGCTTTCAAAAATACCCCCAAAAAAAAACCCAGTCTATAACCTGTTTCTCAAGTGTCAAAGCCATTTTTTCTGCAGAGAACCATGCAATGCAGCATCTGTTTGGACACATCCAGCCATATCTTTCACTCCTGATCTGCAAGGGAATAACACAGGATTTGAAATACAGTAGATACTTGTGCAAAGCATGAACAATGAAAATTACATCCAGCCCTTAATCCAGGGGATTCTGGGCTGAGCTCAGCCTCTGTGGGTATACATATCCATTCTGCATTTAGTTCCACATATTCCAAGACTGGATGTTTCCCTGTAAGAGTCACATGGGAGCAAAAGTGGGATTAAGTGGCTTTCTCCCCATGTTTTGCTATTAGCATTACACATGTAATATGCAGGCACATGAGCAACTGTGCTGCACCATGGTCAGCGATGAAATTAATTTCTTCCAAGTTGCTAGAAGGTTTCATATTTCAGGTATCATCTTTATTTTGTTCATAGCCTTGGGAGAGAATGGATGGAAAAGAAGCAGGAGGTTAATCATTCCCCATACATTGAGATTCAGAAAAACTTTGATAAATCTTCCTCCTTAGAGCCTGAGTGCAGGTCTGGTTCCTGCCAACAGGGAGTGCAAAGCTGAGTCCTTCACCAAACTTCTTTAGTACTTTTAAATGTGCCAGAAGCTGACCTGACTTCGGTAATTGTGACACGGCAGAGGATTCCTCTCTGGCTGCTGAGTTTGTATCAACAGAAATAATACCCCCTCCTTGCTGGTACAAAGGTTGGGCACAGGAGCACCTCATCTACCTGGTCTATTATTTGGCTCCAGGCTGGTACCTCTCACCAGCAGGAGTTAGATCTGCAGCCTCAATATCAATAGAATTTTTTTTTTAATGCAATGCATGAAAGTATGAAATTTAACTATATGAATATTGAACTGTTAGGGAGAGGGGACTGAATTTTCGGTTCTGTTCTGTTCAAAAGTTCCTACAAAGAAATTGTGGGACATTAGGAGGAAATGCCTATGGAAGTTAAATTTCTGTTTGCATTGAGCTAAGTAGATAAAAATTCTGAAACAGGTTTTTTATACCATTGCAGAACGTCAATGCTTTTTGACATTCAACATTAAATATCTCTGTTTATCACTAACCACTTTAGAACACTAAAGCACATCTTTAAAAACCAGCCTTTCATTTTGGCAGCAAAGTTGTCTGTTAAAAGAAACTGTTGACATTCAGTTGAGTGGCATTTGGAAGAGAACTGGCAAAGTAAACTCAAGGGTTAATGAAAGTAAATGAGATAATCCTCATTGATCCCCCATAATCCCCATGGTCTGAGTGCAACTGTCAATCACTGGGAGAGACTTTTTCCTAATCTATCCCTCTGTGAATAAGTCATTCCAAACTGAATATCCTTTATTCATAGACATGGATTCAAACGTACAAACACACACTCTGAACATATAACAAAAAACTTAACACAGTAAATTCCAAAATGAAGGGGAAAATAAAGCATAGCTAAAAATATGGTGCATAAATTTTAAAAAGAGAAAATTTCTTTTACTAGCTAAAACATATTCCAGCTGTCCTTACTAACTCACTGTTTCCCATGTAAGCTGGTAGCAATTAATGAATCTGTTAAATCCCTCCTCTGTAAAGGAGGAAAGACTGTTCCCATAAAATTAAAACTTACTGTTTAACAGATTGACCTAAGCCAAATATGGTCTGGAGCATAAAAGAAATTATTTCAATACTTTTCAGAAAACTGCAGACATGAATAACGTCTTAAATCAAATTACACCGTATCTGAGGCTCAGAGGATGTTGCAGGAGGAGCAGGGCGTGGGAGGGAAGGGCACAGAGAGCAGAGAGCTGTGCCCATGAGTTGTCCTGGCTGCTTTCAGGCCCTTCCTCGGCAGTGCCAACCCCACCAAAGTTGTCTCTTCTTTTGGGAGCCACATCACTGCAGGGCCACCCCACACTTCCATGGTGTCTGGACACCAGTGCTCTCTGCAGAGCCCGAGCTCGTCAGCTCACTGTTCCCAGGACTGCACTGAGTTCAAAGACAGAGGCACCAGACTCTTTTCTTAACTCTTCTTTCACTTTGGTCCTTAAACACTTGAGCAGTTCTGTGCTCCTCCTGCATGGGCACAGCCAGGGAGGGATGCATATGGACAGGCACCAGGTGTGCACTGTCCTGCAGAGCTGGAGAAGGAACTGGCTCAGGAGGCAGCATGATCTGGGGAGGTGAACACATCTGGACTAGGAGGGCATCAGCCCTCTAGTCCAGATTTGCCTCAAAAGCTCAGTTGTAAATTCATGCTTGATTTTGTGAGAAATTCTTCCAAGATGCCCAGTACACTGACACTGTTAATTGCAGCATTTATTAGTACCTACTTATTCTGGGAAATCTCCCTCTAATACTTTGCATCTGGACTTCTTGATAATGTAGACATGGCACTTAGGGACATGGTTTAGTGGTGAACTTGGCAGTTTTACATTTACAGTTGGACTCAATATTAAGGGTCTTTTCCAACCTAAATGATTCTGTGTTTCTATACTAGAGTCACTTACAGAGAAACTCTCTGGCATTTAGAAGAAAGACAATCTTTCTACAGAGCATTCAGACACACCTGTAATAATGTTACTGCATTCTGCAGAGGAAAAGGAAATTGTCTGTCAAAGGTTTGGGATAGAAATGCTTCACACCGCCCAAAGGTACCTCTTGATAACACAGTGCAACACCCATTTTCCTCCTGTAAACACTCAGAGCCACCACCTCTAACCTGAGGCTGAGTTGGAAATAAATGCCCCACTCTCAGGTTTAAAGAAAAACCAGCTTGGTAGCCATTTGGCCTGCAGCCAGGATTAAAGTGTTAACTCAATGTCTGTCAACCTGTCACTTAAACATTTACAAAACTACTGACCACTTCTATTAAAAGACCATTAAACCAGGATTAAGCTTTTCCAGGGTTAAGCTGATGTAAAAATGCAAGGAATGTCACACCAAGGGCAGCTCATTTTATTTGTATTGTAAACAGGCAGAAGTTGGAGGATAAAATGTTACATGTGTATTAAATATGGGGATATACCCCTGCTTTGCATTTTCCCTTTTTTCCACTTCCTAAACACAGATCCCATTACTCAGTGCTCCGATAGCTGCAGAGCACAGCTCAGTGAACATGGAAACCTCCAACTGCCTTAAAACCTGCCCTGGATACTTCAGAACAGGCTGGGGTAGCTTTGCCTGGAGGGTGGATGTGACACACAGTCTGGCCATAGCGCTGGGAATAGCCATGGATATAACACAGCACTTACTTAATGTATCATATTGTAATCAGAGATAAATTGTTTAAAAAGGAGAGTCTTATCAAAAGCAGGAGCCCATTTGGAGCATTCCGTGGTTTTATTTTGTAAAAGCAATAAAGTCCACTAAGGGGTGCCAAACAGCTCAGTGGAACTCCCTGCAAGGCAAGCTGGCCAGGTGCTGTGATGGGACACTGAGATTTCTCTGGTTTCTTACATTTCTTACCCCTTGCCAGCCCTTGGCAGAGACGTGGTGCAAGGCTGGATGGGCTGATGGCCTGATCTTCTCTATTTGCATCTGCCACATCATTAGCTCTGAATAGAAGCATGCTGGCCTGTCTGAGCATCAGTCAGAGACTTGACTTACAGAATTATTGGTCTTTGTTTATTAACTACTATCCTGCAAAATTTCAAAATATATAAGCCATTGAGCAAGTCTGCCTACATAAATATTATGGAATTGGCCATCCCCGAAAAGGGAGGTGCACACATTAAATGAGATTTCTCTCCTTCCCCATAGCCCTCCCTCCATCTAGCCTGTTATCTTTATGAAATATAATTTTGCTTTCAGGAAGTATCTATGACACTTCCATCTGAAGCAGTGCTTCCAGTATTTACAGATATCAAAGAACTGGTCTTAATTTCATCTGATACTTTAAAAAGCCTTTTATTCTAAAATAAATTATTGAAATGTGGTATTGGTAAAATGGGTTGCTCCAGTAATGGATTTACTGTGATGGTGCAATCAATTTCAGAGATTGGATTTCAGGATAGAAACTATTCATCACTCTCCATGTCAAGGCAAGGTTTACCTTCACACTGCGGTCACCCACTGCAGCTTATGGATACCAAGGGCAGAGGAGAATCCACTGGAGGAAAACACTTTCTGCTGCTTTTTTTCCATTGCTGCTGAGGTGAGAGTTTGGAGTTTTGACATTTACAGCAGCTCCAGAGCATCCTGGTGCCACTCAGGGGGGTGCAGAGGGACTCACCTATGCAACAGCAGAGGTGCATAAATATCCTATTTATCTGTTCTGCCATGACTCAGTGCAGGCTTTGCTATATGAGTTTTCCAACTTCTCTGTTTTATTTCAGGATCAGCAGAGCCTTTTATCAGGTAGAGGCCTTCAGGGGTAAGAAATATAATGGTTTTAATAGGAATGATGGGGGAGAGACCTGCATTGGTACAAATGCTTTCCATCCTGTAATGCTGAGAACATGAGTGATGCTAATGAGGGGAAGGAGGAGGGGAGCTGTGACATGCACCATCCCTTCTTACACCTGCACTGACCCTCTCTTTCACATCTGAGGTTTTTCACAAGCTGGAAACCCCAACAGCTGTGGGTACACCTGCTCTGCCATAGCTGGGAATGGATCTCCTGGACCTCTGCAGCAAAGGAGGAGGTTGAGAACAGCAGTTTAGTCCTGGAGGTCAGTAAAGACAGGATTTTTTCTCCATTTATTTTTGCTCCTTAGAGGCCCATGTGCTTCTATTAGCATAAATGCATATTCACAGTCTCATTAGTACCTCCTCTTGCTCTCTGCCTGGTAGAGCCACTTCAAGCCTGATGGGGCCACAACCCAGAGAGGCTCTGCAAAGCACCACAAAACACAGCTTGTCTGGGGTATCCTGACCTATCACTGGCAGGAACAATTGGCATATCTAAGCCTTGTGACACAGAAAAATGAAAGCTTTTTTCCATCCTCATCTCCAACAAATCTTGCTCTTCGTTCCTAGAAAGCAAAGTCAGCTCCATAAATCAAGAAGTCTGTGGATTTGGGGTTTTACATTAACACCTTCAATCCATGCTTTGCTGTGACCTCTTGGATGGGGGTGAACTATTCTCCTGTGCTGGGAAATGGCAGCTCCAAAGCCAATTTTAGCACCTAGAAAATGTCCCTTGGCTTCCAGATGCCTTAATTTTAAATCTGACCAGCCCTTTAAAGACAAAGTCATGTCTACGTTTGATTTCAGGAGTTACATACAATAATTTAAGAAGTTATGTGGGGACCCAGCAAGTCTCTGACTATGGAGGGGGTTGGAAAATATTATTTGGAGCCAGAATTTGAGATTTCTTGGCTATGGTCTACCTACCAACCTCAGCTCTGCCTTTAGTCTTTCACCGACTTTTTTAAGCACTACAAATGATGGCGTTTTGCTCAGCTGGAGAATCACCATCAATAAATACAGCTGGTTTGGAATAACTAATGAAGGGTGAAAAACTGGGCTTGTTATAGTTATTTATAATGCCTCTTAAGGCAGTTAAAAGTAACTGAAAATTCTCTGGTGTTTTAAATCTTTCTTCTCACTCCACTTCACTACTCACACTCCTTCTTTTCCTGTTTTTTCGTATGAAATATGGCCTATACTGGAAGTTTATTTAAAAAATCAAAACTCTGAAGAAACTCACAAAAGGCACTTTGCAATGGCTAAGACAGAGTGAGTCTTGGAAGAAAACTACTGCTGATGTGCCTGTGAAGCCTGCAGAGGAAGGGCTCCTGGAAGGGCACAGATGCCAGGGAGAGCCAGCTCTAACTTCGGTCACAGCCATGCAGGTGCTTTAGGTTCCCCTTCATGCTGCAGTTAAATGCACCAGTCCTGCATTCAAAAGCACAAATCCTTCCATGCATCCCTGGCTGAGCCTCTGCCTCCCTCACTGTGGGGCCTGCCTGCAGCCTCAGCAAGTCTGTAAGAAAGGTAACTCGGTTCTCACCTTCTCAGTCCTCCCGTCTCTGCTCAGAGCTGTTGATTTTGCTCAGGGATGAGATGAGGCTTCTCTGCCTGTGCCAGGGACTCAGTGTTTTCCACCTGTGGTAACCACACGTGGAGCAGTGTAATGAACAGGCTCCTGGGGTGCTGCACCCCTGCAATCCAGAGCAGATCTACACCGCCCAGTGCTCACCAACACCAGTGAATCTCCTTTGGGAGTGCTCAGGGAAAGAGGTGATGGAAGGGGTCAGGAAGAAGCAGCAACACTGAAAGGGGGAAAACTATATTGTAAATGAGACTTTCACTCCAAATTTCCAAATTTTGAATTTTGCATTTTCAAACCAGCAGCAACTGCAGTGATGAATGAAGAATTACTTTATTAATGACCAGCACTCCTCACTGCTCAATAAGATGGAAGAAATCCAAATATGCTAAATAAAGAAAATAATCTATTCCCAAGTCTAACCATCATGTTAAACCTGTTCCTGCAATTATTTTGTGTTTCCTATCTTAAGAATATCGATGGACTGGAAATAAATTAAACCCAGACTACTCTTGCAGCTTCTTAATCCACTACAAAAAGGGAAAAAAAAAGGATACAACTGGAAAGTCTGGTTAATGACATCTGGAGTGCAGGACACTGAAGTTATCAGTGCTGTACTAGACATATCGCAGCAAAGCAGAATCAATCACTATCCAAGGAAGCTCTGAGAGCCATGGATCTGAAATTATCATCTAGCTCTGGTATTCCTTGGGATCTCTCACCCCTTATACCTGGTTCATCCATGAAGAGTTGGGATCTCAGATCTTCCCTCGATGAGCCAGCACTGCCTCCTGCTGTACTCCAGCCTGCATTTATCCCCAGGCTCCCAACTCTGTCAGGTTTCAGCTACCAGTGCAGCTACTGTTGGCATTTTGAGAGCTGTGATGAGTAAAGGGAGATGTGTCTAACTGGCCTCAACACCTTGGAAACATCAGTGTGTGTCACAGGAACACACCCTGCCCAGTCCAGTGGGAGAACAGGGAGCTGAGCAGTCTGTGAGGCAGCCTGAAACACCCCAGAGATGTTTTGCTCATAAACCAGCTTTTAACAAATTTCTGAGTGTGTTCAAGTATCACAGCACACCAGGGCTAATCTGTGGAACCCAGAGGGTTCCAGCCTGCTCAGCCATGCTCCCTCCTCTTGCTTTTGCACATTTCAGCACTAATCTGCAGGAAGTCCTGCTGCAGTTCCACGACCTTCTGCTGAACAGGCTTTCACTTGTGCTGACCCATGACAAACCATCACAGTTAGGGAATGCTGACTGTATCACAGCCCACGTGATTGCCAAGTCTGGCTTAATCCAAAAACATCAGAAAAAGGAGCTTGGGGTCAATCTCACTTAAGGAATGTGCCAAACTTCCTGGAGGTCACAGCAAGAGAACAAGCCCAATGTTTCGCCTCTGAAGCTGAGAGACTGAGAAGTTTTAAATCCTTTTGAGTCATCAGCCTGCAAAGCAGGTAACTGGCAAAATAAAAGGGGGACTTGTCTCTACTCTGGGCTGTAACTGGAAGTCTTTCACTGGAGAGGGTTCTTCCTCCCCCTCGGGGTGGTTTTCTGCATATCAGGTTGAAAATCTCTTTGAAAAACAGCAAGTCAAATCTTTCAAAACAATCATTATGATAACAAAGAAGAATGAGACTACTCTGCTGCCATAGCTACTCAAAAAGTTTCTGAAGGCTTTGCAGAAGCTGTTTATTGAACCTCAGTGGCTCTGGGGAGGAGCATCAACATCAATCTCCTCCACACCTTGCTCTAGTCATTCCTCACTGCAGCTGGAAGAGCTCTGAGATGGCTCCAATTGGAGAATGTGGCAGCAGCCCACCACCCTTCCCTCCCCAGGGCTATGCTAATCCTAAAAACGTGTTCCCAGTAATTGACATCAGTTCAGATGATGGCACTGCCAAACTGGATGTCTGTCTGTCTGAACCACTCTCACACCATTTGAATCAGTCCTGTTTGCTGACTTCCAGACACTGGCCCCAGGTAACACCTGCAAAGCAGTCCAGGATCTTGGATTCAAGGATACCATGGGTGCAAAGTAACATCTTTTTATTCCCAGGCAAGTTTTAGACTACCACTAATTTTCACAGCACATGTGCACACTTCTACGTTTTATATTCAGGTAAACCAAGGCAGAAGGTCACATGGTTTCGTAAAATAACCAAATTAAACTGTGGGAGTGCCAGATAACCCTTCAATGATCTGTTCCATTACAAAAATCCCTTTAATATTAATTTGCCATTAAGAATTGAGAAATATCCTAATACTTCAATATATGAGAGTAGAGAACAAGTTTAATCAGGGAATGGGGTTACTAAACAACCTTTCTTTATGCAAGTCCCAGTTCAGTGACAGGTAGGAGGGACAGTGGACCTGGAAGCTGTGACACCTCCCTTGCCAGTGCTCCTGCCAGCCTGGCTCTGGAGGCTTTCTCAAGTCCAGCTTTGCTGCAGTAATCCCCTAGCAGCAGCATAGCCAGGAAAAATGTGGTTTGCAAGCTGTGATGCCAACAATGCTGGAATGCTGAGCCCTAGGAAGGAGTGCCAGGCAGCTAAAGGCCCAGCTGAGCTGTGGTGCAAAGCTATGCAAGGACAGCCTCAGCTGAGGAGAAGGTTCAAAAAGCAAGGATGGGATGGTTTGGAGGCAAGAAGAGGCCTGTGAACACTGATAGAGTCACTCCAGGGATGAATGAGGGGATGAATGAGGGGAAAATCTTGATCTTGTGCATGCACAGCTACAAGTGAATGTACGCAAAACCTGAGTAACACAGAGGAGGTATTTCTACTCATTTCTTTCCCCCTTAACCATTTCCCCCATAACCATTTCATGCCTCTTTTCTTCTTCCTCATTCCAGAGGAAAAGCCTCATTTGTCAACAGACAGGCAATCCACTTATGATTTTGACTTTTCTTCAAACTCTCCAAAGAAACACTTTTTCTTAGAAAATTATCTGCTCCCTCTGCAGACCAAAGAGAGCATCATCTTCTGAGCATCTGTGCAAGCCAAGCCAAACTTCTAAACTGTTGGCAATTCAAAACTCACAGTTCAAGACACAGCATAAAACTGAGAGATTTCACTTTTCCACAGCTTCTATTGAATTCTTAGAACAGAACAAGCACTGCATTTGGGCAGTGATGCAAAAATATTAATTTGCATTATTAAAACTGGTTTTTTTTAGCTTCATTGACTGCTTTCCAAAATTGTCCCTGAGAGTGAGGTTAATTAGAACAGTAATTCTTCTGACATTAATGGGAACGTGAGCATTCTCTGAAGTGAAATAGTTGATACTCACTGTCAGCCAGAGGAAGGAAGATGTGACCACAGCATCTCTCTGCACCCTTATCACAGACATTTTGTGCACAGCAGCAAGAAATGCTCAGAGTGAGAGTTTTTATAAGGGAAGGGGAAGAGGCTTCTCAGCTTCACACACTAAGACCTGGAAAAGTATATCTGCAGAAAGAAAATTTAGAATTAATTTAGAGAGAACTTAAGAAGAAAATATAACATTAAAGGCTGAGCTCTTCAGAGACTGAGGCCCTGTATCAATCACCCAGTACCAACCTGCAACTTCACAGATTCATTACACAACTAATGGAAGGAACAAGTTTGCACCTGACTCCTGCAGGACAGTTCAAGAGTATAACTTAGAATATGTTAATTGCTCTTAATTTTGGAATCTGCTTTAGCTGTTCCACCCTCTTTTTGATTAATTGTTTTTCACTTGATTATCTCTTGTATTTAAGCATACCAGCTCCATTTCTCAGGTCACCACTTAAAGGGACTGACAAGAGTAGATCCCTTAATTTTGACCAATGAGACAGGACCAGGTACAATTGCAGAATATTGCCCAGACAGCAATTAAATCTGACCAAATTCCTGGCTGCCACAAGTCTTCTGGAGCCTCCCCATCTTAGCAGAGGAGCAGCTTCTGAGCTAAGCCGAAAAGACTGGCAGCCAGGAACTCATATTTTCTATCATATTTTGCAATTTATTTTTTTAATGAATTAGCCCGATTTTGTCCTTCTCTGCAGAAACAAGACCTTTTCTAAGTCGTTTTCTTTCATGCATATTCACATCTTTATGCCAGTAAGACTCTAAACCAAAGCTGTCAATCAGTCTCAGACAGAATAATCTCTTTTTACAGTGCCCATAAGTACTTTTTGGACTGGTTTCCTTTCTCTCAGGCATTTATAGGTGATTATCAAGAGGCAAATGTCATATTCCTCCTTTGTCTGACAGGCTTTTTTCTTTCTTGTCTCTCTATTTTCTGAATAGCAATTAAAAAGTTGGTGTTTTTGGGGGACTTCCCAAATTTCTGACCATGCTTGCCATGGGGTTGCATTCCAGCATAAAATCCCAGCCATTTCCTATTTTTCTGTTGCAACTAGTAAACAAGGACCACAAAAGATCAGCACATCTAGGGAGGAGCTGGGGGTAGTCTGCTGGCAAATGACTGCATTTAAGTACAATTTTATATTTATGAAGTACCTTCATCTCATGAAAAAAAGACAGAGATATTTTTCCTACTTACTATACACTTGAGAATGATGTCTAGCCGAGCATTTTATTACAGTTTGATAACCAGAAATATCCTTGGAGGGATTCAATTACCTGGTACAATCCCTATGAAGAGCCTGGCAATTAGAAGCAATTAAGATCCCCGTTAGCTTTTGATGGCTTCCACCCAGCTGCTTCCTTCAACCTCCTGAGCAACTTCCTGCCCCCTCACTGGCCTCCCTTCCATTTATTTCTGGGGGAGCCCAGAACCAGCCTTTCACTCCAAGAGGGGTCACAATGCTGTGGGGCAGAGAGGAATCACCATTTTCTCCAAACTACTGGCTGTGCTTTTATTAAACCACCCCCATGTGCCTTCAGCACATTTGTATTCCTTGCGCCCTCCCTCTCCTTGCTTTCCCTGAGAGGAGATGAACAGATTCTTTCAAACAAAGGTAATTTTCATGTGTCCTTTACCTTTGCATTGTGCAAAAGTAAAAGGAGTTGTTATTGATTTTGCAGTAGCCTCATAGTTTTGGGGAAAATTTAGTTTTAATTTCACCTACTTTGCAGATACACTCTGGGTGTAGGAAAGCCTGAAGGAATTGAAATGGGGCCCAAAATTGAGGGCTTGAGCAAATGTCAGACAGCTGCATGCATCTTTCTGAAGTAAAACAGATACTGAATGTAACTGCTTGGAAATGAAGATTTTCTGCTTCTGCTATGCTTGTCATCCTGCAAGTTCTTCTTGTTTCATTTATCAGTTTGGATGCACCTGACCTTGTCTGTTCCATCTTGAAAACCTCCTTGTGCAGAAAGAGCAGCTGGGCACCCATCCCACTCACAGCCCTGAGCAAAACAGCCAAATGACCCAAAACGTCTGTCCATCTGTTTGCTTTGCATATTGTTTAAGCAAAAAAGGAGGGGGGAACTCAGTGAGGTTCACCAGCCCTCCCCAGGAGACATGCAGAAGGAAATCCCTCTGGGTTCTCAGCTCACTGCCATTGCTGTCCTGTGGCCCCCTCTGACCTGACCACCCTGTCTCCTTCCTCCCAGCTGTCCTCACCCTGATGGAGAATAACCTCATCTTGGGAAAAAACCACACCCAAGAGAAGCAAGGGAAAAGTCACTCTTTGTACAAATTCTGTTCTATCAATGAAAATGTAAAATGAAAACATATCTCCTCTTCATTCATGGGATGGTGTCAAGCACTCAGTCTCTTCTCCCTGCCCTGCTCCCTGCAGTGCCTGTGGGGTGATCTGGGGAGCTCTCCCCCAACCCAGGCCAGACAATGTGGGAACCCAAAGGAGCTGTGGCTGCACACCCCAGCCCTACCCTGGAGAGCCCTCTCACTGCTGCCAAATGTTCACCAGGGGACTTGGTGTCCCTGCAGGCTCCCTTCAGGGACTGACATGCATCTTCATTCTCTTCAGCTGAGGTCACGAAGAGATTCCCCTTGTATCCAAACTCCCCCAAGCTGCTGAGGAGTGCTGGCTTGGCTCTTCCCTCCTCTCTTGGTCTCTAGGCTGGTGACACCTGTGAGTTGTACCATGAGAGGTCCTGGTCTTGTGCTCTGCCTTCTACGTGTACTTGGATGGTGAGATTAAAGAACTTTATGTCATCTGAAGGAAAAAGGGTTGGTGCCCTGGGCAAATGCAGAGGTCACTCAAAGGCAGAGGCTCCTTGCCCTCAGCCCTCTGGAGATCTGGCTCCACGCAGGGCCTCTGGCCTTGTAAAGACTGAAAATTGAGGTTGGACACCCTCCCATGCTGTCCTGTCCCCTGAAGCAGTGTGGCTGGTGAGTGATGGACCAGGGTCATCCCAGACCTGGCCCAGCCACTGCTCCAGCCCCAGCCCTGTGCTCTGCAGGAACCACAACTGATCATCTCCTGTCTGTCACCACGGGACAGCATCGCTGGGGCCACTTCTCACCTGCCCTGCCATGTGGGCTTTTACACCAGGGAAAGGGCCTGCAAAATTTATTTAAAGCAGATTAATAACAGCCCACATCTACGACACAACAGGGTAATGAAAATGTGAGCATGAAGGAGCCAAGTATCAGTCCTCTCCTGCACAGTAAACAACTTTCCCATCTTCAGGATCATTTCTTGGTTCCTCTCTCTTTAAATCATCAGTGTCACAGTGGAAAACACAGAAGGATGCAGTCCCTTAAAGCTCTTTCCTCTTTTTGCCTGTTGTTTAATTAAATTATCCTATAATGAAATCTTTCCCTAATGAGTCAGTGTTTAATAATTTATTAGCCACTGAAGCCCTGCTTGGAGTCTCATCAATTATGTATCAGAGCACCAGGCACTTTCAATCTCTCTTTTTTCATTTCTCATTCACTTCATTAAAAGCCCCAGCCTTGCTGCTTCTGGCTTTCAATTCACTTGCTCGGGCATAGAGGTCAGTTCACTGATATCAGTTTTGCCCAGTGCCCACCAACAGATGTGTGTGCATGTGCTGCTGGGCTAAAGTTACACCTGGCATCTGTGTGTGCACACGTCTGTGCACATGTGTGACAGAGGTGGGTACCTGCCTTTCTGCCTGGGAGCAACAGTGAGCATTTATCAGATTTACAGAGATTGTCATCTAGGTGCACACATAAATATATTTGGAGATGTATAAAATCTGTTAGCACTTGTGCAGCTGCATCTATAAGGTCATATTTGCTCACATATCTGTGAGGAACATATCAATACTGTCATTCCTACCTAGGTCAGAGTGTCAGCACACCCTTCTAATTGCAGGGAATTCATTTGTCTTATTCTGCCATCTTTTTTATTTTTGGTGTACTTTAAAAAAATGCCCAGATAACCCATAGGAATCAGTCAGGAAGTACACATGAAAGACAAGGAATCGATATCTACTGAAGAGATTGGGAAGGGATTACCAAGCACGCATTGCTGCAGTACTGACTGTCACCCATGGGGCATTTTGGGGAGAAGAGCTGGCTTTTTAATGAGGTTTCCCATCCCATTCACTATCAGCCTTCTGCACTAGTCTTTTACATGGACCAGGCTCCTCCAGTGACACACAGATAATTCTGGAATCACTAACCCACCTAACTGTTTATCCTGGATGCATTTTTCTGTGAAAAACTGTATAAAATACACTGCCATAAAAAAAAACTAGTCCAGGGGAATGGCCTTGGAAGAGTTATTATAAAACATTGCTGTTTTCCTCCAGCTTGTTTCTGTGTCAGATTTTTTCATTTAGCAGAAAAACATAATTGGTTTAATCTCCACTGTGGGAGTGGAGAGTCGAGCTCAGATGTGTTAACTCATGCAGGGTAACCCTGGTGTGTTGGAGACACCAGTGCTGGGAGCACAGCTCAGTGGCACTGGCAGTAGAAGAGCACATCTGGTGTTCAACTTACACCGTCCTGCAGAGGCAGAGAATTCTTTGGTTTCTCTTCCTGAGCAAAGCCTTGCTTAGCCCTCCCTGGATCTGAGCACATGGAAGAACCACTGATTTATCCTGATGTTTTACATCCCCCTGAAACTCTGGGTCGGGATTATCCAACTGCAGCAGGTCTGAGGTTTTGGTTTCAGAATGATGCTTTTCACAGTAGCCAGTTTGAAGAGCAGAGCAGAGGAGCCGCAGTGCTGGCTGTCTTTCACTGGTCAGATTCTGACTTTGTCCAACTCCCCAGCTATGCCAACAGAAAAGCAGACCCACACCACATGCACTGGGTCACCACATGTTCCCAGTGACCAGGAGGAGCCAAGGGCAGAGGGGATCCCTTCTCCTCTGGACAAACAGCACAGCCTGGCTCTGCTTCACCTGACCACTGCCTCTGGTAGATCAGGGCTGCTGCTCCTGTCCCTGGTGACACGAGGTGGGGTGTAAGTGCTGCTCCCACAGTGTTCCCAAGGATGGGAAAATCACAATCACTCACATGTACATGCATTTGCATTTTGAATGCTTAACTAGACAGCTGTTCATGGGAAAGATTTTTTGATCAATTTATACCCTGAAGCACAAAATTTGATTTTCCTCTTAATTATCTTATCAAGCATTTCTAGGAGAGCTGTTTGCTGTAACAATCTCATCAGGCCATTCAAAAAACCTACTATGATCTTGGAGGATCTTTCTTTACCTCAAATTGCTTCTTTCCAAGTGAACACTTCCCCATGACCACTGCAAGAGGATCTGTAACAAACACCAATACAATGCATTTTACTAATTAAATCTTTTTTTGTTTTTTTAAAAAAGGGATGCAGCCCTCCAAAACAACCCTGTATTGGTGTCACTGGAACCCGGTGTTGCTCGTCAGTAAATATTCTGTGTCAATAGGCCATTAACTATTAATCCCAGTGCTGGCCATTTGAGAACTTTACATCAACACTCTTGTTATTTTACACATTGCTTCTCATCTTATTAAATGACTTGTGCATATGGACAAGGGCACAGGCTCTCAAGTGAGCCCACATCAATAACGCACGGGACATCACCTCCGATAAGGAACGGAGAGAATCCCAAGAAAATGAATATGTCTGGGGCTATCATGGGTATTTATTTACACTGAGAAGAAAGAGAACCTGTTCTTGAAGAGCTTATTGTATTACCTAAGCTGAACTTCCAACATATGTTCACTCTCAACCACATCCTGGCTTAATTTTTTTTTTTTTATCCTTAAAGCAAATTTGGTGTTAGTGAAAGATGCCAGACTGACAGGCAGAGCTCCCTGCTCACCGTGCAGGCTGCTGTTCAAATGTGCTCCTCTCCTGCTCAGCTCCCTGCTGCTGCTACCTGATGCAGAGAGATGATTTCCAGGGTGAGAACTGAGCTTGCTGATCCAGTCCTACACTACTACCAAGGACTATCACCTCTGGGAATGTGTGCTCCAGAATAAGAGACAACAACGGGAGAGCTGAATTGCTTTGATTCTCACCCTTTTCTTCAACAGTATCTTGCTGCTTAAATGCATTAAATGCAAAAAGCAGGAGCAACATTTTAATAATGAAAAATGGTGCATCAATAAACACTGTTTTTTCAAATTATTTCAGTATGCCGGACATTGCTCCTCCCAACAAATTCTCTCCAGGCACCTAATTTACGATCTCAAATCAAACCCTGACCTGCTGATTTTAACCTGACTCTTCTGTAAGTCACCCTAGAAATATTTTGATTCCCCAACTGGCTTTTCACTTCCTTCCAAGTAAGAGTCATGCAAGTCCACAAAGCTACTCCAAGCAATTATTCAACTGGACAAACTAAGAAATACAATATCCTGTATCCAGCTACTAGAGGTGTCCCTATAGTATTCCTCAGGCTGTTACAGAAGGTGACTGACAAAAGTTTTGAAAAGTCCTATTAGTGACATACGTAGTGAGACTGAAGGGCAAAAAAATATTCACTTCTAGTTTTCACTCTAGCAGAGAAATGGAAGTGAGGGATAAGCAAGGAACAGAGATTTGCAGTAGGTGTCAAGAGCATGTGGCAACGTGGCAGCCAGACAAACATGTGCACACATGCACAGAATTGAATAATATTGACATGGCAGTTGCTGCTCTCTGATTGCATGGCTCTAATTCCTGCCATTTAGCTGGTCAGAACTCAGCAGGAATCGGTGTGTCTTCAACACAGATGATGACATTGCAACAGCTGTGCTCTCCAGTAAAATCTGTAATGATACTCAGGTTTTATGGCTCTCTGGTTTGATTCCCAATAGCAACTCTCCCATTATCCGTGGTCGAGACAGGTTAGCACCTGCTAAAAGCAATTTCTCATAAATTAGTCTGTGTCAGCTCGTGAATGGCTGACGCCGCAGCCGAGGCCTGCCCGTCCCGCGGTGCAGATGGCTGTCCCCACACAGCTGGGCCGGAACAATCGGGCCCTGTCAGAGCCCTGCCAGGTTGTGCTGGCCCTTGTGGGGACCCACACCTGTGCTGGGCAGATGGTGCTTGTGCCCCTTCCCTCTGGGGGCTGCAGAGGAGGAGCACAGGGGTGTCCGTGGGCATCTAACGCTGGGTATCCCAGCAGCCACGTGGGGGAGAGGGGCCGGAGGGCCTTGCTCACCACAAGAAGCAGAGCCCACGCTGTGCATGGGGTCCCTGAGCAGCCTGAGGGAATTGTTTGTGTCTGGCACTGGGAAATGGGTCATCTGTCAGGAGTCAGCAGGTCTGTGGCTCAGACATGAAGTGAGCCTCACCCATCCATGCTAGATTCTTGCTGAACATTAGTCATTGCTTCTACATATTTCCAACCCAACACTTGAAGGTAGATTCTTTACCAAGCTGCTGAGGCCAAACTCAGCCCTAAGCCCATTGTGCTGTGAAGGGTTGAGAGCAAAATTTGAATCACTCAGCTGTAGACTGCCCCAGTTCCCCCTGTCCTTTGGCTGCTGGAGACCAACATGTGCTTCATGTTCTCTGCACAGACCCAGACATGTCTATTTGTGCCCACTTCACGTGCAAATCCAGAGATGGCATCATGGAACTTGACCCACAAGCAGCAGCTTTGTGGGCTGAGCTGCCGATGTTGACTTTGGTGGGGACGAGGCATTTGCAGGACAGCACAGATGGAACATTTCCTTGACACTGATATTACACAGAGTCCAGTAGGTCACTGTAAGTGCTTTGGATCAATGAGGCATCTCATGAGAGCCCATGCAGGCCCCCAGACTGGGACGAAATCTGATCTCGTGGCTCAATGTGTTAGAACAATTTTTTAACTGCATTGAAAACAAGAGGCTACAGGGAAAGCAGTTGTCTCTCTTGAGGAAATAGCAAGGAAAGGATGAGGTTTACATCAGGCATGTTCAGGATCACCAAACAAAAAGTAACAGTTGTGAACAGTGGGAAGCAAAAAAACCTGATGCCAGTGAGCTTATCTGACAGTGGTCAGAGTGTGGATGATCAGCACAACCTGCCAGTCATGGCCATTTCATTGGCCTGGCATCACAGAGCAGCATTTCCTGCAGATGCCACAATTATCACCTTGCAGAAGCCTTGTTCCACCTGTCCCATCAGGCTCCAGACCTTCCCTGCCCCTGGCCAAAGTCTCTGTCAGGCAGTGACAACTGCAGGAAGCTGGCAGAGCCTGCCCAAAGGAGGCACAGGGCTACACATGCACTACCTTTCCCCTCGTCCATTACCACACTTGTTTTTACTCATTTCATTAACTCCAGACTTCCTTTTATATTTCTGACAGTTTTGTTACCTTTTTTTTTTTTTTTTTTTTTTTTTTTTTTTTTTTTTATTTCCAGGGCATCATTTTATTTTTTTCTTGTGTATCTCTTCCTCCTACACAGTGCTTCTTGTTTTTCTTTTCCGCTCAGTCCTACCACCACCTCTCCTCTGGAAACTGGACATTTCCACAACTCTTTCTTCCTCTTTATTTGTGGACAGCTTTTATTTTTAACTCAACAATTTCTTTAGCTGTTAGACAATGTACTAAACCCTAGCAGAGATTTAGGTTTCTATCCAGAGGAGGCTGAGCAGATTTTTCACTCTGATAGTGATAGCATGACACACTTTTCAGGCAGAACATGGATGTAAGAAGTTTCAAATTCACATTAGCTAACTAAACTGACTGGCACACCTTCATCCACAGTCAAGGCTCTTGAGAAAAACATTAAATGTCATTTTGAACAATGACCACAGAGCAGACCTGAGTCCTGTGTGATGGTGTGGATATGCACAGGTGCAGAGCCCCAGGCAAACATCCCTCCCCCAAAACTGTATTTCCAGCACATTTCTCAACTGTTGAAGCACAGCAACAGCAAAATTCAGAAAGCAGACAGCACATATGCTCCAGAGTTAAATAGTCACAGGGACAGGTGCCACCCATCACCCAGGACAGCACTTGCCATGTCTCTGCACAGCAAAAAGTTACATGGAAAGTTGGAAAAAGCCAGGAAAGTCAATACAGGAAAGTCATGGTCAGCAGGAGCATAAAGACCTCGGTTTACAGCACCAGACAGGGGGAGGGAAGAAAAAAAAAAAGGAAAAAAGCCACCAGAGTCAACTTCATCTGTCACAGGCAAGCTGCAATCAATAGACACTTAATGGTCTCTCAGAGTCCCATCTGGGCAATTAGCATTAGCATTAAGCAAGCAAAGACGTATTGTAAGTCTGTTCCTTCAGTGGAAGTGACAGAAAAGAGAAATAAGAAACCAAATCACATCTTTAGATCCAAATTATTCTCTCATTAATACTGCATGAAACCTACTGTCACGGTCAAAAATGGAACAAAACTCAGAGTTTTGTTCTCTTCCTGCAATTTTCTGGTGTTTTTTTCTGTTGTTGGTAGTGGAAGTTTGTTTTAAATTCAAAAAATTCAATCTCAGTTTCAAACTGTAATAAAATCTATCAAAGTTGGGACATAATTATGAATGCCAGTGAAAGAAAGAGTGGCCTTTGGGGCCATATTTATTTTATCAACAAATAAAAAAATTTGAATACCCCAGATTTCACTGAAATCAAGGAAAATCATTTATATTTTCACTCTCTTAACCCTAAAATGCAGCAGGCATCCTTCCAGCACTTCTGGGGATAAAAACCAGCACTAGAAATAACTGGAAAAAGTAGTTTTCTGTGCATCTTTTATTTCGTTCATGACAAACACTGAAGAATAACTGATTAATCAGGCAGAGGTATTTAGTGTGCTTTCAGTTTTATTAAACACGACACTGATGCACTATAGATTACAACATTATATACTACAAGTTATGCAACTAAATTACTGTCTCCACTGTGATCTCAGGACACTTTTCCTGAGAAATGAAGCAGATCCTGTATCCTGCACAAATTTCGTTGATTATCCCAAATTTTTCTCTAGCAATTCAGCTGACATGTTATTGTGCAAATTTTGACCTGTGATTTCATAGAAAATAAAGACTAAGGTTGTTGTTGGATTGGAATAAAACTTTCTATTGTAATCTGTGTTCTTTTATTGTCTATCTATCCAGATCTTCCAAAAATAATAGAGAAAGTAAATTATGAGTAGGGGAAGTTCCTGTGTGAGATGTGCTTAATATTGCACAAGCAAAATGGGAATCTGTGCACACAGCCAACAAACTGGGTGCACTCTTGCATTACAAGTAATTACCTGTTCTGTGTGCCATCAGTGAACTAATACAGATGACACAAGTTATCATACAGAAGCCAAATCTATAATGGAAAAAAAAAATTGAAAGCTTTTTCTCAGCTCAAGACTTTGGAGAGTCTGTCAGAGTTAGACTGGAGTGTTAGACTCCCCAGATTTTGGCAAGTTATTAGCACCTTTCTGTATCCAAGCAGGGCTACCAGGATCAAATTTGCAGCAGATGCTTTTAACTTCATCTGTGGAATTTTGCAGACAAAACAGACAAATTACAGAAACGTATATCAGTTTGCCAATGGAAAGTCATATCCTGTCTCTATGTAAGTTCTGTGGAGCAATTAAAAAGAACTGGTGGGATTTGCATTCCTTTTGCCTTTGCTTTGTGGCACAGCTATAAACTGAAAATGGTCATCTCAAAATGATGGAGCAGGAGAACTCCCCAGCTCTGAGCATGCTGACCCTGTACTGTGATACCTTTCTGCATCACCAGTGTAACAGAGACTCCTTTGAGCTCCATGTTGCCCCTCTAAGAATCAAATTACATCTTAAACCTGCAGTGCTACTATTTTTCTTATCTTTGACCTACTGTAGGAAGCAACTTTAAATTTGCCCTGAGTGGACGCGTTTTCAATACACTTTTTAACTTTTGCACTGGTGGTGAGCTCTGAAGTCCAAAAGCAGCAACTCACTTGTAAAAGCTTAGTAAATCACTTTATCTGAAATAGCTGCCAGTGAGATAGAGCCTATGTTTCTTTGCAAAGTCTTATCTAAAAAAGGGTTCTTTATAAATGCTTTATTAAATACTGCAGGAGTGACAGACATAACAACTGAGCCACAACCAGATGCCAAGACTCTAGCCATAGTAGCAATTATATTTGGGAAGATAGGCTGCTGAAATGCTTCTGGTCGTTGAATTTCTTCTTTCAAACCCCTTCCATTCCTCTGCATAATGAGTTTTGCAAACATATATAAAAGATGGCACTGAGACAGCTTGTAACATATTGACTGGGTTAACCAGGTCTGCCTAGAAGGGTTTTCAGTAGGAAAGTGATACTGAAAGCAATCCTGAATCCTGGCTGCTTGCTCCTAATTGATTTACATAAATGTTTATGTGACTCCGATTTCATAAACATTACATGCAACATTAAGGGATTTGTAGGACAGATTTTTACAGCTTTCCATTTGGTCTCCATTTATCAGCAGAGACAGAGATCAGACTGAGAAGGGCCAGAAGGAGAGGCAGAGAAGGAGCAGGAGATCTAGTGTCAGAGGTACTATACATCAGATTAAGTTCATAATTTCTAATGGGCTGTTATTAAAAGTTTCTGGGCTCCCCAGTACAACAGAGATATGGTCATACTGGAGTGAGTCCAGCAGAGAGCAAGAAAGGTGATTAAGGAGCTGGAGCATCTGACATCTGAAGAGAAGCTTAGAGCCAGGACTGTGGAGCCTGGAGAGGAGAAGCCTCTTGGGGAGCCTTTTTTAATGTGTACAAATATCTGATGGGAACTGGGTGAGAAGATGGCTCAGTGATCCCAGTGGGAGGACAAGAGGCAATGGGCACAGAAACAAACACAAAAATACCATTTCAACAGATGAAAAACTTTTTCTACAATGAGAGTGTTCAGGCACTGGACCAGGTTGCTTGGGGAGGTTGTGCTGGTATCCAAAACCTGGCTGGATGTGGCCAGAGAAACCTGCTCTGGCTGACCCTGTCTTGAGCTGGGGGCTGGATGTCCAGGGATCCCTCCCACCCTCAGCACCTTTGGGTTCTGTTGTATGGATGGGTCTGAGCAGCAACAGCCACATTACCCTGCCTTACACCATTGGAAAGGTTGGACGTGTAGCAAGACACTGAAGGAAAAACTGATTTTTATTGCATTCTTCGTCCTGTGGACTAATTTGGTGGCATGCAAAATATGTTATAATTTATCATTAATTACTGTCAAACACTGTGGCAGCACTGTAGATAAATATTTTTTCTCTGAACATGCTGTGGGTATCTGTATGTTAATTACAATATCCTGCACCTGGGTATAATTGTCATTATTAATACTGATGTAAATGAAATGTTAATTCTTGCTAACCCATCAAACAATGAAATGCTTTAAGAGCAGAATTGCTATAATAAAAGCAATTGAGCTGTTTCTTTGTAATTTGATGGCCCACAGAAGTGCAGAAACATGTCTTATGGCTTTACAAATCTGTGATAATTTCCTTCAACTTTTCCTTTTATTGCCTTGTCATTAAATTCTCATTGAGTTCTTAAAACAAAAATGTTTAAAACAGATGTGGCTGTTAAAGTTACAATATGAATTTTACAACCTTAAATTTTATGACACTGAAAGAAATTTCAGCCACCAAAGTGACAAGAATGGAAGCAGAAGGCAGCTCTAAGGGTGACAAAATTCCATAATTGCCAAAAACTTAATATAACTCACATATTATATTCTAATCCTCTAAATCAGTATTCAGAATGAAAATTACCCAAAACCCCATGAATTACCAGAATTGAATAGCAAAGAAACAAGAAAATAATTTAAAAAAAAAAAATTAGGAAAAAAGAAAATAAGGGAAAAAAATGAAAGAAAAAATTCTTAGTTCCACTTCTGTCCTTTATCAGTTTCCTCTATGGAGCTAATTTATTTGACCTAAATAGTTCACTTCACAGTGATCCACACAGAATTCTTCAAGCAATCCTAGGGCAAAGATTCATTTTTAAAAAAATGAGTAATTTTCATGGTATCTTGGAAAGGAAATTCAACTTCCATTTAATCTATCTATAAAAACCCTGATATCTGATTTCACCAGAAGTCTCACTATGGGTAGACAGACAGACAGAAATGTAGACATGGTCTCTTTATGTCTTAAAATAATTCCCAACAAGTGTAGGAATGACCCCTCGCAGTATATTATCCCACACAATGTGTTTTCTGAACTTTTATGTGAATTGCTCCATGCTAATTCCTCATTTCCTGGATTTAAGTCTGCGTGCCACAACCCTTCACCAGTGTGAGCATGTTTCCTTTGCTCCCTTTCAGCAAGAAACATCTTCCCATGCTGAATATTCTTTCATGCTGAATATTCTCAGGCAGTTCAGCAGGATTACATCATGACTATCCCAAGTGAGAAAGGTAAAATCTGATTTCAGACTTCTTATTTTTTCTTTCTGTCAATTTTTTGGCCTTTCTAGTTCTAAGATTCTAGTTCTAAGAATGTCTAAAGCTTTGATCCTCCTAGCAACTGCATTTTATTATTTTCCAAGGCAATTAATGTTAATGGTTGTTTGCTAAAATTGAAGTCTATATAATTCAGATATGGACAGGCTAGGTCTCTTTACAATGAAACATCCATAATTTGGTTTAAAACCTGTCTTCCTTTTGCTGTTTATCAAGTTCTACACACTTCAGCTTTGTAATCAATTAAATCAATTAATTATGCTCAGGGAAAGTGAAAATTCAGCCCCAAATAATCTTTAGTAAGACTGTATCATCTCCCTGTGAGCTGCAAGAACAACTGTGAAGTTTTCCTGTTGGGTTTCAGTGGGATATGTATTTAAATAAAGGCTGGTATCATCTAATTAACCCATGTAATCACATTGCTACAAAGACTGGTGTTTATTTGTATAGTACCCAAGTTTAATGGCTCAGTTTTGTTCTTTAACCCCTGTCAGCAGCAGTGTCCCTGCACCACACTGCTCCATATTTCTCCTCTCCAGCTCTCCTGCAACGAGCCCTTTTCCTGTTCCACGACTCCCTGTTCTTGCTTATTTTTTGCTCAGGATTGGGCAGAGGCTTTCCAGCTTTGTTCTGGTCCCTGATTTACTGCTTTTCCTCCCGTGCACTTCACAGTGACTTCCCCGTGCTCATTATTCCCATAGCATCAAGCACGTTCTAGAAAAGGCAGCTCTGTCAGTCAGCCACATGATGACGTACACTTTTGGCTTCAGCAGAGAAAAAAACCTTCACCTCTTCTCTTCCAGTGGGTCCCAGCTCCAGCCCCTCTTCCCCAGCAGCCACATTACCTCACGGTTTCGGCAGCCCTCCCTCTGATCTTCCCTTCTCCCGTGACTGATCTCAACACTGGCCAGGTAACTTTCCATATTAGCAGCTAATCTCTCTGCTCCCATATGGCTGGGGTCAGTCATCATTTCCATGACTTATTTGTTTCAATATCCGTAAAAAGTGAGGAAGTCCTTGGCATCAAGCAGCTTTAAATGATGTCAGGGGTCAGCTGCGCCTTTGTTCCAGCGCCGTGAATGCTCCCCCGTGCCTGTGCTCACCTCTGAGCACTGCCCTGCAGCCAGCAAAGGGGTAACACAGGTGCCCTCCCATCCCATTTAATTTACTGCAGACATTATTATGTTATATCCGTCGTAGTTCAGTTATTAATAATATGGTCCCTTTTCTATCAGCCAAGCATGAGAAACGTCTGTTGGGAAGGTAAGTCTGGGGCTTACAGGGAAATCTGATCAAATACTGTCTCACTTCCACAATCACCATGTCAGCAAGATGCAAATCTGCCTCAAAATCTGTAGCATCCATGCAAGGTCACAAAGGCAAAAGAAGGGAAAATAGATATACAAAATGAACTTTTAAAAAGCCAGAGTTCTGAGTTGCCAGAGAACAGAAGCTCCATTGCTAAGGGAGGATGTAGCTTGGTTTGACAGTCCAATGTGCTCAGCCCTGTTAAACTTTACCTGTTTTTAAATTATTTTCTTATGATTTCTTATCCATTGCTGTGTAAGGTCTTTAAGAACTATATATGCTTTTAAAAATAAGCCATATATATCTGCCAGCATTTTGGCTCCTCAGTCCTCTAGACATGTTCAGAGAGGGACTGAACATCTCTGATTAATGCTAATGCTTGATTAGTGAACTAATGCTCTCATGGAAGGTAGCAAGCCACCGCATAGACAGAGTGCTACATGAAACATTTAAGAGACCAGCATAAGAAGATCTAATAGGCATCTTAACATTTTGTTTTATTATTTATTGTAGCTAATTCATGCACAACTTGCATGCTATAGTGTTAACATTATTTGAAAAGTCATAAATCTCTTTGATATTAAGACTCATGCAGATATATACTGAAATTTTTTAACTATTCTCCAGACATTTACAACCTAACTATTGCACGTAGCTTCAGAAAAGGCTTTTTTTTTTTTTTCTTTCCTGGAACTATCACCATCACTTCCCATGCACAAATAGTTTGGTCATGATATAATGACAGTGGTGCTTCAGCCCAGGCAGCCCCCAGATTTCACAGATGTGGTGTGTAACTGGCTGCCACCCAAGTGGTGATACACTCCTGTCAGAGCAGTGCAAAGGGATTTCACCCAGACAGTCAGGCCAGCTTTTCCCTCAGACTGCAGAGTGCAAGCTGTGTTTGTCAGCACTGACCTGCATGTTTTCAGCAGCAGCAAAAACAGATGGGGCATCATCCACAAGTAGTACCAGCTGGGGGATCCTCTGAGACAGAACTGTTTCCTTTTGTCCTTAGGGAAAAAGAAATACACAAAGAAACTATGGGAATAAATTCCACCTGCCATTTAAGGACATGTTCAAGAGCTAATTAAGGCTCTTCTAGTCACAACCCAGAAGGAATCAAACAGGAGGAGGAGCTGAGGGTCTGTGTAAGGTTTTCATCACATTAGGAAGCTCCAAGTGCGGCTATTCAGATCCTGACCCACCTGGATCTTGTCTCTGAAGCTCAGAAACACTGTAAAAATAACAACTTCACACACATTTCTCTGAGTTTTTGCCTCCTCCCATCTTTTCAGCAAGGGCTTGACATTTGCTGGTTTGGGAATGTGTGTGGTGCCTGGATGTTTTGCAGTCCCCAGTGTGACTACAGCTCTGCCTGTGCCTAACTCAGGCAGTTCAGAATTGTTGGTCTGCAAACACTCATCAGAGGCTTGTGGAAGCTGAGTTCTGTCTTCTCTGCTTAGCTGTAAAAAGGGGGTAATAATAGGATTGGCTATTGCAGCATTGATGCAAAGGTGAAGTAATTGATTCTGAGAAGCATTCAGATAGAATGGTGATACCAGGGGAATGTACACAATTTCATATTCCAGCAGCCTTGGAATAATGTGCAGTACAAAACATCTAGGACCATGTATTAAAAGGGGTTAAAAAGTCCTGAATAGCCAGTGAGCATCCAGTGGATGAAGCAGGACAAGATGATGCAGTTATTATTTAACTGAATCAAGCATAGGGAAAAAAAAAAAGTCTGTGTTAAAGTTACAACATTCATTCCTAACTATTTTAGTTTTTGAGTGTCTGAATGAACAATTTCAGCGTATTTTGAGTAAAGTAACATAACCAATTTTGTGCATCCCTTAATGACGTCTGTGGAAGTGCATGTAGGTTTGACTAGGCCGTGTATAACAGCCCTGACACTTTTCTCTCAGTTACACTACAGCTGAGAAAGTAGAGATACATGTGAAATAGATACAAACAGGCATCCATTTCACTTTCCAGCTCTGGCATTTAGAAATACCTTGGATCTCAGCTCTACTTCAAAGTTCCTATGGAGCAGTTTCCCAGCTTTTTGCAGCTTCCCTGATAAATGCACTCACAGAAAATGCCTGTAAGAAAACTTGATATTACGTGAAACTAATCTGGTTTCACATTCTGTCAAAGCCTCCAAACCAAGAACCTCCCAGCTGAAAGATTTGTGTACCTGTGACCCACTATTGTGCTGCCATGAAAACCAAGCAAAGACAGGAACAGATGCTTTAGACACATAAATGAGATGATTACAACAGTTTAAGCTAAGCTTAACCTCTGAATTTGGACCTCATAGTCTGCAGCTGAGTGATAGCCAGAGTAGACACTCTCTCATACTTAAAAACTGGGAAACATTTCTGCAGGGTCCTGGGAAATGAAATACAGAGCTGTAACTGGAGTCTTCTCTGCTCCTTCTCAATATGAGATAACATCCCCAATGCCAAACAGTTCATAAAGACTGTTGAACCAGGCTTTGGGATGTGTCCCCCCAAACAGACCCTATAGGCTGCTGAAATAGCCTGGACTTTTGTAATGAGCATGCAAATATGGAGTCACAATTGCAGAAATTTTATTCTCACGCATTCATCTTGCCTCCCTCACCCATGGAGATGGTCACTGACCCCTGCACAGCCCCTTTCACACCAGCAGCTCAGCAGGCAGTGAAGATGGTGACCAAAGTGATCATTCACTGATGTGTTCATGGCAGCACTGGCAAACAGCCTTCCTCTAATTCCCTCTTGTCTATGGCAGAGAAAGCATCTCCCTGGTGTATATTCCTGATTGTCCCTTCTCCTGCCATCCCACATCAGACCTGGGAACAAACACACCATGTTCCTTCTCACATGGAACAGCCCAGCCTGGGCCAGGGCTGAAAGACTTGGATGGAGAAGAAGAATTTTTTAGTTAATTTTCACTTCCTGGGGGGTGTGCACATGAGAACCCATCAGTGAGGCAGTGGAGGCAGAACTAGCTTGGTTCTCTTTGGCTCTGGAAACACCATCATGGAGTATTTACTCCTTCTCACTTTGCTTTCCATATAAAAGCAAGTGTAATATACAAGTAAATACTGTAATAAGAGTTGCATTATTAAGACCATAGTCTGGTTTGTGTGTGTGAGTTCCTTCAGCCCTATACCTTCATGATGCATTACTTTGTTGGTTAAATTGGAATCTCAGCAATATTTATGGTAGCCCACTTCCTCAATGAGTTTAAACAGGCAAATTCAGTGAACTTGGATTTGGATCATTCAAACTCAGTTTGCCAATTCTCCATTGGTTTTTGTTCTTTCAGGCTAAGAAAAGTAAAAATCAGTAAAAACTTATTTTTGGCACTAGAGACAGTGGATCTGACTGAATACAGAAAAACAGGAGATTGACTGAAATGGTTCCATTATTACATGGTCATTTTGAATGTTGAACTTCACTTCAAGCCAAAGAACATGCTAAAGAAAATAAAGCTTGAATATATTGTTCCCACATTTGCAAACCACTAACATAGGAATATTTTTGAGCATCCTAAATATTCACCATTTTTGGCTATGACTTTATCTCAGTCACCATCTCCAATGCCAAGTTTATTTTTAAAGAGCAGTCTAGTTCCTGCTCCTTCAGGTTTCTGCAGACAGCTGTTTTGTTTTGCTCTTCCCATGCTATGAAAAATCTGTCATTCAGTATTTAATTCTAGCACCTAACTGCCTCTCTTGAGACAACAGAGGAGCCTCCAACAACTACGAGCCCATCAAGATTCCCAACTAGGATAAAAAACCCCAAAGTGAAGGTTAAAGCAAAACAGCAGGTCAGGAAGCTCAAAGGCTTGTAGCATTGATTTCTTTGGCACAAAAACCACTGGGTTAGTCCAGTCTGTCCTCTGATTTAAAAGGAATTATCCTGAGGTAAAAATAAAGGAATGCAGTGGTGAATCGGGCTCATTGTCTGGGTGTAGCACGAAGCTGAGATGAAGGCGCTGGGCTGCGTGTGGTGCAAGGTGAAAATGAACAACACGCGTGAGCAGGGCCTGATCTGTTCCTTATGGTGTGTGCAAAACTCCTCTCAGGTATTCCTCTGCACAGCTCCTCAGGCCACACAACACTCGTCTGTTTTCTAGTAACAATATTGAGCTGAGACATCAAGACCTTGAAAAGCCATTGGAGCCAATGCAACGAGACTCCATCATTTCTCTGTCCAAATTTGGAATAAGCCACTTCTAATTTGTGAGGGTTTAAGGCTGCAAGCTCATGTTTGTCAATATGTATTTGGAAGTGATATGCTGTCCTTCTTCTACTCCTTCTCTGTGATTGCCCAACAGCTGCACTTGAAAATTCACCCCTTTCAAAGGTTTAAGGGCTGCTGCTGCTGCTGCTTCCCTCCTCCAAAGCAATTGCTGTTTTCTGCCTTGAACAACCTGCAGAAAGCAAGGCTTTGGCTGGCCAGTCACACAGACTGCGAAGGTTCATGTGGGGAGAGGCTGTGGGGAGAAACCAGGCTGGGTAAGAGCAGAGCTCATGAAGTCCTTAATGTGGCTTTCAACAAATATTGCTCCACTGTGCTTGATATCCCTCAGGAAAGCTGTTGGCAAGTGACACAGCCTGACTCAGGCTGTTTTAAACTCTGCTCTCTGTGTATCAGACATGAGCAAGGAGCTTATCAGACCTTCTGGGTGTCCTGCAACAGGACAGTTGCACCCTCATGGTATCAAAGCTTGTCAATTAGACTGGCATTTTTGAGAATTAACTCACACAATTTTTTAAGAGGGGCCCACAAGACAGAGATAACCAGAGAGACACCCACAGAGCTTTTCCCCAAACATTGCAGTGTTTGGAGCTCTGTTTAAAGCACCAACCCTAATGGTACGGCTCTGGATAATGAGACATGACTTCATGTGAAATATATGGAATGCATCAAACATCATCACAGCTATGAGAACAATCTAAACCCCCAAGAGCTCAAAGAGCACATCATAATTGTTTTAAGCATCAACTGACCTCTTCTTACACTGGCAAGGGAACCTCCCTGTGATTCTGGAGCTGTGGGATTAGCTGTACAGTCTGAGTTGCAGGGACCATGACCTGGGTGTACCCAAGACTCCCAGAGAGGCAGTGACACTTCTTGAAGCAGCTTCCTGCCTTTACAGAATACCTCTTCTGGAGATTTTCATATCTCACTATAATCTGGATGAATTTTAAACAGAAACTTAGGTGAAAAGGGGCTTCTCACTGTGTTTCACAATAGCTGGCACTGGTTGTTCCAACAGTGAGCACAAACGCCCTAAGAAAAACACTAGTTCAGCCATAATTTCCTGTCTTTCTGTTTCTGTTTTTCGGGGTTATGCATACCATTACCCAGGGCTTAGCAGTGTTGTGAAAGACACTAACCAAGTGTAATGACTTGGGGAATTCAGCTCACTTTAGAGTTTCCAGAAATCTTTCTCCCCCAAGAAGATTTTCCAGCTATTTTAGAGGCAGCAGAAGGAAAAACAGTTTGCCCAGACAGCAGCAGCGTGAGCTATCTTTGGATCCGCGCTGTCAAATGCAGAAGGCATTTGCTGGGCAACTCTCAAAGTGTGCATACCACAAGATTTAATCAAGGAAACTCGAGTTCATGTCCTATTTTGCAAGAGGTATATTCCCCAAAAGGGCTGGGCATGCCTCCAGAGAAAACTCATCACTGCTGTGGAGCAAAATAGAGATGGCAAATGCTTTAAGGTTGGAAACACCCATGTGCTGCTCCTGCACTGCCTGGTGACCCCTGGCCTGCAGAGCTGGGACCACAAACTGTGCCTGGGCGTTTGCAAACTGTGGGGCACTGGCACTGCTCTCAGCATTGTGTTCCTGGCAGCAGCCCATGCAAAGTCCCTTGGTGGATCATCTGAAAACTCAAGAAGGCAATTCAGATTTGCGAAAAGTTTTGACAAGTGCTTTTTCCCTTTGTTAGGCAGATAACTTTGATTTTGAAATGCCTTTTTAACTAGGAGACTAATTTGTGAAGCCCATTCTGTCCCACAAATGACATTAGGGTTATACCAGCCCAACTAGAAAAACTCTCAACAACCAAAACAGAGAAGAGCAGACAGGTTCTGTTATCCTTGCTCACCTAAACTAACAGTTCTATAAAAATAACCCCATGGAAGCGAACAGTTATTGAACAAGAAAAAGATTAGTATTAAAATAATATTCAAATAGCGTGAGAATCCCTCTTTTAGAATATCGAAAATTAATGTCAAGTGTGATAACGATCAAAACTAATAAGGAGCAAAATAGGCTTCCTTTTAAAGGGAACACATCTGCTCTGCTTTGTTTTTTCCCTGATCACTGTGAAAATAGTAGGTTTTGCCTCAGGAGGTAGAAAAGGTCTCACTCCTCTAGCAATGCCTTCATTTTTCTTCTGACCCCTTGGATCATTTAATTGGGCTCCTTTTAAAGCCAGTCTGTAGGTAAACTGCATGCATAATTAGCCAGCTGCGTCCCCTGCCAAGAGTGTGTCATTTAGTATCTGTGAGTGCCAGCAGGGTCAGGCGTGACACATGGTGCAGTTCTGAAAAGCAAACAACCTTCGGGTCCCGTCCATAAAACAGGGAACACGTCCAGGGCTCTATCGGGCTCTTTCAGCAGTTTCTCATGCATGACCAGAGGTGTGGATTTTATGTGCAACTCATAAAGAAAACTCTCCAATTTGCACGCCACAAGCACTAGCAGGTGATGGCTCAGGGTAGCAGAGGAGGTGAAAAAAACTTTGGCAAAGACATTAAACTGTGTCTGCATGTAAAGAATACTCTTTTCCATTCAGTGCAGGCAGCAGTTGCCATGTGATGGCTTAAGCAGCTAAGCAGCAAGGTAGAAATAGCTTTGTGAATCACTTCTTTGTATCCCAGCAGGACTAGCTCAGACCGTTTGGAAGGTGAAATTTTAGGAATCTACCTGTAAGTGCATTTTAATTTTAATGAAATGCTCTGGCAGGACCTACCCTTTGCTTTCAGTGCAAAGGTGGTGCTTTGCACGGCTGTCAGAGAGTTAATGGTGCCTTGGCCATATGATGGCCCACCCTGGGTGGATCTTGGAGAAGTTTGTGTGTAAATTGAGCTCGAGGCATCTCTGCAGCCACTTGGAAAGCCCTTGTAGCTCCAGAGCTGCATTACAGTGTGCTGGGTGTTACCTGTGACTGTAGGGTCACAGCAGCAATGAGACACACAGAGATCTATCTGGATCTGATGGACAGAGAAAGAGTTTTCTGACCACAGTAGAGTAATCTCAGCATTTTTATGTCACCACTTCCATCGAGTCACTCTTCCCTGAAGTATCTGCCTTGCCTTCCATTCATTTCCTTCCAAAATCCAAGTGAGACTCACACAGGTGCTGAAGTGTTGCCTGCTTGCACACAGGGCGGAGTCATCAGACACTACCTGTGTCACCTATGTCATTTTCATCAGTCACCTCTGTTCTTCCCCTGGGTCAGCTGTGACTCTGCCACTGAAGAGCTATACATTCCTTGAGGGTGAATTGCCAAGTCCTTTGTTGCTAAGTAAATGCATTTTTTCATGAGGAGAACTTTCACACTTCATGCAGGAAACTGAACACAGAAATCACTCATAAAACCAGTGATTTAGGTACATGGTGACATTCTTACCCTGCTCAGGACAGACCCAAAGCCAAGCCCCTGATGTGGATCCCAGCAGTTCTTTACAAGTCCTCACATTGTGCCTCTTCCCTGCCTTGCAGCAGCTCTGTAAAACACACACCCACCACCTGTGTGATTCCAAAGAGCCTCAGGTGAAGGATGTGCAGGAATTCCTGAAGTATGCCAGGATCTCAGGATGCCCACACCACCTCTTATGACTGACATTTCTTTATCGTGGACACTTAATAGGGCACTGCTTTTATTTTCTGAGGGATGAGCAAACTTGCAGATTAAAAATCAAAAGATCTGCCAAATCAGGAGCTGTTACTTCTTTGTATTTTACTATCTGAATCTTTCAGAGTCTCATTTCTGAGCTTTTCTCCACAAGTAGCAACACCAGTAGCTCGTCTGTGTGCTTGCTTATGTAAAATACATGGAAATGCTGACAAATTCATTGATTCCAGAAGCTGGAGATTTAAGAAAAACACCCGGTATTGTGAGACTCTCAACAGTCATAAGACTTTGATGTTTTGAATGATGGAGTTTCCACCACTTCCACTGGAGACTAGTCCAAACCAGGCCCCTGTATACTCATGTTGCTGTTACTCAGCAGTTTTGTATTTTCACTACAAAACCACTCCTTTCATATCATTCTTGACATCCCATACAGAGGAAATCCAGAGAATGGAGGTTTCTCAATTCTCCATAACACTTAGGAATATGAGATTAATACATTCATGTGGTCCACTTAAAGTTATCACGATTGTCTTCAGGAAATGAAAGGGGCCAGAGCTTTCACACAGTTTTTGAGCATATATAAAAACAACTATTGAAAAAAAAAATCTCTCCAATCTTCTTGTTTAACAAAGAAGATATTGTTTGGAAGATAGAAAATAAATTAATTTTCTACTATGACCTCATTAAGATTGGATTTAAGTTCCAGCCCAAAAGAATTTTAGAACAACATTAGTCTCCTGCCCTTAAATCTCCATCTACTGAAGCTGGTCCATTTATTAATTTCCCTGCTGGAGAGCATATTATGACTGGCCTGCAAGCTGAGCAGACAGTCTCTCCCCAGAAGCTCACACATGACGGCCATTTCCTTATTCATTTCTTCTCAGTAAAAAGGGTGTTTCCAGCCATATCATTTTTAATCAAAGCACTCTTGACTCAGACGCAATTGTTCACATTGATGGACAGATGGGGATTTGATCCAGACCCAAGAAAACAAAAAAGCAGAAAGGGCAGCGCCTCTCTTATCTCCAATGAATGAACAAGATTAACCATAACCTGTTCTCTTCTCACCATACAACAAATCCAGTGTGTGCTCCCAGCATAGCCACAGATTCACATCTTGTAATTTTTAATACAAGACATATACAGCCTGAGGGAACAAATTACTCTTCTGTATTCAACATGCTTCAGTGCCTTCAGAGGACTGTGCTTGAGAAATAGAGTTACTTGGCTTGGCAGAAAAAGCCTTTGAAAACAAAGGAGAGGGCTCTCTGCGATGAAAGTCAAGTTCATCCCAAAAGCAACAAAAGAAAGCAGTTTGGGAAGTTGGACACTCTCTGGTGGAACATTGTCCAGACACGAGTTCACTTTCTAAGTGGCACTGAGCAGCAAATTGGTTTTCTGTGCAATCCCAAAGCATGACTGTATTTAAAAAAACCCAACCAAAACACAAAAACCACAGCTCAAAATGGGCAAGGCTCCGTATCCCAGTTTTCCTGTCGGGACCCCGAGCTGAGCTGATGGAATGAGGGAGCCCTGCTCTTCCTTCTTCCCTCGTCTGCCTATCTTAAAATCTCAGCTCGTCGGGAGAGGCACTGTGTTCTCATGTGAAAGTGCAGGAAGGCTGGGCTCTCAAATGCTACTGAAATAAAAATACCAAAGGGAGATGAAAAGTGTGTGGGTCTCTATAAATAAGCCCGAGTGGGCTCGATGTCTGATACCCTCAGCAGCTGTGCCAGCCCTGGGGGCACTAAATCACAGCAGGGCTGCCTCCACACTCACATTGTGACACTCGCTCCAGAATCATGAGATTTTAAATGTTACAGAGCTGGAGAGATCTCATTTGTTTCATTCTGCATGAGTTGGTTTGAGCTTATGAAAGCCATGAAAACTAGAAACTTACCCCATCTCAAAAACAAACAAAAAATGAAAAAAAAAAAAAAACTGAACAAAAACAAACAAAAAACCAAACAAACAACAACCCCCAAAACAAAAACCAAACAAACATTCAAACAATAATAAAAATATATATATAATACTAAAAACCAACCAACCAAACAAAAAACCCAAGGAAACAAAGCAAGAAAGAAAAGAGATTTGTCTGTAATGGCCTGATTCCAGAAACAAAACCCCACAAACAGTAAATTTATTTTTACTGAACAAGGAAATGGGAGCCTTTTTTATATTGAATATTTGACCAATCACATCAGATGCTCTGTTTGAATTTTTTTCCCCCAGGCTTTTCCACATGAAAAGGACTGCAAATATCAAATACAGAAAATGTCTCTATTTCTCTGCCTGCTGTACTCCTCACTAACCCATCTACAATACTTCTTTTTTGAAAGTGCTCTTCATAAGAATCTTTTTCAAGAAAAATCCAATTACAAAGACTGCAGCTTTTCTGTTTCCAGAACTGTTTTCAAATATGATATAATTCTATTTCCATTCTAAATGGTCCAACTGAAAATATCAAAATATTGCTGCTTTATACTGCATCCTTTCAAAACATAATTCTAGGTTTTGGCAACTGAACATTTTTGTTTTCCACCTCTGCTGGCAGGGCAGAAGGGTTTCCAATTTCCTAACTTACTCCCTCTCCACAAAAAAAAACCCAAAACAGAGCTTTCAATAGGCATGAAAAGAGAAGTAAAAAGGTTAAATAAAAGAAAGAGTGATATTGCAAATGATGTTTATTTACCCCCTTTGTCTCTAAAATCTTCATAAGATTTAATTAGAATGCCATTTTTAGACACAGCTTTTTTTATTATTGAATTGAGATTTCTTATGCATTAAAGTCCAACATTCAAGTCCAAACTACAGTCCTTCTATCTCTTAAAAATGTAGCTAGTTCTAGATGCCTCTCTTCTTAAACATTTCCACGGGTTTGGGAACAATGCAGGTTGTATTTTTCAGTTTACAAGTAATAAAGTGTAACTTCCAGGAAGGAAACCCAGGATAAAGTATCCTGTCATCTCTCTGTGCAGTGTCTGGTATATTCATTTGCAGAACAAAGTATGCAAAAATATAAAGAGACCAAATCAAACATCATTTTAGTGCAGACACAATTGCATAGGTAATGAAAATACCTTGTCAGTTTGTGTATGTGCTACTTTTTCTCTAAGCGCAATGTTTTTCAGTCTGTTCTGAAAATCTGAATTCACATACAGCCAAATTGTATTGAGTATCTTCCTCGCTAATAATTGTCAAAACAACAAAGAAAAGACATATACAAGAGTTTACATATGCAGTGCCTATTAACACAGACTCCAAAAAAAGAAATCTTGCAAAATTGTATATATGCTCCCTGCCGTGGATTTGATTTTGTCTGGCCTGTAACTAAGGTCCCTTGATACTCCAGTTTTATGAGGGTGTGATGTAGTGGTAAATCAGGGCCATACTGATGATCTAAATCAGAATAACCAGCATGTTTTTCATTTCAGATGAAAAAAAAAAAAAAAAAAAAACAACCAGAGTTTGTGAGAGAAAGTTTGCCAGTTTCAGCACTTCCTGGCCGCCAAGAACATTTACTGAAAATCAATGGTCTGTCCAAAACCTAATGTGAGCAGGAGTCGTAGTGCAGCTGTTCAGAATCTATACTGCTTCCTAGGCAAAGTTTCTAAGCCCTTTCAGTCCTTTAGAATAATAAAAATGATTAATGGTCTCAAACACTGTGAACCAAGTGTTTTGAAGTGTAACCTGCTACTTGTAATGCACTCAATATTTCTGATCTGTATTGTACTGGCATACGGCGCCTCTGGAAGTTAATGTTAAAATGGGCAACGTTTGAAATGAATGAAGAGAGCCTCAGGAAGCCTGGTGGCAAAATCATTTTCTCCCAAACCAAGATACTATTTCCCATCAGTTCATAAAGGCAAAAAAAAAAAAGGGGGGGGGCTATAAATATATATAAATACCCATTATTTTCTATAAATGTGTTCTAAGAGAGCAATGTGGATACCTCACAATGCAGAAGGAAAATAATCCACCTCCTTCAGAGCTCTAAAGAGACATCAACTCATTTCGGAGAAAAACAAGCTGGGTCTTCTCACAGACTGCATGCAGCAGAAAGAGGTTCAAAAACTTCATGGAACAACTTCCTCCATCTGGGCCTTCCCTTCTCCTGCCGCAGTTGGGCACAGCCCTTGCCATAAACACAAGCCAGTTTGGTCTATGCCAAGAGTTGGTAGAGTCACATAAATAACAGAAGCTACTGAGGCCCAAAAAATCGCTGGTGGCCAGAGCCAGGCGGTGCCTGCAGGGTAGTGCCACAGGTCACCTGGGCACTCTGCTGGGCACAAACCCACCTCCAGCTGCCACACACCTGACTGGCCTGGGCACTCTGCTGGGCACAAACCCACCTCCAGCTGCCACACACCTGACTGCCAGCTCTGCCCGCCCCGAGGCTGCAGTTGCACAAGAAGCTCCCTCGGAAGGGCTGGACCCAAGCCCAAGCTGTCGGTTGGTGCCCTGTTTATCCCGGCCTGTTTGCTCATGCCCTGCACCAAACTCCAGCAAACAAATAGATTAATTGGGACCACAGCTATTTCCAGATATTGGCAGTGCCCTGGATGTATCGAGTCCTTAACTGCTCCGAGCAGCCTCACCTGGGCCTCCACCCACAGCCCCTGCCCATGGCCCAGGAGCTCTGTTTAGGCTCAGCCCCAGGGTACCCAGTCCCTGTCTGGGCTAGAGGTGTTTGTGTGTCCAGCCTGGAGTCCTGGGAGAGCTTTGCTCCTGTGCTGTAGGTGGCTTATCTCTGGTCTCGTCTTTGCCCCCTCCTGGCCCCGCCTGGGTGGGCTCCCTGGATGGACCTTGGTTCATTGCTCCTCACCTCTAAACGGGGTTCTACATGAGCCCCACACCCATCACTGCCTGTGCTGCAGCCACACTTGGGTCCTGAGTCCCCTTCCCTTAGGAATCTATTGGCATTTGGGGCTCCCTGAAACACATAACATTGAAGTGAACAGTTGTTAGGGAAAATATCTACCAGACGAGAAAGCTTGCCCACTTCATCCTGGCTACCTGTACTCCCCTGTCTTCTTGTTGGGTGCAATAGAAGCTTGGGAAAGCATTTTTAGGAACACTCAGTTAATGTTTACAGAGAGGTAATGTGCCAAATTCTTTTATAAAACTCTCAACTCTAAATTTACAGGCTTTATATGCTATATTATTTTGGGGACGGCATATTGTATTCATTAGATATTTTAAATGGTATAAACAAGGCAGTAGAAGTACTCAAATTGCTGCAAGCCAGATGGAGATCTTATCATAATACCTCCCACAATTTGGAATAACTTCTTTTTGAACGTTTCTCTGCTCACAGCCTAGCAGAGGAGCAGATCTCCTGGGTCAGCACTGATCTGGGCTGTGTAGGGCAGAGAGTTGCCTGTCTCCTCTCTGCCAAGGAAGGACATGAAGTGCTGTTCCTCTGCACTAGTACACGGGAGCAGAAGGGGCATGTAGGCTTAAACAAAAACAAAGTAAAAAATTAGATCATGCAAAGTCACATTTTTGGAGCATAAGGGAACATTTTACTCCAATTATCTTCTTGAGCACAGAAAGAAAAGGAAACATTTTACCAGAGTCAGTTTTTAAAAGAATTATCCTGGGTAAATTGATCTGCAGAGAATTACCCCCAAAACTATAAATCATATTGATTTCCTTGCTTTACACTCTTAAAGGGTGACCAGTGAGTTATTGGAAGGATGCATGGAGCTCTTGGCCTGCAAGACTGAGGATGGGGCTTATTCCTGCCTGTAATATGGATTAGCAAGATGCAAACGATCTCTGTCATAATGGACAGGAAAGGAATTATTGTATATTTGACCAAAAAATTGAGAATACACTATTAGTGATTTCCTAGCACTGACTGACTAGATCTAACTTCCTTGAATTTCGCTGTATTTGCATAGGAGTTAGGAAAGAACACTTACTCTTTTAGTTTAGGGTGGATCTTTACAGTTTGTTATCCCAAGCAATATTAAATGCAGTAAAAGTTGCACTCTGGAAGCACATCTCCTTTGGTACATTCCACTTCTTCCAGCATCTGCCCTTTCATTAGTTTGTAAAACAAATATAAAAGTCTAATGACTACTAATGATGGGAAACTGGCAAAATGCTCTTAGGCATCTATTGTATTCTCAGATTGTTTCAAAATACTTAACAGCCATGGTTTGGAGCAATTTTTTTTAATATTGTGTTAAATTTCTAATTAAAGTTTTGCGGCAGCCAGAGTGGCTTATCCGAACAAAGCGATTGGTTTGGCAGAATTGACTCATGGTCATTCTACCTGACAGCATTCCCTTTTGTGGGAATGTAACTCTTACTGTGAAAATGTTGTACTAAGCAAACCTTAGTTCCGCTCGTAAATCAGTTCGATGAAAGGTTTGAAAGCCTGTTTCTATGGTGCAGTTAAATTACATTCAAAGTACAACTGAGTTTGCCCCTACTTTTCCATCAAATATAATGTGATTTAAAGAAATGTTCTTTAAAGATAGAGAACAGTTTAGAAAGCCAGATGAGAATTCCTGAATGAAAGTAGATAGAATTTAGGTAAACATTCTCCAAGTTTAAAATAACAGACTGAAGCATTTGTCTTTGATTATCAATTTTAATGTACATAATAATGAGACTCATTCCACTAGGACAGGCATGCTAAGAAAGTTTTGGAGTGCCTGCATTCCCATTCCTAAAATCAAACTCTTCCTTGCAGTCAAAATCAAGAAGAATGGCTTTTGATTCCTGTGTGAGTAAACTTTCAAAATACTTGCAGTTCTACGAGATAAATTAAATGAAAGATTTCTGGGAGACTGCTCAGGCTCTCTGTCCCAGCAATGCAGCTGCAGCCAGGGCACTTTGATGCTGTTGCATCAAAAGCCAACCAGTGCCCAGTTTGGAGCTCACCCAAAATTCAGCTTTTTCTGGCTTACTGAAATATCAGCCACATAGAGAGAGATACAACTTTATATGGGCCAGAGGCAACTTCAGATTATGTTTTGCCTCATGCACACTGCTCCAGTCATAATGAAACAGAGCCAGAAGTTGTAATTCATGAGGAGGCTTGCCAGCCTATGGAATTCATAAGTCTTCCCTGAAGAGGAAGTTGATGTCTACAAATGTTTCATCTGAAGTGAAAAGAAAAAAATAAAATTAAAAAGACAAGGACCCATGAGAAAATAACTTCCAAATCCCTTCCATTTTTACTCACAGCCACAGGAGTGGACCATGTGTCTTTTTAGATCACCAATACATACTAAATTCAAAGGGAATGTGCTTTTATTAGAAGTTAATATAGATTTTATTAATCTGGCTTTTCATGCACACATTGATTAGAACTGAAAATTTATCATTTCTCAGCTCTGCTGTAGTGCAAAAAAATCCCCCCAATCCTGCACCTCCTCTTCAAATGGATCAATGTCCAAATTCTTCCTAGTGATTTTTTTTTTTTTTTTTTTTTTTTTTTTTTTTTTTTTTTTTTTTTTTATTGCTGGTAATTGAAATAACATCAAACCTTAACTTTAAAATATTGCTTTAGCTCAGGGGCCAGTTTTCAAATCACTCCTGCAGACCATCATTTCTTCCACCATCAGAGCCATGGCATTTCCCATATTCAGATCTGGGTTCATAACTGCACGTGGCAAAGTGAGTCAGCAGGAACCATGTATTTGCATATAATGCTCCATGCAGGCAGCACAAGACAAGAATTTTTATCTCACATTATGTTATTAGAAGAGGTATTGGAAAAAACTCATGAAGAAAAATACCAAAATGGTCATAATACTTATTTTTCATTTTAATACTTTTCTATGCAAAATAATTGTTTTTCAGCTGTGCATAAAGATAAAATTTGGTTTACTCCTATTGTTAGAGATGCCTGCAGTAAGAGTGAAGGATCCCAGCCTGAAACAAATCACACATTTTCTGTCAGTGGATGTTTTATTTGTGAAATTGCATTGTCTGCACAGTCCAAAACATTTTTCCACTAAAGCATGAGGGAACAGGAAGGATGGAGTAGAGGATCTACTGTTTCTACAGGAGAAATTCCAAGCAAAATAGTGTATTAAAAAAAAAAAAAAAAAAAAAAAAAGGAAAAAAATTCTGGTTTTTTTCATTTCAATCCAGTAGTGGAAATTGATTAATGAAGCCTGTCTGCAGCCGGTACAAAGGGCCAAATCTTCAGCTAATATTAAATAGCAAGCTTCTACTTTTGAAAACCAGAAAGAGGAAGGGGACATGAAACTAAAAAACAAACAGGCATATTTGATCATTTAGTGGTGAATAGATCAGGCACTCCTCAGTTGCAGGGTTTTATTTTTGTGCATTGTGTCAATGATTAGCAACCATATGTTTTAAGACCAGCTTCAATAGTATCAGTAGCTACAGTCCTGCTCTCAGATTACTTTTTACTGCCTGCCTAATTTTGAGCTTTAATAGCTAACATGCACTTTGTTTATCAGTTACAAATGTTCTGAATGTTGATGAAACAGGCTAAACAACACATATTGGCTTATCATCAATACCAAAGACTGAGATAAAATTTGTTAAATGTTGTGGCCTGAGAATTTGCAAACAAGGAGTTCTTAGAAATAAGAATAATCTCAGAATTGATGGCTCTAGTTCTGAATGTGAGATGTTAGCACTCAGATCTTGACACAGCTCTTGTTATCCACAAAAGAATCCATCCTACAAAGAGCAGAGTGTTTTGGCTCCAAAAATGCAACCAAGTACAGCACAGTTAAGCCCCCTTGGATGGCACAGTCCCATATGAAATGCTTTATTGCACTGGAGGCAGTCTGGTGGCATTCAAATTAAATATATTTAAAGTATTTCCAGAATCAGACCCTTGGTGTCTTGCAGGCCTGAGCACTAATACATGAAATAGGTCATTTTTACATAATTCTGTTTAGCTGTACAGCAAAGAAATTTAAAATAGTCTCTAGATTATGTTATTTATTCTCTAATTACTTGAGGACAGAGCACCTCTCCTCTGTTTTTAAATTACTACATAAATGAACAATGTTCTAACAATAACAGCAGCAGCAATTCAGGACATTTACCAGAGAGAAAGCAACCATTAGCCTTGAGAATGAAATTTCACTGGAATCCACAAAATATTGTGTTAGGAAATATTATGGTTGCCAACTTTTGCAATTTTGTTGAAAGTCTTCTAAAATGTGAGGGTTGGGGTGTTTGGGGTTTGTTTTTGTTTTTTTTCCCCACAAAGCCTGAGTTCTGGCATCATGTGAAAACATGAAAATGTGAGATTCTCAGTTTTAATTTTAGAAGACAACTAAGTTACTCAGCATTGTGGTTGCAAACAGAAATTGAAAACATGAACTCAAGGACCAGAGAACAATTAGGAAGAGCCCAAAATGCATTATTTTTAAATTCTTACACTTTGTAAAGCGATTTCTGACTCAGGGTGCTTCTATGCTTAGGGTTAACCATATTCAGTACCCCAATAAATCCTCTCCATCCTTTTTGAGGACTTCTCACCTTGGCTTGTGACAGAGGGTGACATCACATCTTAATTGTGAAGGAGGGTGATGAAGTTCAATACTGGCTAATTTCTTGTTTTTAAAAACAGAACCAGTTGTTTGTACTGATGTAGTTCTCTTCATTTTGAAGGTCAACAGCAGAAACTGGTAGTATTTCCTCAAGGGAAATGCATTTCCATAGTAACTAAAATTTGGGATCTAGCTCTTCACCCTCTCAGAGAGGCTGAGGTGCTCCCATACTATGGCAGGGTCTGGCAGAAGACAGCTCCCCATGTTCCCTAAGGACAGGGTGTTGTCTGGCTGCTCAGGTGCCAAAGGAGGACCATTATCTCTTAAAGCTGTGCAGGACTCTGGCACCCAGCCCAACGATTAGGAGCATTTCCATTTGGTGACTATGGGGCGCTTTCTGCACCGTTTCCATTTCGTCTTTAAGATATGTGGGAATGAGCACAGGGTAACAAGTCAAGCAAACCACCTTTTGACCGAAAAAAAAATCCACTGGTCTGAGAAATCCCTGGCATTATATGGCTGATGATGCCCCAGCTTGACAAAATGGAAACTTTTATCAAACCAACCACAAAGACTGGCTCCTTGTGTCTCACCTTGCAGCCTGTACCCCATGCACACCAACCCACAGTCCCACTGATGGGGCAGAAGCCATATTATTCCCTTGCCTTTCTAAATGGCTTTTAACATCTACAGGTATTTTCCTGGGTACTAACAATGATGAAAATACTTAAAACATCTAATTGAAAAAAATATCCTTTATCTTCCTCTTTGCTCACCCTTTTCCCACTGTGCCTTTATTACTTTTCTAAATATTGCATACAATGTTTTTGGTAAATAAGAAGGATATTAGTGTAGACAAATAATGTTTACTTACCAGCTCAAGAAAGGTGTTTCTGGCACTGATTCACAAGTTACTCACAACTTACAGAAATTACTTATACTGAAAGGGACAAGGAGTGTCTTTTTGTGTGCAGGTTGCTGAACAAACAATGAGGTCCTGGTCCCTGCCTGGCTTGCCGTGGCATTACCACAAACAATACTAATTCTTAAATACCTGCCTGACTTTAAGCACTTAGGTAAATAATTGTATTGATCGTTGTAGGCCTATTCACATGCATAAAACTAAGCATATATTCAAATATGTTGTGAAATCAGGGGTTGGGAGAATTTTGCAAACAAGGCATTTTTAGATATGAATTTACTTGTTAAAACCAGCTTCAAAAGGAGCCAATGTGGCAATCAGGCTTTTGGGCACAGCAGGTTGAGGAAGGAAAAGATTTATTTTCAAGATGGATCCAAGGACTTTCTTGTACTTCAGAGACTCCTCACCAGAACCACAATTACAGGTGAGAAAGGCAGCAAGGAAGCCCCTCCAACCAGTGATTGCTCAGAGTTTAATGTGAGAGCAGTGTAAACTCAGAACTGCAGATAATCCATGGGGAAATCAGGGGGTTTGTGCCGAGAACTGATGGGGAATAACAACTGAAAGAGCTTTGGTTTTTCTAGGCTGGCGGGAGGTAGCTCATGCTAGGAAGTCTGCCAGCTCCAAACTGATGCTGGGAGCTTTGTCTCCTTTGGATTGTAGGAACACACTTTGCAGTCAAACTGATCTGAGAGATTTTGATAGTAAAAACAGCTGTCTCGTTGCAATGATGTTTTTGTTCCATTGTCAAAATTTTGAGTTAAATCCATGAGTGGGCTGCAGCTTGTTCAAACCCTGAACTCAACACCCTTTGTGCTCCTTTGGCTTTTCCACTGCGGTTCATGGGATATCTCCTTCCTGAGGAAAGGGCTAGGTGTAATAAAAGCCGTCAGGACAAGGAATTGCAGGTCTCCCCCGATGCCTCTCCAGCGCTGGAGAGACAGAACTGGAGGACTGCGGTCTGTCCCAGACTGGTGAGCAGGGGAAATAAGGAGGAAGAGCAGGGTGTGGAAATGAAACACTCCAGCGCTGCTGTGGCCAGGCTGCATCCCCAGCGAGCAGGTATGCCGGTGGCAGGGGGAAACTGTCTGGTACCTGAGCAGGGACGAGGCCAGCATGGGCAAGGGAAAGCTGGTTGTGAGGTGTACAGCACAAGGGAATACAGGGAAGGGGCATGGGGTGGGATGTCCCAGCCCCCTCTTCCCAGCACAAACCACCTGAAGGTGCCTCCTGCCACTCTCTTGGATGTGCAAACAAGCAGATGAGATGCCTGATTGAGGCGTCCAGCACATCAGGCAGGAGCACAACGGCCAGACTGCCTCTGTTTTTGTGCTGACATGAGAGATGGGACAGCACCTCTGTACGGCCACAAATCCATTTGTGTCGCTTGAGGTGATGGGAACTATGGGCAGGCTTTCACCCTCTGGGGAGCCAGGAGCCGTGTGATGCTTTGTGAGTGCAGAGTGGTTTGTGTGAGTGCTGCTGTGTCTGCAGGACCCACGGCTCTGTGGCACTGTGCGTGCTAAGACAAAACAGACGTCAACAAAAGCCATTCCTTTTAAATTGATATTTAAAAATTGTCAATAGAGACCTGTAACACAGGGACTGTAGTGAAAGTGACTGTTCTCATGGAAGCACGGGCTACAGACAAGGTGGTATTCACATGGTATTCAAGGGTCCAAGTTCTACGGAAAGAATTTCTTTCAAAAAGAAAGAAATCCAGCAGCTCGATGAAGGCTGACAGCACCAACATAAAACCATAACCACGGGCGGGAGCAAGCGCGGCCGGCGCGTACCTGCCGCCGGTGAGAGCGCTGCCCGGCCCGCGCCCGGGAGAGGCGGCCCCGCGCTCCTTGCGGCCCTGGGGGGCGCGGGCAGCTCCGCGGCAGTAGCGGGGGGCTGCCGGGCGGCCCCGGGAGCCGCGGGAGGCTCCTCCTCCGCCCCGGCACCGCGGGCAGCGCGGCGCTGCGGGCGCCGGGACGCGCCGCGGCCCCACGCGTGCGGTAGGTGCGCCCCGACGGCGGCGGCGGCACGGGGGCAGCCCCGGGCGCTGCGAGGGGCCGGCGGCCCCGGGCTCGGGCTGCCGCGGGGGGCGGAGGGCCGGGTGTGCCGGGCGGGCGGCAGGGCACAGGAGCCGAGGGCAAACCCCCCGTGCCGTGCCGCGCCGTGCCGTGCCGCGGTGCGGCCGCGGCGCTGCGCTCCGCGCCCCGCGCAGCCCGCGGGCGGCTCCGGCGGGAGGCGCGGCGGGGAGGGGGCGGGTGGGCGCGCCCGGGGCGCAGCGCGGGGCGCGGAGCCGCCGCCCCGCTCCGCTCCGCTCCCTTCCGCGGGCATGCGCGCCTGCCTCGCACATGCTCACTGCGCCCGCGGCGGGCGCGCACACTCCGCAGCGCCGCGGCTCCGCGCTGCACCGCCGGTGAGTGGGGCAGGGGTTCTGCGCGCCCGCGGAGGGGCCCGCGGGCGCGGGGCGGGGAGCGCCGAGCCCCGGAGCCCGTCGGGGGCGGCTCCGGCGGGGCGCGGGGAGCGCGGGCGCGGAGCGGCTCCGGGGCAGCGGCGGGTCCTGCGTGCGGAGCCGCGACCCACAATTAGCACAGGGAGTTAATTGCTGCGCAGCGTGCGGTTCGATTTTACCGTCAAGCGAGCCCCGCTTATTAATGAATTTAATAGCTGAGGCGTGCGTTTAAATAAAATGAGCCGCTGCGTTTTCCCGCGGCTGCTTCTATGAGGAGAACTTGTATGTGATTTATGCAGTTTAAGTAAACTTTTCTGAGTGTTAAATTGTGCTTGAGCCCAGTGAATGGCCTCTAAAGGAAATTATTCATGGTATACAGCTACTGTTGTTCAGAAATTTCAAATAATGATATATTCTCTTGTATAAAGTTGTGATTACTAAAATGCATGTAGTGAACCAATAAACAGTTTATTGGTCTGTATCAAATAGTAACAGAAATTTTGTTCAGCGCGATATCAAATACACGCATGTGTAATACACTGTTAAAAGCAGTGGCAGGAATGGTTTATTGTTTAGTCTCTCTTGTGGACTTCATTAATTTACTGAGAATTTCTTCTCTCTGCAATGCCATCAGTGGAAGGGTCCCTCCCTTTCTTCTCCCCCAGTTTATTGAGAAAGCATGTCTAAATTTCTTCATCCTAGTCCACATCTGTGTGTATTAGGGCAATCTGGTCCACAAAAGATGGCATACATTTAAATTAGTAATTCTGTGTCTAAACTAATGCTTCTTAGATAGTTTCATACACTTAGCATTGCATTGTTTTGTTACTTGTTGCTTCAGACAGGATAAATTCTTTCTCATCATCCTTTTTTATGTGGGGAAAATGTTTCCATTCCTTAATAAAGCTGAATTTTTATTTCTGCTTTGAAATTGAAGGCATCGGATGTAACACAAGCAAGTAGGAAAGACTTGTAGTACAAATGCCTTGAAAATAATCAGTACTTATAGCTTTGAAGACATTGCAGAAACTTTTTAAGCATGTTTTGAAAATTCACTTGAAATGGTACAGCAGCTGATAATTTGGCTTAATTGTTCTAACTTAAAACCCTTAATTAAAAAAAAAAAAGTCTAAATGTATGGTGTAAAATTGAATTATGTAGTTACAGAGTCAAATTGTCCACGTAATTCTTGTGCCTCTTCTACTCACTCACCAACAGGTCAGAACATTTGGCTAAATAACAAGTGGTGTATGCTTTTGGTTTTACGCTCATCAATTTGTTTTGCTTTACTTTGCTTAGCCCACTCCCCTCAGCTCATTTTCTTTTAAAATAGTACGTGGAGACTCGATTCCCATGACTCGCTAATCTTATCACCATTATTTGGTTGAAATTTTTGAAACGGGTTCCTGTTTCAAATACCTCACAACATTGGCAGCCTTAGGTTCCATTAGAAAAGCTTCATTAGGGAGAAATAAAAATGTTGTTGATAACTCCCTCTCCAACAATAAGCTTCGTATTCAACTCCACGGTGTGTGCAGATATGCCTTGAATTATAAGAAGGAATTAAACTCAGGTATTCACACAAGGAACTCGATCTCAGAATATCACTTAAGGAGTCTCATGTGTTGCTGTGTTGCTATGCATAGCTGGTTAATATGCTTTTCTCTTTTTTTCCCCTGAAAATTTAATAATTTAGCTATTTATCCTGCAAATATTAGTTGCATGTTTAACTTCAAGCCTGCGAGGCGTGGGCTGAATTCTGCATGGCTGTGTTTGTGTGTCAGTGTGTATGTGTACACACTGCTGACAAAGAAAACAATTAAAGACGTTACTAATTTTCTGCTGTCTTCCCAACTGTTATTTATGATGTGTAGTAGTACAACAGCTATTCTGAAATCAGCTATAATTCTCTTCAGTAAGATTTGTTTCTTCTGTGCCAAATTTTGCAGTAACCAGATGGTCTTAAGGTGTCTTCAGCCGGAGAACAAACATGAACAGCGCTGAAGACTAATTATTCCTCGCAGTAAATTCCTTCTGCAATAAATTCACAGGTTGTTAGACCTAATCTGTGGAAATGATTGTTAAGATTACTTATGCAGTGAAAAATGCTTTTATAAATCTGTGAAAACTAGCAGAAGTTCTTAGAATGCTAAGAAAATATTTTTGAGTTAATTTTGCCTGCCTGGGGTAACTTTTATTTGGGACAAACTGTTAAATGAAGTTGCAAATTCAAATCCTTTTCATAAGCCATGGAACACTGCAGTTTTAATATGAAGATTTTAAATGTATCCTGTAAGTGGAGGGGTCATTTGGTAGACCATGTAGGGAAGGAAATCTCATACTGCCGTTCCCAGTGAATAGTTAGTTTCCTTGTACCTGTGTATTTTTCATAGCAGTAGGAATGTATATTTGATTAGTGCATGGAGGAGTGTCCTGGATTAACAATCATGTTATTTTCATTAAATTTCACATTGTACTGAACAGGACAGAAAAGTAGTTAGGAACAAAAAAATATATTCAGAATTATAAACAATGGTATATACTAACGTAAAGCCATTCAGGTTTAAATACATCCTCCTTTTTGGTGGCTTAATTTAGTAAAAAAGCACAAGATTTTTTTTTTTTTTTTAGTATATGTCTATAAAAAATGTAAGTACTCAAACCTCTTGGCATTTTGCTCACGTTATATGAATAGGGAGAACTTGTCAAATCTCTTTCCCTTCCTTTTCTGCTGAAAATCCTGGTTGGGACTGTTCATTAACAGATCCCATCAGAAAACAATTGTTTCATGGCAGTCAAATTCTTAAAACAATGCTTCATCTTTATTTGCAGATCTTAACTCAAGTAATGATGTTTAACAAACACCTTGTTTTAATCAGGTGAGGATAAGCCCTTCAATTAGGATGCAAATAATTGCTCCTCTTGGTTGGGTCATTTGGGGCCTGGAGGTGCTGCCATTTGCAGGTAGATTTGGTGCTACCCAAGGTTTGAAGCAGGAGAGAGGAGAAAGGAATAGGGATTTAAGTCTCGTGCAAAATATTTTTTTTTTGGTGGCATTCAAAACCTGATCCAGCTCCCTTCTTTGTCAGGCTGTTCAGTTGATCTTGATTTACTGCTGTAAGAGGTGTGAGAGGAAAATTGGATCCAAAAAAATGTTCACTGCAGAGATGGTTCCAGTGAGTGTGTCACAGAGTGAATATTTAATTAAAAATAGTCAATCCTCTTTTCACTCAGTCTTTCTGCTTGTGCTTTAATTATGTATTTTAATTATTTCAAAGATGTGTAAAATGAGATGAGAAAGACTACACGAGCATAATCCTTCCCATTTAAAATTATTTGTCTGCAGCTGCCTAAGTCCTGGCATTAGGAGTCACATACAAACATGTTTATTTAACATCAGCGTTATCTGTTAGATTGTACATGGTTCATTAACATGGAGAGAATACTTTTTGTTTAATAGTGTGTGGGAGCTGCCAGAGGTCAGGGGAGGTTGTTTGCCTGAAGTCGAGATGGCATCTTGGCTTTGCTCTCGTTCTGTTTGTCACCTCTGCTGCGTCCGGAAAACGCTTCCTTAGAGCCGTGCTGAGGTATTTTCCCTGGTGTTGAGGTGCAGAGGCTCTGTGGAAAGCCAGAAGTCTGCTGCAGGGTTGTGGTAAGGTTTATGGGGAATTTCAAGGGAGGTTTGTTGTAATTTGTGGGGGATTGTTGTAGCTGGGGTTCGGTTAGAAGAAGCAGCTTGGAAAGGATGGAGCGGGAGGGGACAGAGGAGCCTGGGACGTTGTGGTGGTGCCCACAGCGTGCGTGGCTGTGATGGAGGGATTTTACAGATTTGGGGAGATGGGGAGCGATGGCTTGGGAAATTAAAAGCGTTTTGTGTGCCAGGAATAATGTTTTGTTGGTGTGGCTTGGTCAGAGCAGGACTCAGGACAGCTGTACCTGGTGGTGTGGTGCAAGAGGTGGCAGCTCCTCTGCAGGGGCAGCACAGGATGGGGCCCTTCTCTCTCCACAGAGCTTGTGGGGGGTTCTCCACTCCTTCTACTGCTGATTAGAAACATGCTTGGACATATAAAACCATATCAGGGACTCCAGAAATACAGAATTACCCGTGGCCTCAAGTTTAAAAAGGTCAATTAAAATGTTTTACCGTGACTTCTGTATATAAGGTAATAGCCATGCACTGCACACAGTGTTGGGAGATGTGCACACCCATCTCCATGCACAATTTTAATTTTAATTTCAGCTTCTTGATAATGTTTCTGAATGTTTCCTACAAGTCAGTGAATTTCTCCACCCTCATTTGGATGATGGGAGCTCTTTGGGCTTTTTGTGCCTTGGAGGGAGAAGATAATTTAAATTTCCATTAGAAAAAGGTAGAAAATTGCCTTCTTTGATTTTTATCAAGCAAGGATCCCTGGTAGATGATAACCAAAAGGCGCTGAATAAAATGAGCATTATTGTAGAATTCAAAGCGCAGTGGAAGATGCAATGTGACTGAAGCATACCGCAAATGTGCAGTTTTTTAAAAGCATAACAGTAAAAATAGAAGGGCTTAAAAAAATAAGCTGAACTACTGTGTTGATTATAAGTTGTAGCTGAATCTCTTAAGGCCTGCATATTGTTTTTAAAAAGCCAGCAAAACATCTATTTCTAAAAAAAATAGCAAGTTCCCTCAGAAGGAGGGGGAGAGAGAGAGAGAGGAAAAGTGTTATCTTGGAGGAGGGAATGTCTGGGGTAGGGCTTTTTCCCTTTGAATTATTTTCAACAAATACTTACTCTGTTCTGTATTTTTAAGAAATTATGTGGACAGCAATTTTGTTTCTTTACCAAGGCAGTGAAAACACCAAGAATCCTTTTTATAATTTGGAAAGAATGTCAAAAGAATGAAGTAGTTAAACCTAAGTGTATTAGATCATACGCTTTAAATGCATAAATAAGCATAGCTGCAATCACAGAAACCAATGTTAAAACCACCAGGAAAACTCACCCAGAAACCGTAATGACTTAAAGGGAATGACCTCAGCCATTGTGAAATTCGTGCCTATTTGTTGACTGACATTTATTTAGTAGAAGTAGGGTGCGTGTTTTGTTGGGGTGTGGGATTTTGTTATTTGCAAGACTGCTGGGGTTTTTTTTTTTTGTTGTTGTTGCCAGGTTTGAATACAAAGAGTGAAAATGGGCTGGAGGCTGTGAGAGCCTGGATATGATTTGGGCCGTAGCAATTTGAAAAGCAGGTGAAGTGTTTGTTATTGATGCACAGAGACTGGTGGAACTGAAGTTTGCTGTTCAGATGTTAGGAACTTCCTTGATGATAGCCCACTTCTAACTTATTCCCAGCTGGTTTTCTGTTAAGGAAATGAAGGTTTAAAGTATTTGGTTACAAACCTGAGATTTCTTCACGTCCATGTCTTTGCGTGAGTGCTGCATGAAATGCTGGTGTCATTCATCTCCCCTCTGCTTTCTGGAGAGGAAATTGATGCATGGTAGAACCTCAGCTTGCCTTTGCTGCAACACCACTTAATAATTCAGGGAAATAGAAGTCTTGAATTATTTTAACTATAATAGACTTCTTCAGGAATGTTTTTACATAAACCAGCATTACAGATTTCAAGCTCGACCAGAGCCATGTCTCTCTGCAAACAGGATTTCTCTCTGCTGCCTGCTCCTGGCTGTGGGCTCCTACTTTTACGGGTTGCAATAATCAAAGAAGTTCCAGTTTTAATTGCCCCTTCTTAGATGTACAGAGAGGTTTGAGAAAATGGGTAAGTTCGTGCTGTTGGCTTGAACACCTAACTCTAGACATCCAGTCTCGTCATGTAGAAATTCTTGTTTGCCATCCCTGCTTTTGAGAAGGAAAGCAGCCCAGCTAAAAACAAAGAAAAAAAAATATCCTAAATAAAGAAAACCATTTAATACTGGTCAGCCCATTTACCAGATGGTAACTGGTCAACCCACAGAGAGTTGGTGCCTCTGTTTATGCTGGAAAGAACGGACTTCACAGAGAAACTCAACCAGAACAGGACTTCCAAAGACAGGGGGACGTGGGGAATGTTCCTTAAACTCATCAAATGCCTTAAAAACTGGACATGCCTCTAGGATTACTCAGGCACCCACAAGAAACAGTGAGGGGAAAGTGGGGCAGGCATCTGAAATGTTTTTGTTTTTTAAATAGGTTGAGTAAGCAAAGCAGTCTGGGGGCCCCAGTTATTTACAGCTCTGTCTGTGCACCACGCAGAGAACCTCATCAGCTGTCTTAAAGACAAGTTTTCCATCTATTGCAAATCGTGTCTTTTGATGACACATTTGATTTGGCTGTTGGCAGTGTAATTGTCCTACAGCTACTTTGGAAATAGCTTTGATCAGTTTTGAATATAGATCTGTATCACTGGTTTTGATTCCCCTTGCAACTGCTCTTCTGTGCTCAGTTACCATCCGTAGAGTTTAATGGCAGCTATTTGACAATTCTTTGATTCTAAGACAAGTCAAAATGTATTTACAAAATACTTTATCCTCAGTAAATGTTGACAGTGTGTACTTCGTTTTTGTAAGCTATGTTAATTTATTATCTTTCCTCACTACTGTGGGTGAAACAAGACAAAATCTTTTCTAAAATTGAGCAATACTTTTTATTTGAAAAAGAGAGATTATTTTTCCATCCCTTAAAAAACTAAAAAGCACCATTTTTTCTGAAAGACGACACTTTTTAAAGTAAAACATGTGAATGTTATTTTCACTGTATCCAAATTTTCCTTTTTATTCTTCTTTTGAAGGCTGACTTTATTTTTGAATTTATAAACCCATCGTTTTTTGCTAGCCTACATTTGATAAGTGCTGTGTTGATACTACTCCTCTTCACTGAGACAGAGTTAGGAGTAAGTCAGCATTAATGCTTGTAGCAAAATCCATAAATTTTCTCCTTCCTTGTGTTCAATTGTGCATAAATGTATTAGATCCAGTTGTGCTCTCACTTCAGTTCCCAATCATTTCACTCAAGTAAGGGCTGAACCCTTATTGAGTGGGAGCACTTTTAAACCTTCTGTACTTGTTGCAAAAGTGCATATTTAATTTTATTTTTTTTAAATCCCGTTGTAACTGCCGCCAGTGCAAGTCCAGCTGACTTCTTCAGTGCCTGAGCCTTGCAAAAACCAGAGCGGGAATCAACATCTTTCTGTGCTGTCCATGCTCAAATGCCTATTTGCAAATCAGCAAAGTTTCCAGCAGCAGTTAAAAAAGCTGATAAATCTGAATTGGGTGGAGAGAGGGAGGTACCACAGCCCTTTTGGTACCAGTGGTTGTAACCTCCTGCACCAAAAATTTGCAGAGATGTGACTTAGTCCATGGTATCACATCTCTGACCGGTACTCCTAAGTGTGTTGATGGAGTTAGGTGTGCAGCAGGAAAATAAGGCAGATACAATTTTTCTTTTTATTTGTTGAAATAAAAGTATGAGATCCTTATTCTGTGTAGCCTTGGTGGCCTATTGTGTAAATACCTATGCTAGAGGAACCTTGTTTTTAATAGAATTCATTTCTCTCTGAATAAGAGGCGTGCTTAGGTGTCTGACCAGAAATACATAATCATTCAGCAGTGCTGTAAGTGTGTGCAACCCTGAACAAGGCAATGTAAGATTATGTTCTGTATAGCCTCTTTCACAGACCTTTGCTGTCTTTCCCTCTTCAGCATCTCTTCACCTGAAAACTCTTAAGCTGTGGTTTGAAGGAAGGCATATTCTGCCTATTATATATGATTTCATATTGTTTGTTTGGCAGCCATCCTTCCTGTTCACTGCAGCAGATGAATATAATTTGAGGAAGAGAACTAGATGGGGAGGGGGCTGAGGAAGCCAAGTGAGTCTGCTGTAAAATATTTGAGATGCAGCAAAACTTCTGGGCTACATTAGTTCTGAAACATCACTTATGCCCCCCTGCAGATTAGGGGTGGGGTGTGGAGACAAATGCTTGGTTTCTAATTGTGTGTAATAAAGGATGCTGCTGCTAAAAGTCAGAGGCGTTGATGTTGGAGCTTGATCTTTCCCTCTTAAAGCTCAGGGCTTCTCCTTGCTCCAGCCCCCTGCCACAACTGAGGATTATTCAATCACTGCAGTGGTTTAACCATGGCTGTGGTGGAGCAGGATGGTCACTGAGTGATGCACAGAAGCATTGTGCCCTGCTTTAGGACGGGAAGTGGAAAATGAATATTGTTTTGAACTTGAACTCTGTGAGCAGACAGAAGGTAATTACTGGAGCTGGAACTCCCCCGGGAGAAGCGGGGGAGTGATGCTCTGCACTTGTAAGAAACACTGTGGGATCTTAAATATCTCGTCGTGTTTAATGCTTTGGTTTTACATTTCTGCGTCTTAATTGATCTTCTGCTCTTCTCATTTCTTGGCAAATAGAGGAAGAAACAATTGGATGTAGACTTAATGTGCTGTATTTATTGATACACTCCTGCCCTCCTTTTGCTGGTGGGGCAGGACTCTTAAATTTCAGTCTTGGTGTTATTTTCTGTTTTAAAATGAACTCCTTTGCTGCTGGCTTACTTATAATTTGAAAAATTAATTTATTATAATTCCAAAAATTATTATAATTTATTATAATTTGAAAACTTATTATAATTTGAAGAATTAATTTATTATTAAAAGAACATACATGTATATGAAGCCATTTAATCAGCATCTGTAAGCCACTTGTGTAGTATGTAGCTTTGATTATAAATTTATCTGTCTTATGAAGTAGAAAATTCCACTGTAATGACACAAAATGTGTGGTTGTAAAGTTAACATTTTGAGAATCAACTTTTTAATAATATATTATTACTGAAATAGTAGTAGCCTTCTAGAAAAAAAAAGGTAAATCTCTGCCTTCACTGAATATTTTGCTGTATTTCAGTGGCCTGTGGCTTCAGTAAGTACCTAAGTGTTTTTACGTTTTTTTCCCCTCTCTTTTGGCTGCTACTTTACAAGTTCTTCAACAAAGAATAGTGAGTGGAATGTTTCTCCTTTTTTTACAGACTGTGTGGGGTCTTCTGGAGATATGTTAATACTGTTCCTTATTAGATAATTAAACAAAGAAGGGAAAATATTTTTCTGTTAATTCCTACCTATGGCAATACATGGGTTTTCTTCTCGGAAAGGAATAATTCCATATTTTGAAAACACCATTTAAAGTATGAAAGTGAAATCGCATTAATTTTCAAAGTATAATCAAATACATACTATTTACTATAAAGTCTCCCTGACCATGTTCAGAAGACTATTTTAATAGTGAAGTTTTAGAGGCAGTAAAATTAAGTCACTTTAAAAGAAAATTGTGTGATGATTTATTGTAGCAGAGCAGGTGAAATTCCTCTAGAGATTTTAATATCTTCCACCTGGTATAGAAATGAAAAGAAAATATTCTTTAGCTGGTGACTAATTTGTCACTAATACCCAGGGGTTCCCTCATTACAATGCAGAGATGTCAGTTCTAAGAGAAACGTACAGTGAAAAAACCAAGTGCAACTTCCCGTTGGAGACAGTTACAAAAAGAAGAAATAATAAAGGTCTGGAAAAGAGCCGAAGTCATGTGAAGGAAGGCTCTAAAGCTATCAATCAGGGCAAAGTGCTTGGGGAAGGATTTTACCTGCAGGCTTCAGTGGAATTCATTAGGACATGTTTGAGGAGGAAAGTCACTCGATAGGACTCCAGAGGAGGAGCTCTGACACGCAGCAATACCCAGGCTGGTGCTCAGTTCTGCTCCCAGCTGCACGTACTGCATCCTGGTGATTGCTGGAGGAGGAACTGGATTGCTTAAAAAAAAAAAAAAAAGCCACACTCAGCTTACTGATGGCTTTTATTCTTTATCACGGTGTTAAATGAATTGAATCCAAGGCTTGGATGAAAAAGCTGCTAGAGAATATCTGCAGCTCGAACCTTTCAACAGCGACCGTGGTGTTTCTGCCACATCAGTGTTTTGACAAGTCATTTTTCCCAGCAGAAAGTTACTCCAGTTTTCAGAGACTGGTGTGGTGTCCTCACTTTGCCTTTTGCTGCAGTTACAAAATTTTAACTCCGCTCGCATCCTTCCAGTGCTGCCGTTTCCAACAGCTTGGAGTGAGGGGGAGCATGAGCCAGCGCAGTCCCAGGGGAGAGTGAAGGAAGGATTTCAGTCTCTCTCCCTTAAGAAACAAGCTGCTGACCCTGCAGCAGCAGCACTTTTGCTTCTTGAGGGCTTTCTGGTTTAGTCCGACCCAAAAAGTTGCTTGGGAAGAGTGTTTGCAGTAGATGTCTATGACAGAACTGGTGATTCAGTGTTAGGACTCCATTGGTGTTAGAGATTTGGGAAGGAGAAGTACTGCACCAAACAACATGAATGTTGGAAACAACCTGCCCAACAACTTTGTGGTGGAGGTGTTTATGTCACAGGGCATGTCCTGCAGACTCCAGGCCATGGTAACACAGTTCTGTTTCTCACTAGGAAGATTTAATCTCAGCTGTGCTATGGTTAGTTGGAGAAATGGAAGATTTTATGTTCTGTCAGAAGGAGATTATTGGAAAGGAAATTTATGGGATTTGCTACATTTCTTCCAGTTATAGTGTACTCTTCAGTCAGAGCACTGAGGTGAATAAGAAACACTCTTGCATGTGTGGTAGCCAGACATCCACCTGGCTCCTCATCCACTCCCCATCCTCAACAGGTCATGGGAGAAAATAGGGAAAAAAGCTCATGGGTCAACATAAAGACAGGGAGATCAGTTACTATCTCTTATCACGGGCAAAACAGACTCAACTTGGGGAATGTTAATTGATTGCCAATTACTGTAGTGTTGGATGGTGAGAAAGGAAAGAACTAAAACAGTCCTGCCCACCTCCTTTGCCAGGCTCAGCTTGGCTCCCACATTCCCAGTACCTCTACCTTACCCAGGGGGATGGGGAGTGAGAGACTGCAGTCAGGGTGTGCATTTCCTTTTCACCACTCCTTCTTCCTCATGTTTCTCCCTTGCTCCAGTGTGGGCTGTGCAGGCTACAGTTCCCCCTGTCAGGAGAACCAGGTCCAGTTTTCTCCAGGAGCTGTGGCTGTTTCTCTCACATTTTTCCTTCCTGTCTTGCTGGATTTTGCCTTTTGACAGAGGTGCCACCAGCCTCAGGCAGGTCCTGCTGTGGGTCTGTGGTAGAGCTGGGTGGAAGCAGCCCAGGACAGACCCTCACCCTTCCCTGCAACCCCCCAACAGTGCCAGGTGCAGACACCTGGTAGAGCCTGCCAAAAGCAGCACTTCTGAATTTCACATGAGGCGATGGAGTGCTGGCACATCCCATCCAGCAAGAATTCCTGCCAGGTTTAGAGCAGGGAAGGAGAGGGAAGGGTGACAGAGAAAGTCAGCCAGCCTTGCTTGTCCTGCCTCCCAGCTGAGGTAAGAGACCTGAGTGCCAAAGTTAGATCCACCTCTCCAGAAGTCTCTGAGTTGATGCACAAAAGCTGTTTGGGCATCTTGTGGGCACAAGTGATCCTGCATGAAAAGCTGAGCTTGTGCTTGACTGATGTTTAAGGACTGATTTTGATTGAAAATGTAGTTGTCCTTGTATGGTAACGTGCTGGCTGGGAAATGTATTGTCTTTTACATGAATTCCTGAACCAGGGACACTTTTTTGCATGTTCAGGATCTTACATTTCCTAGATATGTTTTCTTAAGTGTGTTTTTTGATTTTAAGTTGCCAGAAATTTGTAACTGCTCTGAAGACTGGAAAGGCTCCTGTAGGGGACTTCTCTTCTTCCCTGCCTCTCCAGAAGACAAATCTTCTTTAATGTTTGGGGGGGTTGGCCTGTATTCTATTAATATTCATATCTAAAGTGTAGAAACAGATGAGATGGTCTTGCCATTAAATGGTGGCCATCCTCTTGATTTTAATCATGCATCCAAGGCTTAAGTAACATATAAAATTTTCTTGATATGTTGGGCTTCAGTGGTTTTCAGCTATTAACCTTAAGGTTGCATGGCAGCATTTTTTTACCTTATTTATGCTCCAAAGGAAGGCATGTTGAGTTCCTTATGAGCCACTTGCCATTCCTGATGGTGATGGCAGCTCTGTGCTTAGGAAGAGCCTGGAGAGTGCAGGGCAGAGTTGGTTTGAGGAGGGTAAATGATCCTGCTGTTCGCAGTGGAATTAGGTTTACTTTGAGAGGGATCTTGCTGAAGATTAGCCTGTAGCTGCTAACAAGGTGGTAATGAACGTGTGCTGTTGCTGTTATCACACATATGAATGTGCCAGATGCTCTGGCAAACTAATATTTTGTTGTGCTTCTTTTTTCTCCTCAAGATAGCATTACATTTATGTTCTTGTCCTGGGAAGCAGGTTAGAAAAGTCATTTGAACAGCAGTGTGTGGAGTTGTAGTGAGCTCAGGAGAAAGAGCTCTATGTAAGCATTTTTATGTTTAACCTGACAAGCCAAAGTCTTCCCCCAAAATATTGTCTGCTACTCTACAAAGAAGCTGTCAGCCCTTCATTAATCATTTAGTGGTCCTTCAACTGCACAGTAAACAAAACCCACCAGGCCTGTATTGTCCTGCTCGCAGCCAATTCTCTTTTGCTCAACACCTCACGGAGAACTTGGTTTGAAACCCAATCTAGCGAGGTGCAGCCTTCCCCAGCAGCCTGCTATTAATGGCCCAGATGTCTCCTTAATGAAAGGGTTTTGTTGTGCCAACACGATGCTCTCTGTCTTTCCTCAAGTAGATGCTCTCATCCTTGATGCAAATACCATTACCAGAAGAAGTAGAATGGAACCTGCAATGTTGTGGTCTCTGGAACTCAAAATTTTGTAATTACTCTTGGCATATACTCATGAAAGTTATTTCATAGAGAGGTTTTTCAGCATCACTGAAAAGCAAGCTCCAAATTCTGTCATGTTTATTTTTGTAGTGCCTGAAGTGGCTGATACACCCTTGTGATTTTTGGAAGTGCAATTTGGATTGTATTCTGCAAATTAAATGTTAGTAAAGAAGGAATAGCTGGGATGTGATTTGTTGAGGTGTTATTCACATGGTCCCCTGACAGTGAACAGTCAGGGGTGCTCAGATGTTGGTGTATTACTTATGCAAAAGGAAGTTAGAGTTTAGTTGCCAAAATCTGATTTCTTTAACTTGTAAGTTGACGGAATATAGGTATGCTTTGCCCTGAAGCCTTAGCCTAGAATGTTACACAGCAGTTCCCAGCACGGTAAATTTGAAGATTTCCAGGCTCACTTAAGTGCTGTCAGCCAAGGCTTGTGTTCAGTCTTAAGCATTTTTCGCTTCACTTAGGAGAGCCCAAAATAATCAGTGCTTGGAAAGGAAGCTGTGTTATCCTGACATGAGTTTAAAAGAAATATTACTCCCAGATTGCATATGTCTAAAATACACTTCTCAAATTTCTTCTGCTGAATGTTAACTTACAATGGTGAAGGTAAGTGTCTGTGAAGATAATTTTCATGTTTAATTAGTTGTGTGCATGATTCATATGTGTTTTATTCTCATTTCAGTTTCTTGCCAGCTTTGTATTTTTATATTGCTGTAAATCTGTGAGTGTGTATTTGGAGGCAGTACTTGTGGAGTGATGGCCACCAGCTCTCATCTTTTTGAATGTACTAAGTGCATTTTTAATGTGAGGATTTTAACCCTCTAGGTACTGACAAGGCAGATTTATTTCTTTCCAATACAAAAGAGATACAATCCAATTGTCATTAGCAATGCATGTAATCTCAGAAAAGTGAATCCCAATGCTTATCCCTTAAAAAACTCCTCAGAGAAAGAATTGCTTGGAGGAAAGAACCTGCTAAGCTTGCTTTGGCTTAAAAATACTTGCAAGTACCCTGAAGCCAGCCACTGTGTTCACTGATACTAAACTTCAGTGAGCAACCTCCCACCCATCCCTAAGTGTAATTTAATTTTCTAGTTCTCTAGTTGAACTTTTTGGCTGTATTTTTAACTGCAGTAGATGGCTGTCAAGCTGTAAGCATGACAAGAAGTAAACACCCAAAGTGCTGCAAATACCTAAAGTAGATATTAAATAAGAATTGCTTGAAAGTCTACACATGAGTATAATTTATGGATTGCATGGTATGGGCAGAGTCCTCAAAGCCATTAAATTAATCTGTTTGTCAGGTAACATTATAATAGCAAAAGTGGTGCCAACTTCAGCTGCGTTGGAGTATTTAATTGTAATCCTGTGTTTACAGGGAAGTGCAGGTAGCTGTCACCTGAACAGGGGAGTAATTTGGGCTTGTCTTAGGTGGCAGTGGAGCTACAGTCACCCTGTGGGCAGTGGGACCCTCCTGAAGCAGGAGTGTTGGTGCATGACAAGTATGACAAAAATATATCACAATTCCAGACTGGATTATCTGACCAAGAGCTGTGTCCTGCTCAGCCTGGACACAGCTCAGTGTGTTCCTGTCTCCTCCCCAGTGATGGTGCATTACCAGCATTGATGTGCTGCAGGCTGGACCAACTTGCTGATCCAGCTGAGTAGAAAAACAGTAAAAGATGAGTTTGTTGGTCAGGCTTGTGTCACTGCAGGAGGTTGTGGCTGGCCCAGGGACAGGGTTGTGTCTTTGGTCAGTAGTAAAGCCTCTGAATGTTTACAATCATTAGGAGCTAATCAAATCCCAGGATAGATGATGATACAGTTTTGCAACTACCCTTGATAACTGAACTTCCAGGCAGCAATTTGGGAAAGAAGCCAATTTGCAAGTAGTCATTTGTAGCTGTTGAGGATTGATCAGCTTAATGCTTCAGTTTACATGGGGTTTTTTATGTTCTTTTTTATTCACTTAATTTATAAAATTTCAACCCTTACCTGGCTTGAACTTCCAACAGCATGTGCCAAGTCCTGTCCTGTTCATTCAGCTGTTTCCCAAGTGCAGTTTTAGGTAGGTATTTTTGAAATGTGCATCTTAAACACATTCCAGAGGAGGTTCAGAGGAAGATGTGAAGTTTACTGCTGCTTTCTTTTGTAACAACCAGAGAAGCTGGAGGAGAATCATGGTTATGCATCGAATGACAGGAGTGCTTGCCCCATCATAGGAAGCCCTGGACAATTTCGTCCAGGTGCAGGCTGTGTGAGACATCCTCAGTGTATAATAGTAACACACTGATCCTTATTTAATTCCCATTTGGAATCTTGTCAGAAGTGACTTGCCCAAAATCTGACACTGTATTAGTAGGACAGTGATGAAGACCAGGTATCCTTAATTTCTGAAGTCATTGCTGCATTACCTACTTAAGACCTTTCCGAAATGAGCTGTTGCAATCCCAGTTCTTTTGTTGCAATTTGTAAATTTTATTTTAAAATAGCATTATCTCTTCCTTCAAGGAGGTTGATAGGATTGATTTACAAACTATTTTAATTATTGCATATATACAAGAAAAACTTCTCTCTGACAAAAACATATTACATCTTGGCTCTTGGTACTAACTAGCTTAACTTAAATTTCACATCTTGCTGCCAACAGCTGCCTTACTGAGACACAGTGCTCATAATAAATGAAATTTCATGAAAAAGAAAAATGAAAACTTTGTTCCAGCTGGATTGTAAAGGCAGTTGGAGTATTTCTATCATGCATATAAAGCTGCCATCCACATAAACATTGCAAATTAGTTTTTCATTTTTAATAATCAGGATCAGACCTTTTCTTATTATTGAGGCAAATGCAAGCTATTAGAACCATACCATTTCATTCAATGTCCATTAGCTGTTGAATCCTGGCCAGAGTTAAGAGTTGGAGTGTTTGGGGAGAAACTCACCTTTTAGTTTCAGGTTTTCAGGTTTCTGACAACCTACTTGGATGAAGACCCTGAAATGAGCAGGCTGCTCTGGCCCTGCTTGGTAGCACTCAGAGGGTGTTAGTTACATCATTTGTTCTTGGAGCTGTTGTTGTGCATTGTTGAAAGCCCTGCAGCTGGTGAGTGCTTGCCCGGACTACCAGGGGGAATCTCGGCTGAATTATCACACACCCTCTCTGCACATGGAAGAGATTAATTCTTACAGCCACAAACAGAATGAACACTTTGTGCTTAGTACCATCATGTAAGTTCATGCTGAAATACAGTGCCAAAAACCAACTCTTTAACCAGTAAAATCACAGCTCTCATAACCATGTGTTGTCACAGCATCCTCATCGCAAAGGATCAAAGAAACATTGATTTATTTAGCTTTGGGTCCCATCCCCTGTTGTTCTCAGTCCTTCCCCTTGCTCCCCATGAGCTCAAAAGAGCCATATATGAGCTGGAACCCAACTGTTGTTGTGTAGCCCACAGCAGGGAGGGACACTCTGCAAAACCACACAACATTTTAGCCAGTAGAAGTGACAGGCAGTGTTGTGGGCAGACAGAACACAAACACGAGAGCCTGCCTTGACCAGGGGTCAATATCCACACGTCCAAACTGCTGTAAAATTTGTTATTGACAATAAATGGATTAAAAGTTTTAAAATTCAGCCTTTTAAAAATCACACTGCATGTGACTTACAACTTTGCCTCTGTATAAAAAAGTTAGTTAAAGACAGAGCTGACCTCTCCAAAACCTGGTTGAGGATGCCACAAAAAGTGTTAGTTCAAGACACTGGAGTGGAGAAGTGTTGGTGTGAGTGCCTGAGGCAGCAGGTATACATTGTGCACTTGAGATGCCAGCAGCAGAATTTTGTCCTTTAGTGAGAAAAGGTGAATAAAGCTGTCAAGGAGCTTTGCCACCCCATGGCTGAGCTATTGATAATGTGATCATGCTGCTGTAAGGGCCCCTGGTCCTGGTGCGAGTGCGTGCTGAGCCGTGGTGTGACATCTCTCCTAAGCAGTCCCTGGGGGGCTGTCAGGATTTTTTACCTCAAGGGTTTCTACAGTTGCAGGACTGCTTGAGGTTCCTCACCAAAAGGCAAACTCAGTACAAGAAGGTTTCTGCAAAGTTGAGTGGACAGAACTATTTAGCATGCAGTGCTGAGTCTACATGGTAAAGAGTTTTGTGGTTCAGACAGTGTGTGGTGGTTGTTGATTGCAGCAGCAGGTAGAGGTCCAAGACCTACTGTGAATGTAGGTGTAATTGAAATGCTTCTTGCTTCAGAGTATTTATTTCTTATGATCAGAGAAAAAAACAATGTGGGCACAAGATACAAATTGCCATGACCAGGTCACTATTTTGTTGAGAAATAAGCCAAATATTTGGGGTTTGCCTCTGAATTATAGATCTTTAGAAAAGCTTAATAATTCATAATGGCTGAACATTCTACTTCTAAGCCTAAAAATTCTGCTTCTGACTAAAAAAATCTTCTTTTTGAAAAAGAACCTGTGGCTGTACAGCTACAACTTTCACTGTTTTAACTGCTTTTCCATCCCATCTTAGATGAGTTCGTGAAATAGGCTGTATTCTGGTATGTGGGTCTATCAGAACTGGCAGTTTGTCAGGGAAAAAGAAATTGATACACTGCACAAAAGCCCTGTCTGAAACTGGAGAACAATCCTATTCTGGCATAATTCTTACTCCAAGATATTTCTGCTGCTGGGGAATATTGTCACCTTGAGCTGTGCCCTGTTTGCTGCTGCCTGGAGTCTGTAAAGTAGAGATTGCAGCCAGTACTAGAAGCAGCATAAATTTTTGTTACCAGCAAGAGTCAGTGTTGTTGGGAGAGAGGGAAAGATTACGTGTTTCTGTGCATAAAACTGTGTTTCTTAGGTGTTTACGGAAAGAGACGGTCCAAAAATGTTTGCTGCAAAAATGTCACTACTCTGTGTTTTTGTAGATGAGAATGGCAGAATTACTTACATGTGTCTGTTTCTAGGGAAAGAATAATTGTTGGAAGTATTTAAAAATGAGAATGATTGAGTATCTAAAACTGTTCCCAACACAAAGTACAAATCTTTTTTTTGACATTTGATCTATAGCGTTCATAGGTCTTTTATATACACAGAGGGATTTACTGCTTTGTAATCAAGCTGCTGAAGAAAAACGTTGTCCTTTTATTCGCTGGGGATGACTGTAACAAATTAAAATGGTTTCCCATTAGCCTTCCCTACTTAGCTGAACCACTTAAAATTACTTGGGACTTTGCCCTTTTCCGACCTCCTCACCTTTGCTCAAGCAGTTCTGCTTCCAGGAGTGCAGCAGTGTTGGTCCCACAGCCTCACCTCTGTGCCTGGAGTTACAATTCATGTTGGGCTGCAAGCAGAGAACCAAGACAGAGCCCAGAGTGAAAAGAAATGTTTAGTTTTAAAAGCCTCGTGCACTGCAGGTGATCTCTGACATCAGAGGTTGCTGATGGTGTCAGGGGCTAGTTGTAGCTTGATTGCATGGGTGTTTTTTAGTCAGACTGTGCATGCAGATGAAGATAGGTTGTTTTGATTTTAGGTTTTTGTGGGCTCTTGGGTTGGTTGGTTTGTTTGTTTGTTTGTTTGCTTTATTGCTCCTGTGAGGTTTTTGTGGCAATAATGGTTTTACCAGCTCGTGGGCAGAACTGTAGAGCTGAAACAACCAAACCTCTGAGGCTTGTCTGAGCACAGAAGTACATTTAAACAAGTATATGTAAAATTCTCTGTTTCTCACGTTTATTAAATGCAACCAGAGTTATACTGATTTACAAAACAAACTGCAGGTTTGAAATGGCTTTTCTGTCTAATGTACAAGTCTTGTTTTATAACTGACAGTGCCCTAATGTTAAATGCACACACATTAATCAGTTTTTATGATAAAGTAAAAAGAAGGCAAATATTTGGGTAGCATATATGCAGTTCAATTCCAGATTGCTCATTATTATAGGAATGGAAGGTCTGGATTTCATAACCAATTCCCAAATCTTGTTTGCTCCTGCCTGTTACTTCTCTTTGTACCCAGGTTCTAAATTCAGTTTTTATACCTCTCACTGGCTTGTAATAGTAACTTGGAGGTGATGTGAAGTTTTCTTAGTGCAATGTCATAATCTTGAGAACCTTAGAGAAGATTCTACACTTGGAACAGGGCAGAAAAATACATGACATTACTGAGTTGTTTGAAATATTTCAGTGATACAAATGTGCACGAGGAATAGCGACAGGACTGAGAAGATTTTTACCAAGTAAAAATCAATTGTTTATGCATAGAAGCCTGACCAGACTGACCTGTTTCTATGCTGGGAAAGAATGCAGGGCAGGCCTGGAGTGACCTCACGTTTGTGGTGTGCAAGGTGGTTCAAACATCTGACTTTGGAGGCACCACGAGTGGAAAATCCCCCTGGCTAACCCTGGGCATGCACACCCTGAGGGATGGCATGCTGATTGATGCCTACAAATTAATGTCTTGTTTTAGAGACAGCAAAGCTGGATAGAGCTCCAGCTATGTCTCAGCACAAGTAAATACAGTGGGGAGAGAGGCAACTGCACCCTTTGGAAACACAGCATGCTTGTGGGAAGGCAGCAACAGCAAACAAATGGAACTCAGTAGAGGTGTCTCGTGGTAGCCTACTTTTACAGGAATTAGTAGCTAATGCCAGCCCTTAAGATTCAGGAAAAGTTCCAAAAACTGTCCTATCAACCCCAACTGTTCCAGTTTTGAAGTGTTTTTCTTAAGTAAGGGCTAACTTGTCAGAACAAAAAGAGCAGCTGTAGGATTCTTGGCTAGTTGTAGTGAAGATCTCATATCTTAAATATTTTCAGCTATCTGTGGTTATTCCACATAGGTAAAAATAAATTACAGTCTGCATAAATGTGGAGAGTGAACACAAGGAAACACAAGCTGACTGCAAATGTTGCTTGTAAAAGAAAAACATAATCTGTATGTCATTGATCAAAGGAATAAAATCATAGCTGAGGGCAGTTGGGTATCACTAGTGTCTTCTGGTCAAGGGGATGCTGGGATTTGAGTAACTCTTGGGGTATTGTGGGTTTCAGGTGGGTTGTACAGCATAAGCAATGTCTGGCAAAGAAATATGAAAAACTACTGAAGTTTCTGAGACTTTGGAGTATTCTGGACTTCTGAGTATTTGGATTCCCTGCTCTTGTATCTCGGGCCATTGGGGTGCCAAGGACAATATTTTGAGCAGTTGAGAAAAGGAAACGTTCCCTAATTTTGCAATTGCTGGTGAGTGCTTGCATCCTGGGAGAACAGCCCAAACAGAGTGTTTGCCTAGTGAGGCTTGTCCCTGCTCCAAAGCACACTCAGCTTTTTACATATGGAAGTATGCAAGAATTCATAATCTGACCCTCCATTTTATTTGTGTGTATACATAACCTGCAGTTCATTACAGAAATCCTTGCTGCAGCTCTGCCCCTGCCCTGTCTGGGAGTGATGCAGAGTCAGGAACGGCATTAGAAATTGCAAGAGGTTTCATACAAAACCAAGAGCTTGAAAGAGCTTATCACTGGTGAGAGAATGATCTCTGGCATTTCATAAATCATCAGCAGGACTAATGTGCTGTTTGGAGATTTGTATCCTTAGCAAATTAATCGTGCTCAGGAACACTCGGGTAGCAATGTTGGATGAGACTCTGTGCAACGCCTCTCTGCCAAATAAACTGCAGGGAGAAGGGCCTGGGGGATGGGAGGTGGAGAGGAGCAGCCAGGCTCAGCTTTCACATTACCTCAGTGTTGTCCTTGATAGCAGTCTTTAAAAATATCAGTCTTTAAAAACTGTTAAACAAAATGACAGTGAAAAGCTTCTCAGCAGCTTGCCTTGCTGTTGGCAGAATACGGAGTGATTTCTGCTTCTCATACCTTCAGTGTCAGTCCTCACAAGAATTAGCCACAGGAAGTTTTTCAGTTACTTCCCAAGTCTGTAACATCTCAGCTGTCCTTCAGTCCTGGAGAACACATGGTCATCAGGAAGAGTTAGGAGGTGCACAGGAAAACTTCTTTTTGGGGTGAAGTTCCCCTGGAATTCCACCCGAGTACTCATGTCAAAAACCATAGAGATTTTCTTGGCATGAACCCAAAGTTTTGGTGTAACCAAGGGTAATTTTGCCAGCCTTTCTAGAATTTCATTTATATGCTCAGTTATTAATAGATTCTTGTGGTATTCACACAGCTGTTTTTCCCTTGAATTCACCAAACTTGACATTTGAATTCTAACCCAATTAGCAATATTTGCCATACACTGCGATCTCAAATGCATACTTAGATTTAAGTTTCCATACAGTTAAGGATGCTGTTTATGCCTCTGTATCTCTGATGTTATCTCCTTTTCCCTTTAAAAAATAAATACAAATGTATACCAGGATCCAGAAAAAGTGTTGGGCATTCATAATGCCAGTGAATTAATTGGCATTAATTCATGCCAATTTTTCAGTTGTTGTGTGTAGCCTGCAAATTAATTTCTCTAGCAATGCAGAAGACTAATAAGCCCATTCTGTGCACAGGTATTTGATAAACTTGTTGTATATAGCTTTTATTTGGCTTTTTTCTTTGACTCCACTTTTTTATTAACCAGAGTGGAATGCTTCCACTAAGAAGCAAAGCAATTAATTTCAGCATCCTGGAGCCAGGGCTGTATTTTAGGGGTTGCCATACGTTGCACTAATCTAGAGACCACCACTGCTCATTCAGTGCTCTGGTATAAGTCAGATAACTACAGTTAATGACTAAACCCTCAGTATAAATCTGCTGTGTTTCCAGACAGCTGTTAGATTAGTTCTCTCAATTCTTCTGCTGTGCCAGTGGATGCCAGCAAGTTCCAGATTTAAATGCTTTTTAATGCTTTGTGCAGCACTGGACATATTTTATAGAGCTGAGTAGGAGATATGCTATATTGTGCTTAATAAACTATTCTTTAAAATATCCATGATTCAGCTGCTTGCATGGAAAAATGTATGCTTAGCTTCAAGAAAAATCTTAACTCTTACAGCTTTCACTGTCAGCCTGTTGTTCTTAAAACTTGAACTTTTGCTTAAGGTGTGTGTACGTGCTTTTCAAATTATTTGTCTCACGTATTTACTGGTAAAGTGGTATGTGGCAGGACAAGGAAAACATTGCCTTTTTCAATTCTATGTTGTTAACTTCTCTCCAACAAGCCAGAAACTCGAGTTCTTGGCAGTCCACAAGAATTAGAGGGAAATAGATGGAGTGTAATTCTAGCAGAAACTTGTTTTGTTTGTTTAGAAATTGTACTGAAAGTTTTTGTGGGTTTTATTGGGGTTGTTTTGGGGTTTTTTTTAATCCACTGCACAGAAAGGTTTCAGAAATTCTGTTTTTGGGTAGTACTCCACAGCATTTCAAAAGGCTTTTCTCAAGCCCACATCCCAGGAGATTTTTACTTCTGTGTCACACATTCTTCTTATTTTGTGTTATTTTCTTAATGACTTTTGTCTTTCTTAGCTTTCACCCACTGGTACATGAACACTAAGGAAGCAGTTCCTAGATGAGTTTAGGAGATGGAGGTGCTGGCACATGTTGTCCTCCCCTGTGACACCTTGCAGTTTAGAATCTTTGCACCCCTTTACTCTGCAATATCTATTGCTGAAAATGCACCCTATGAACCTTCAGGAATTGTGTTTGAAGGATGCAGGATTTTAAGACATGAGATGATCCCCCAGTGCCAGTTTATGATTAGAAGCTGAACTAAGCAAAGCCGGTTCTCTTAATTGCGGCATTTCCATTCCACGCTTAAATTTGCAGCTGGACTGAAGGAATGAATGCAGTTGCTGGGCTCCTAAAGAATCACCCCCTCCAAGCAGGCACACAGGCAGCCTTTGTGATGACAGCCTGTAAAACCAGCAGCTGTCCAGGGGTTAGCACATTGGTCATGCTCCACGTGAAGCACGGCAGGACATGTGCGAGCAGGAGATGCACAAACCTGGCACCTCCTCTCCAGACAGGAGCAGACCAACTGGAGTGACATGACTGGGATAGAGGAGTTACACGGCCAGATGTGAATTAAAGGGAGAGTTTAACTGTGCAGAAGTTGGGTGCTGGAATGAGGAGGGATGTTATGTGCTCTAGGAGGGAATAGGAATGTGAGATTTAGGCTTCTGTTTGGTTCTGACAGTGCCTGCTCCCTGCACGGGCACAAGAGCAGAGAAAGGTTCTGAAGTGGTAAGCAAAAGTTAGAAATACACTGGTGTCATGGCATTTTTTGTAGGTGTAGGGCTGCTTTTCTGGCTTTGGTGTTGAGATATTTTTCTTCCTCATATCCTTGTGCAGATTTACCTGAGTGCAGCATGTTGTCTCCATAATTTTGAGCTCAGCGTGCTCAGAAGTGTAAAAATGCAGAAACCCCTGTTTTACAGAGGAGGGGAATAGAAGCAGGCAGGTTAAATAGGAGTTGGCTTTGTAAACTACTCTGCTAACAGGAAACTTGTGGCTGACACAGGACTGAATCCAAGTCTCCCTTATGAGAGCCCTGGCCACTGGATCATGGCATTGAACTTGCCATTTCTGACTATTCCACTCGAGAAATAAAGTAAATTGTTTTTCTAATAGCAGTTCTATTTGTGTTAGTATTTCAAGGTGGCTCTCTAATTAGTGATTGAGGGAAATTAATGCAGAACTGTAACTTGCTTGAGCTCAGTTACCTTTGCTCCAGTTTTTGTATTACTCCTATCTATGCACTAATCAAAAAAAAAAAAAAAAAAAAAGGCAAAACAGTCTGAAATTAGGGACAATCCCCTCACTCCTTGTTTTTTTTTTTTTTTTCACTAGAGTTATCAGATTTTCTGGGAAAAAGAGGTGAGGTGCTGTATTTTTTTTTTATTTTTTTTTTTTTTTTAAGCCAAGCACTGCATTCATGTATTTTGCACTGTTGATTTTATTTTTTTTATTTTCTGGTAGCTCATTGCTGCAAACAGTTGGAGTCAGCAAGAGTATCTTTGTGTGCTGCTTGTGAGTGAATTGGACATATCTGTGCCATATCTGTGTAGTAGCTGGAGGCAGGAAATGACTTTGATTCTTTTGTCTGTGCTAGAAGTTACTCCATAAAAGTGTCAGAGAGAAGCTACACTGAAGGTGATGAGCTGAAGTTAATCCAATGTCAGGAAACACATGCACTGTTGAACCAGGCTGTCAGGCTGCTCTTCTGGGCTGCAGAAAGGTGAGGGCCTTTGAAGTCCTGTGTGTGCAAGCGAAATTTGCCTTTAAGCTAAGGAAATTGCAGATCAAATCTGAGTTTTAATTCTAAGGCAGTCACCTTCTCCATGGCACATGTGAGCTTGTTCTCAAATATCCAAGCAGTGAAAGTTGGCTTTTACTTGCAGCTGGATGTTTTAATCTGTACAGATGATAAAACTTTTCTTAGATTATCTGAACGAACTCTAGGAGCTGCCGTTTTCTGTACCTGCAGGGAATTATCTCGAATTATCTGTGAATGACACAGTTGCCTCTTGCTGGTTTGGATCCCTCTTGTTCCCAGCAGTCCCAAATCGGGCTTGAGTGTTTGCTGTTGGCAGGTGGCCTCAGAGGTGATGAGCTGTGTCACAGAGTAGCTTCTTGAGAGTTCGACTGGGGCTCCCAAGGGTATAATATGATAGGAGAAAAGTGCTCATTAGAGAAACAAAGTGGGCTTTAAGATGCCAGTTTTGCCACTGAAGCTGTGAACATCTAATAAAAGATAGCATGGTTTGTCATCATTGAAAGTTGCCCTTTTTTTTTTGTATTTGACAGGACTTTTGAAGAATATGAAGCCATCAGAAAAGTTAGGTTATAGTAATCAGACCCTATTTTTTTCATTTAGTTTGATTTTTGGTAGTGAGGGAAAAAGTGCATTTTCACCTTGAAACAAAGCTGCAGAAGGAGTCTGTAACTTGTGTGTGCCTCCCTACACAAACACCATGCTGGCTATCCCATTAGGAGTACTTGTTGGCACTGCTGATGAAAGTTACTGCTTGAAATCTGCCTTGAATGTTCTTACATGTTTTGGTGCTAACCAAGTGACAAAAAGCTGTTACAGTACCACACATGCTTCTGACTTTTATCTCACAGGTGAAGGTGGTCCCTTATTTGAGAGTTGGTGCTTAAAGAATTTTTAAATGTAGTGAAATTTGGAATGGAATATGGAGTTCTTCTGCTAGGTAATGAGGTTTCTTAAAAAAAAAAAATGAAGATAGCAATTGAAAGATGCTGCTATTACATGGCTGTCTAGTTGTCTGTGTGAAATAAGCTGGTGGCGTCTGTCCAGTTGCAGACAGATGTCCACATCACAAATCATCAGACTCCTTTTATAGAGCAGAGAAAACCAGCCCACGCTTGTTCAGTTCAAGCCAGGAGGGATACAGTGAGGAAACCTTGCATTTCTCCTCTGTTCCATCTGCATTTAAAGAAGAAAAACACACATATGTGTCTCTTTCCAGAGAGCTGTTCCAGCATCACTGAATAGGAGCAAATGTCCTCCCAGGAAAGCATAACTGAAAAGTACTGGAAAGGGAAAATTTGTTGAGACAGATGTGCTCTTGTATAGATCAAGTATTTTTCTTTGAATAATCTGGTGGAATTTGCAGTTGTGCATGTTAATTCTCCTGGCTGACAGGTAGCTGGCTGGTGGGTTTTGTAGGCTCAGTTTGGTGTGATGGACAGATGAAAGGCACTGTTATGTTACACTTTGGTCCCTGCTACTGCTGCTAATTTTGACATGCCATTGTAAAACTCCTAACTTTTCATATATGAGAAGGTGTTAGATTAAGTGGTTGGCTAATGGGCATCTTTGTTCCAGTTACAAACTCACAGTCTCTTTCAGCACTTTTCCATTTACTGCCCTGACTGCTGTTTATGGCAGCAGTGGCAAGAGCAAGGCTGCCAAATTTATTTTAAAGATCATGGTGTATGGTGCCAACCCTAATCTCTCTTGGTGCCAAACTTGGCTCCAGCAGCAGTAGCTCTACATTGTTATTCTTGTGCAACACTTGCATTACATCATGGTGAAAGGAGGAAAAGAGATTTTGAAAATTTCAGTTATTCAAATGTAATATTCACAGTGGGGAAAAACAAGACGGAAAACAAAACTCCTGCAGTTCAAATGTCAGTGTCCCTCTGTACTTTAAGTTATTTGAGGCCTGTTTAATATCATAAAATGGCACTTCCAGGAAGTGTTTTTCATTATCAGATCAGGTTTTGCAAAGGAAAACAGGGACATTTGTGTGTATGGCATTGGGTGGTGCATTTGTTTTATTTGGGTTTTTTTACTACCATGCTGTCCTGCAGAGCATCAGTGACTGGATGGCAAGATTTCTGTGACTCCTCTTTGTTAATATCCTCTGGTTATCCCTGCAAAAATTCCTTCCCTCTGTCTTGGAAATAAACCTAACAGCCAGCAGCTTTGGGAGCTTGGGCCCGGGTTAACTTTCACCTGGGCTTAAAGAAAAAAGCTTCAGCCTGTCCCACCAAAACTCGTAGGAAATCAGGCCTTGGCCCACCTGAACATACAAAGTGAATCATGCTGTCCCATTTGTTATTCCTGTGTTGTTATTTTAGCCTGACTTTCAAATACCCACAGAAACAAATTATTAATGGAGTTAATATCAAGGAAAACACTGTGAGCATTTGCTCTGAGTAGATTCCTGTTCCCCTTGGCTGTTTCCACTCTATTAACTGGTATGAGTAACAAAGTGCATTTTGCTCAAGCACTGCTTTTAATTATGGTCCTTTTTTTCTCCTAACATCTCCAAGATGAGTAGCAATTACATGATGATACTTTGCTCACTGCATTTGTGCTGTAGCTCTTTAAAAGGAGAAATCTGCTGCACTTTTATCTATAAACTGCCATTGTCAGCCAACCTCTTGATTCATTTGTCCCTTTTGAGCCTTCCAGTTTTAGACACAGGAACAAAAAAATTGACATTTCAGTATTCCTACTGGTGAGGTAACCAACTTCTACTACATAAATATTATTCATAATGACAATTGATTTTTATTTTGAGTCAAAAATGGAGGGAAAAGATGGCTTCAGTTGTATCTTTGAAGAAAAGGAGGGAAGGATAACTTCTTGAATTCAGCTGAGTGATAGCCTCTCTTCCAGCAGCATCCTCTGCTCTTCTCCACGAGGAAGGATTGCGACTAAGGGAATGTTAGAAGTTCATTAATTTGATTTATGTAACCACATATTCACTAAATCCAGGAACCTGACTTACTTGCCATCTAAACAGGGAAGGTGTACCAGAGTACAGTTGGATTTCCTCATCCAGGCCATGCATTTGGGAAGCAGCTTCAGGGTTAAATGGTATTGAGTGAGCAGCTGCATTGGCAGTGCCCTTCGTAGCAGCTGCAGTAGTTCTGGACCAGCCTTGCCTACAGCATTTGTGGACAGGAGTGTGGTAAGCAGCATCAAAAGGAGGAGAGCAGCTCTTGTTATATTATAAGGATTAACTGGTTTGGCTCAACATGTTTGAAGATGACCCAGCCAGAAATTCAGTGAATGGTTGAAACTTTGTGAACCTGGTATTTCCATAAATTGTAGCACTGCCAGAGCAGTTCTGTTCAGAAGTGCCATAGTCATATCACCATCACTGCTCTCTTATTGACAAGGAAAACGAGGCAATCAGAGATTCTTCAACCTTCTACACACACAACAGCTCTTTGCTGTCTTCTCTGCTTGGAGAAAGTCTGACTTGAGGGATTTAACCAAGGAGAGAGTACGTCATTCTCACTCCAGCCTCACCTGTACTGTTATCCTAGACTTTTCCCTCACATCCAAAGTCCTTTAGCTAACTTACATTTCATAGTTCTTTTCCCATAGCTCTTTCTGAGTTATTATTCCCCAAGTGCTCCTCCTTTACAGGCTGAGAACAGAGGTGCTGACACAGGCCTGTTATAAAGGGGCAGCCCTACCTTTCTTAGTGGGTTGCTGGAGCCATTGCAGGACTCTGACAGGTTTGAGAAGTAAATCAAAATGGTGAAGAAATTCTCATAGTCTGGGAATGGAGAGATTTTGGACCAAAAATGAGTGAGAGAACATGCCCTGAAGGACAGGTCTCGTGCCTCGCCTCCTTCTTGGCTGTCTCGTGTTCACGTTGGTCATTATTCATTGGCACGGATATCAATACTCCAGCAGTGTAACAGATTCCACCTAAAGATTTCAGAAGACTTTCCAGCCCCTAAAAAGAGCTTAATTGGCAATTTATGCTGTAGTTCTCAGTTTTACAGAGGCCTTAATGTAGTCCTGAGAAACCTGCCCGATCTCGTAGCAATTGGAAGAACTCAATGTTAATTCAAGGTAAACTGCAGCCCTAGGGAAAAATTTTTATATATATATATATATATATATATATGTCTTTTGTTCCTGCAGTTTATTTAATGCTGCAGTACCTGGAGGTCTCACAGAGAGTAGGACAGCTTTGCACTGGTGAATGCTTCATGTGCATAAAGAGGAACACTTGTCCTGCAGCTTCTCCAGGTCAGGAAGCACAGTGGTGGCACAAAGGACTCGCCCAGGAATCAGCTGAGTTGCCAGGGGCAGAGCAGGGAGAAAACTCCAGGTTTTCTGGGTCTCAGACCAGGGTTTGATCTGCTGTTTCTCTGTGACAGAATTAATCTCATTGTGTCCTCTGTGAGAGCTTTCCCGTTGTGAGTCAGTGCCACTTTTTCTTGCACACACTTACCTGTGGATTTTAATAAGAGTATTGCTTCTCAAGCAGCATGAGCAAGTATTTTCTAATACATTGATTTTTCTGTGGGAGCTTCAAGGAATCATAGAATGGCTTGGATTGGAAGAGACCTTAAAGATCATCTTGTTCCAACCCCCCACCACTAGACCAAGTTGCTCACACGCTGAGGCTTGGGGCAGCTTTGTGAATGGTGCATCACTACCTTTTGAATGTGGAGTTTTTTGTTAGGATGTGGGTGGTATAAATGCTCTAAACTTTCTGGAAAATGTTTTCCCTTGGCACTTGTTCCAGCTAATGGCCAACTTTCACTGCATTAAACTGTGCAGGGATAGAATTCCTGCTGCCCTGCAGCTCCAGCTGTGTGCTGTGTGAGGTGCTTTCCCTCCCAAGCCCTCTGCAACTTGTGATGATTTATCTTGTCCTGCTGCATTAAATAGAGTTTCAGAGAAGTTGTTACCTGCCTCATTGAACAGTTAGTTTTACAAAAATTATTGCCTAAAAGTAGTTTTTCTCATGCCACTGGAATCTGGGCAGGTGTGCCCAAGGCTCCACAGGTAAGCAAGGAAAGCTCTGTTTTCTATTTGTGATTTTCCACTACTTTTTGAAGCAGATGTTTCTTTCTGTGATGTTCAGTGCTTTATTGTCACTGCTTCATCCTGGTGTGGTAGAGCTGAAGTCATTTCTGGATGCTTAATTTTGCTTATGTAATTGCTTTATGTTACAGTGTATTGATGATGCAAATGTTTTACAAAAGAAGGCCCTGCAAACACACACACCTGAGAATGAGTTTTTTCCTGGTAACACCAGAGTTTCATTTTCCAGCATAGATGCTGCTCTTTACTCACCATGACATGTGAGGAGAAAGCAGAAAACTGAGCAGAATAAACTCTTAATTTCATGTATATATTTCTATTTGTGTCTTTAGCCCTTGTGATTCTGAGGAGAAGGAGTAAAAAATGTAGTTATTCAAAGTGGAAAGAGGCGCCTAAATAGTGACAATTGTCATGAGCTGGAGTCTGCAGCCCTTGGTTTGGGAAGCCCTGACTCTGGGAGCAGTTATTTTGCAGTTATTTATGAAGGGCCTTAATTCTGCAGCTGGAGCTGCTGGAGTGGTTTTCTGCAGTCACATGCAGCCCTTGCATGCCTGGGGGATCTGAATAGGAAGAGGTGTGATGAAATTAAAAAGCTTGTGAATGTCAAATAGGAATGTGGAAGCTGAAAGAGATTATTTATGTACTTTTGTATGTATGCATACACATACAATTTTATATTTCAAATCACTGTAGGCTGTAAGCTCACAGTGTTTCTTTTTCAATGTCTCCTGCTCTGTGTGGTACTTGCTTATTCACAGTAAGGAAGCTGAGTAAGTTTATGCTTTGGAAAATAATATCTTTGCAAGGGTTGCTCCACTTGGCAAATAGATCCAACAGACCAAAAAAAGGCTTTGTGAAAAATTCTGCTTTCTCATTTTGACTTAGAATAAATGAAATACTGTTGTTGAAATGAATCTTAAAAGACCCAATGAGTCCAACCAGTGTCATGAAGTATTTCTGGTCAGGCTGCCAGGTTGAAGGTCTGTGGTGTGAACCCCATCATGAGCTCACTCCAATTTTCAAGCTGCCTCTCTGAGTGTGCTTTCAGAGTGAATGGTGAAGGTGCCTTGTCTGGGGTGGTTTTATGTGCACTGAATGCCTTTGACTGTGGACTGCTCAGCCAGAAAATGTTGCTGCTCCCCCTGCTCTGTCTTCCTTCAATCTCTCCCATTTTAATTGCAGGAAATGCAGGGGAATCCTTGCTGAGGTCATCCCCCTTTTTCACCTTAGTGTACTGTGTCTGCAGGGGGGATCAGGAAAACAGCACCTGGAGAAGGCAGTAGTGAAGCCCTGCTAGGAGGAGGAAGAACATTTATTTATCTGAAGACACCCTACTTTTTTTTTTTTTTTTTTTTTTTAATTAACAAGTCTGAGCCAAAAAAAGAAATAGTGTATTTAAAGGAAAAAAAAAATAGTATATTTAAAGAAAAATCAATGAAAAGCAGACTGGAATAGCAGGTGATGAAGCCTGGTGAAGCAAGTCAATGCTTCTGGAAATTCAGGACTTCCAGGGAAACAAGGCATGCAATTATTTGTGCCGGTTCCAAGCACTGAAAAATCTTAAGGCTGACTTTCCTTCCAAAAAAGAAAAAATAAAAAGTTAATGTGGCTCAAAAAATTCATGAGACAGGAATTTTCATCTGTTTTTCACTGTCTGGTCTATGGGTTAAAGCAAGACAGAAAACTTCCAGTGAAAGTAAAATTTTGATAAAAAAGACTGTCTCATTCAAAGAAAAAAAAAAAAAAAAGACAAAACACAGAAACCATGTGGGGAAAGATTTTAAAGCTGATTGAATACTTTGGTTATTTTTAAACAATAGTGGTTTCAGAAGTGTGAAAGAATTGGTCTATTTTGTTATTTTTTCTCAGTTATTTTTCTTAAACTTGTTTAGAATTAACACTTTTTTTAAAAAAAAAAAGAGGAATTAAAAAATCTCAATGCTAACCAAACATTTTTTTCCTTACCTATCACATAACTTTTGTCTTGTTTCTCTTGGCTTCATCCTTAGCCTGAGGTAACACGTGCTGGAGGCAATGCAGCTCTGTACCCCCACCCCAGGGCTGGGCTACAGCCAGAGTGAGGACTCCTCTTCCTTTTGTGTCTGAAACAGGCTGGGCAATGATAAATCCAGACAAGTGCTGCTGCTTTTATTGTGCAGTTACATCAGTAAAAAGCAGCTCTCAGGAGTATAAACAGCCCAAGGCATCTGCCCTGCAGGTCACCTTGAAAGGATGTCTTGTCATCGAGGCTGCGCTGGCAGTCCTGGACGTGAGCATTAATGCCAGCCCAGGTTTAACTGCATGCCTGTTCAGGCTTTTCCTTCATGCATCTATCAGATGTGCTTGTGGCTGAACTGAGACTCATTATAAAAGAGAAAACAGGGTCGTGGCTTTCACCTGCTGAAGCATTTTTGAGTTTTTGAAATGGAACAAAGAATCTATTATAGATGGAGAGAAGAACGGCCAAACAGAGTGGGGAGGAATGTACTGACAGAGGAAATGAAATTACTTTCCTCTGCTTTTGAAATGTGTGGATAGAAGTAGCCAAAATCTTCAGTGTGGGAGATTCCCTATGATTATACCATGTGGAAGGTGGCTGCAAGATAATACTGTTTTCTTTGCTTATGAATGATTCCTTTATTTTTGTACAGGAGCAGAGTAAAATTGGGAGCAGAATTTTGCTACCAAATGTCCTGGCAACGCTGCCTAAGCTACTATGCTTCCCATGGAGTTAAAACAGTAGAAGTTTTAATTCCCAATGAAAATTAATGAGGCATAGCAGGTGCTTTTGAAAATTTTATCCATATGGGAAAAAAAATTAATCTTGTATTTCCTAGGAATGAATTAAACTCAAACTTTTCAGGACTGGGATGGTTTTTGTTTGTTTTCTCTGAATCAGAGTGTGAGAAAGCCATCTTTAGATTTTTCTGCATGTGATCCACTTCTGAAATAAAGTGGGGAATCAGACTGTCATCTTTTTAATGATGAATACCACTGGAATCATCAAGTATTTCTTAGCAATCTGCACCATTTTTCAGAAGGGTAGAAAGATGAAAGTGGTTGATCAACTAATTAAAACCAGATAAAGTCACGGAAGCAAGACACAAATGTTGCTCTTGCAGTTCGGCTGCAATCTCCGTCTCTACTCCTCCCCTTCCCAGCAGAGCTAAAAGCAGAGGATTTGGCTTGTACCACTCCTGCCTAGGGCTCTGTGTTGGCATATGCATATGTTTAGGAAGAGCTAGTGGTTTAAGCTTGTATTTGGCCTCCATCCAGATACAAGTAAAAATTCTTGAGAAGATCACCGCATCAGATTGGTGCAGGGAGCATAATTTCTGAGAAACCGTGCAATTTCTCACTCCCTTGAAGAACTTGTCCTTTCCACTGTAGGCTCTGGCAGGTTTTTCCCAAGGGGAGGAATTTTGGTTTTTTCGCCTGCAGGGCTCCTACCTCTTCAGTTCCTTCACTGATGACAGATGCAGAGCTCATTCTCCTTTTTTCCCACACCCATGCCAGCTTTCCCCCCCTTAGTGTCTTTCACTCCTGACTGTCCTTTCTGTTGCTGAGATGCCCTCCTGCAGACTGCTGTCATTTTGGGGAAAATGCTCTGCTCTTCCTTGCACATACTCCCTCTGAAATCTCTCAATCACTCAGCCATTGAGTTTACCCTGGTACCTCATACTACCCAGGTGTCTTATTTGCTGAAAATGCCTTGAAAGCTCTCCTTTGGATGTTTGGTTTTTTTTTTTTTTTTACCATTCAGGTACATTTTGAAGCCAGAATTCTGTCTTCTCACCCCAGAAATGGAGTAGAGATGAGTGAAAAGTGCAGATTCCCAGGCACAAGTCCACTGCCTCCATGGGGAGGATGGAAGTGCCCTGAGCTGCCTTTAGTGTATTGTGGGGAGGATGTTAATAACAAGTGGGAGCACACTGGGAGAGGACTGAGGTCCTGCCTGAGCAGCCGAGCTCCAAGCTTTGGAAGGAGACTCCTTGATCTGTTGCTGGTGCCTTCTGGCTTGTCAGCTGTGCTGGGCAGAGCTGTGGTGAGGTTCCATCTGCCAACAATGCCATGGTGGTTTCCTGTTCCACCCTTTCAAAATACGATCCATGGAGTTCTCATCACCTTGCAGACTCAGTCTGAACACTTGATGCCTTGAGAGGCTGCCTAGAACAGAGGCTAGGTAGTGTTAAAGGAATAAAGTAGGGATTTATTAAAAGGCCTTTGAAGGATACTCCTTGGGCAGTACAAGAGCCTGGCCGGGGCTACACCCAAGGTGGACGATGGGTCACGAGTTTTCACACTTGTATAAGTTTTGGTCCATTATTGGGGTTAATTGTCCAATTACAGCTTCAGGTCCCATCCTCCCAGTTTGCTCTCCTCAGTTCCCTGTTGTTTACACTTTTTGGGCCTGAAGCTGCTATAGTGCCCTTAGTTCTCAGGCTGAAAAAGGATTGTGTTGTCTGATTAAACTGTGAGGAGAACTTGCTAACACTCTGTGTGAAGTTCAGAGTTATGTACTAATGCAGTACAGAATCTGGAAAATATGAAAGCTAAAACTGAAGGCATCACACCGGGTCCCTCCATGGCATTGGACACCCATTTTTGAGTACTTTGCTGGAGCGAGATTAGATCAGTCAGGAGTTCTGTCTTCAGCACACGTTTGACTGCCTTGACTTGGGTCTGGAATCACTGCCTTCAAAACATCACTGTAAAAGAATAGGGGATTTGCCATTGCCCCAACACCTCAGTCAAAAATCTGAAACCTTAAATTGTTTAATCTGGCATTCCTAGCTTCATAATGACTGAAAAAAAAAAAAAAAAACCAACTTATATTTCTATTTTCCCCTCCCTAAATGTTAGAAAAAAAGTTTCTGTTTTTGGCAGAGATTTTGCGGGCTAACTTTCGGGGCAAAATACTGGGGGTTTGGGTAGGGGATTCTAATGGAAAAGCTGAGCAACAAATTCACACAAGGTTCTTCTTAATTATAGAAGCCAAAAGCTCTTCCAGATGTCTGTCAGCCCTGCATGCTAGATGCTGCCATCACTGGTTTTAATAAAAGCTCATATTCAGCAAACTTTATTACTGATTTACTGTACACTGCTTAAGCCAGAAAATGTTTTTTCTCTAAAAAGAAAACAAAGACCTGATATTTTCATCAGCTGCACTCCAGCATGTCATTTACTGTGTTAAATACCAGCCCTGTTCCATTATTTGACTGTTTTCTGTAGCTTGCCATCATTAAAACTGGAATTTCAGAAACTCTTGTCAAGAAGTCCATAGGCAAGAAATGCACATGAATAAATCAGTAAATGGTTCGTGCAGAGCAGGCAAAGCCACTAACAGCACTCATACGTGACATGCACAACCAGACAGGCAGTTCTGTGAAAAGTTACCTGTTTGTACATGCAACTAATACAGACTCTAAACTGAGAGCTGAAAAAACAGGAAAATATGATGTGACTTGGTGAATACAGAAGTGAACAGAACAAAGCCAGTAGAAAAACCATCAGGCAGAGAGTAGCTAATGCAGTCTCTGAACAATGGTGTAATTAAAGTGCATTAATCACTATAAAAGATCATTTCCCTTTAAACATCTGCTCCTGTTCACTTGGCAACAGCCTGGGCAGTGTCATGAATGATGGGGCTTTGGATTATGCTGAAGGGCATGTGTTATCTGAGAAACAAGGTGGAACAGCCCCAGCTTGACAGGATCTGGGGCAGCAGTGCTTTCCCTCAGTTCAGGGATAGCACGAAGGAAGTGTAAGGGTAAAAGAAATGAGATGGTGCTCAGAGTGGAAAGGAAAAGCTCGTATAAAATGGAACCTCACCTTCTCAGCCATGCAGACAAAATTTAATTGGGTACTAGTGGATTTGAATAAAGTAATTCCTTAAATCCTCGGAGGAAAAAAGCCCCTGTCCACCCTGCTGCTTTTCAGAGAGCCTTAGGAGCTGTAGCTCGTACCTTGTTCCGCCCCACAGAATTCTTCCTGAGCCCTTTCTCTGGGGCAGCCTGGCTGTGGCAGCAAGAGAGTGCTGGCTTTTCTGGAGAAAGAGCTCTGGCACAAGTTCAGTGTGCAGAAGAAGGGTTGTGACCATCCCTTGCTGCCCTGCAGTCTGTGCTTCGGTACCAGATGGAGCAGAACTTCCTGCAGTGCTGAGTGAAGCCTCTCGTGAGCTGTGTTCTGAGTAGAGTCATGGATTGCTGTTTCAGCTCTGTCACTGGGCTGTGTCCCTTGGGTAGGATTTTTTTACACCTGGGGACTATTTTTTTTGTATCTTTGCACACATCTGCCTCCTTGTTGCATTTCCACGCCGTTGGTAGCATGGGCACTGGCTGCAGGTACAATTGGTGGCCCTGTGCTTCTGCATTTTCAGTTTGTATCTAAGGCAGGGAGGGGGAGCCAGTTGTGCTCCTCTTACAAGGACACATCTGAAGGTGGAACCCTTTGAGACCCACTAGCAACAAAGATGCAGCTGCAGAGCAAGGCTGATTTTTATGCTGCTCTTGTTTCCTTAGCTAATCTGTAGCAGGTAGCACTTGGGGACAAAGGGATGACACAAGCGTTGGACCCTGAGCATTTCTACCACGCTGGTCATTCATGAGGTCTCCTTCATGGCACCTACTTGGGAAGCCTTTGGAACTGAGGCTGTGTTGGTGATGAGATACCCACATGGATTTCCAAGGGAGGCAGACAGATCCCACCTGGAGAGAAGAGGATTGGGGTTGTGGACACTGTACATGGTTATGCCTCTTCATGCCTGTTTTTGGTAGTTCTGTGAATTCACAGAGGGTTCATGTTTTTTTCTGTCTGGGCAGCTGCCAAGTGAGAAAGTAAAAATGAATTTAGCTTTGGTTTTGCTGTTTAGTTACAGGTGAAATGATCTGGTTTGTGCTTGTTCTTAACAATACTTGCCCTCCCTCACACGGACTTGCAGGCTTTATAAAAAGGACTGGGGAGGTTCAGATAAAAAGTATGTGGTTTTCTGTTTCTCAAAGCTGGTAAAGCCATACAGGGGTATTTAAACAGAAAATCAAAACAAACCTCTTGGCTTCTCCCAGAAGCACATAGATTGCTATTGCAGAAGCCTGATTTCAGCTTTATGTGCTGCTCTCTTTAACTTTGGGGTGTTGTAGGTGTGCTGTGGATTGTTACCAGCCAGGTGCTGCCTGCATAGTCCAGCTCGGGGAGGTGCCAGCCTGGGAGCAGGGATGTGCCAGCTGCCTTGGCAGGCACATTCAGTGATGAGAGAAGGGAAGCCTGACCAAGCTGCAGCCAGGATCCACTCACCACCAAATTCCCTCTGTCCAAGAGCACAGTTATGTTTTCCCCTAACAGCCCTAATTCCACCCACTGACTTCCAGGGAACTGAACTAAGGTTGTGCTCTATGTGGCCATGGAAAGCAAAGAACTACACAGAATCTTTGAGTTCTCTGTCCATCATCTGTTCTGGCCTTGAACCAAAAGCTGCAGGTTTAGTCTTGGGAAATGCAAATGGGTTTCTGTTGCATTTTGTGTATTTAAAAAGAAATAAAGACAGTTAATTGAGAAATTTAGCTCCAGGTTTTCCTTGCCCAGTGGGTTCTTCAGTTCTAGACACAGGCATTGGTTGCACAGGGAACAAGGGGAGAACATGATGGGAGTGAAGGTTTCAAGGAAACCTGCCTTGCGTAAAAGGAGTTGTGCAGGTATCAAATGTGCCAGACCTCATTGTACTCACCCCATTGTCTTCACCAAAACTTGCAAACATAGGTGTGTAAATCTGTGCACTTAATGACAGATTTTGTACCCATCCAAAACATCCATCACTTCCAAGGGAAGCAAGCGGCTGAAAAGGTCTGCAGGTATCACATGAATTGGAAATGTGTGCTCAGGAATAGACCTATTGATTTGATACATAAGGTCTGAAATAGTGATTTAGTCCTTGTTTCTGGACTGTTTAGGTAATGCAGAGGTTGTAAGTTTCATAGTGGTGTAGGTCATGTGCACACATGAAGAATTCTGTTTTTCTTCAGAGATGTAAGTCCTAGATGTCGTTCATTTGAAGTTTTTGGTTGCATCAGGGAAGGTTGCTCATGTGAGAGGGACTGTCCTTGTATCACTGCCACCTAATGGCCGGGACGTTGTAATGGGGTGCCTGGTTTGGGTGTCCCCTGACAAACTGATCCTGTCACCAGTGCTAACTTTATTACCTTGTCAGACTCGATAATGATCTTAACTGCCCTCAGCTTCATTTTCAGCCTGTTACAGTCTGTTCTGCAGCCTCACTGGACACTGCTGTGTGTATTCTTGCTTTGATGGCATATGAGAGATCTGGAATTTAGTTTTTGTATGGCAAAATCCAGGAAGAAAGGGAACTCATTAATCAGATGGGTGTAATCTCCAAGGAAGCAAGTACTGCATTTTAATTCAGCATTTCCCTTTGATGAAAACTTTAGTGAATGTTATTATGTGGAATTTATATGAAGCCTGGGTTTAGGTAATCAGCTTTAATATTTATACTCTTAGGGAAAAAAAATTGAATCATTAGTAAGCATGCATAATTAATGAATAAATTGTATTTTTCCTTTGTTTTCCTTCAGGTATAAGGAAATGCTAGATCTAGTGATATCACCCAGTCTGACTGTAAATAGAGAGTGCCCTGACAGACTGAAGCTTAACCTTTCTCACATTTATACCACGGCTCCAGATGACATAGAAGGTAGGCTGCTCTTCTGCTTGCTGTTTGCTACTTTAACATAAAATATGTGAATATATGTTACCAAAGGGAGCTGGCCACTGCAAGGCCTCTGCTTCTGGCAATTAGTTCTACAGTGTAGTGAGCAGCTGAGATTTTTGAGGGTTTTTTTTTTTCTGTATACTCGCCAGTTGTGGCTGAATCCTTTAGTTCCACAGTGGCTTGAATGTAAATGGAACAGAAATATTTAATATGTAATTATATATCTGTGTATAGTTGGTGCCTGCATTTACACACGTGCATGTGTAGATTTTTGTTCCACTGGAAGAATTGCAGGTGTAAACTGTCTTTTGTGTAGACCTGGTAGTTTTTGCTGGAGCCCCAGTGGTGGTGTGAACATGAGCCCTGAGCTTTGGTGGCTGTGCTGCTGCTGCTGCTGTTAAGGTGTGGGGGCTCCCAGACCCAGAAATGTATTGAGCAGCCTGAAAACCTCCTGCCAAAGCAGCTCTGTGCCCCAGTTTGCATTGCTCTGACACCACTGCTGCCATCCCCAAATGGTCAGCCCTGCTGGCCTCTGCTCTGGAGTTTCACATTTGGCAGGTACCAGGGACAAATTCTTTCAGTGGTTGAGGCTCTGATGGAAATTTATCTGCTCTCCTCCTTCACCCCCTTACCCCATCCTACTGTTCAAGTGAAGGAAACAGAAGAATGTTAAATCTGCTAAAAAAATTATTGGCAAGTGATGCAGCTGAACTAGTTCTTGCTAGTACAATCCCAGCTATTGTTTGCTGCGGTCAGGATCTGTCAGCCTTCCTGTTAGAGGGGAGGTAGGAAAAGGCACTGGCTATTATGTTTTAGTCGTATGTTTAACCCTTCATTTAGAGGCTCTTAGAAGGCCAGGAGATGTTTTGTTTGCATGTTTGCTCAGGCATTAGGAATTGCATGGTTAAGTCACGCCCATCGTGACTGCCTATTTACAAGAGCAGTAGAAGGAATAACAGCCTAAAGGAAACATCCTTTTAAATGTTCCTGTTTGCAGAAAAGATTAGAGCTAGAAATGATTTTTAGGTCCATCATTTTGTAAAAGTCTTGGTGCAGGAACTGTTTTTTGTTATGTGGTATAAATAAGAGCCAACACAGGAGCTACTGTTGGACACCACTTTGCCAATGACAGTTCACATTGATTTGTTTCTTACAGAAATATTATGGTGTTTTTTCTACAGAATGATCCCCTGTGCTACCAAGATTGTGCTCTTCCCCTTGAAAATAGTTGTGGTTAATTTGAAGAACGGGAAAATACTTGTGTGTTTGACAATTCTCAGACTGACAGAGCTCTTGATGTAATAAATGCACACAAATTTATGCTCTGTATTACACATAAAGTATTAAATTTAGCAAGTCCAGTCATAGTACTTACTCATTTAGATGTCCATGTAGCTGTCTGGCCTGTTGTTTTCATGAGTGCTTGTCATGAGATGTGCAGTTATATCAATATAATTTTCAATATAATTGAATTATTATATATATAATGTATAATTTGCACATTTTGCCTGTAGCATCAACTTTGCCTTTTCTTGTCAGTGACAGTAGCATACTGCATATTCACACACAGTAAACTCCTACTTGGCATTCTTGGCAAACTTATTTACTCTGTACCAAAATCAAAAATTTGAAGCTGTGGTGTTTTTCGAAGAGAAAAGAAATGAAGCTTGTGCTCAAACTGTTCTGCTGTTTTTTTGATGTAAAAGCCATTAAGAATTAAAGAAATGAATTGCAAAATGTCTATTTCTTAAGTGCAGTTCTGTTTGGTAATGAGTGACAGAAATGGTGTAGTTCTTGTTTTCGCAGTCTGAAAATCTAATTTTCTGAACTGTTGTCTTTCAGGTAAGTCAAAGCAAATTTTTCATAGTGAGTTTGAAAGTGACTCAGGTAAGCCCAGTTTTGGATTTAAACTCAGTCTTTTTTCTGTGGATGCATAAGCAAATAGATACGTGTGTATAATATCCTTTGTGAATAATATGTGCATTTTTATAACACTGACCTTTGTCAGTATTTTAAACTAAACCTCTCTGCCTGTTTCTTGGGAAGTAGGTTACTGTACCACATTTTATAGGTACAGAAAGCAATGTAGGGTTGCAGGTGGGTTTTACTTTTCTAAGGTGTGGGAGGGCTGCAGGGGTTTGAAGAAAGAGTCTTTCTGGTTTTGTTTCTGTCAGTGATTAAGGTGATCCTGTTAGTGATTAGGCATGTAGAGCTTTCACCATTAATTATATAAATTGACATTCTAAAAAAAACAATGATACCTAGTAATTCATATTTTTAGTAAGAACTCATGATGATGCAATTTTTATTGAAATTTAGTCTAAAAAGTTACCAGATGAAATGGCAGTGCTTTTTTAAATAGTTTGGTGTAATCTCCGTGTTGTAGTGTAAAATAATCAAGCCATGTAAAATGTTAGGAAAAAGGGTTGTGTGTGAAAGAACAATTTCAAGAGAGATCTAAATCAGGACGAACAGACATTTCAGATGTGAGCTCGCTGGATCTTTTTGGTCATTCTGTCCATGTTTACAGCACAAGTTACCCAAAACCATAGGACTGTTTGCATGCATTTAGACTTTATATGTGCTTGCATATTTCATTAAATGAAAAATGGTTTAAATGTTTCATTTGCCAGCTGACCAGTGTCTGAACAAAGGAAGTTGTGCTGGTTTGGTCACTGAGGGTGGGTGGAGAAGCCATGTGCAGTGAGCCTGGTGTGTGCATTGATGCAGCCAGGAGACACAGAGGCTGAATCAGGTGTGGCTTGTCATTATTGATGATTGTGAGAGTTTTTTGGCATTTGTAGTGCTGAATTAATGACAGCTCCAGCCTGGAGCCGAGGAGCAAAGTTTGGATGGCACTTTGGAGGCAACCTGCAAAATGTACATGGTGGTATTTTGGTGTGACATTTTCAGTACAAGTTGCAGGTTTTAATTTAGCTTGGTTGGTTGGTTTTGGTTTTTTAGTTTTTAATTTGGTAAATATAAATTTATCTCTGAATAAAGCTGGTGGCACATTTTGCTTTGGTAGTGTTACAGCACACAATTGGTTTGGTTCATTAGAAGGCATCTTGCACATATAACTTGTATGATAGGTTTTCTACTGATGTAATTTTTTGATTGCTGGTAGTTCAATAAGGTATGCTATAGTTAACTCAAAAAAAATTCAAATTAAGAAGATTTATGATGTTGTATTTTTAATATTTACTATTCTTTGATATATTTTAATGGACATTAAAGAAAGTGAGTCATGGCCTAGAAGAGTACCAAAAAAAGCTAGAGATCAAAATGTGCAGTGATCTTAAATCACTTCAGCAATCATAGTATTGGCTTATATAGCCTTTAGCATGTGAGTCATTGCTTCAAAGCCCAGCTTCACGACTGATATCAGTCCCAGGAGAAGAAGAATCTGGTAGTTCAATCAACTGGTATCACCCTCAATTATAAACTAAATCTGTATTTGTTGTTAAGCAGAGGATATCTTTCTTACCTACCTCAGTTTGGGACTATTAACCAAAAAATAAAAAGTCTTTTGATTCCTGTATATTTTTCTCAAACCAGCAGTGGTAAAACCAATTGTATCAGCTTGGCCACAGAACAGAACACAATGAAAATCTAAGACCCTTTAATTTTGTTTTCCAGGCAGCAGCAAAGCAGCACCGCAGTGTCCTCTCCATCTGTACACCACAAAGTGAGTTCTCGTGCCAAGTGCTGTAATTTAAAATCCCTGTTTTGCTGAACAGCCATTTTGTGCAGATTTCTGTCACCTTAAAAAACACCTGCCCTGAGCCCATCCACCTGTTCCCCCACATGCCTCTGGCACAGGGAAGTAGCTGTTTCTTAATCTTCTTGGATATGGAGTGAAATAAGGTTTGAGGTACTGTGAACTGTGCTTTTGAACCCCTGGGTATCCAAACCTTATCAGTTTGAATACTGTTGTGTTTATGAGTGACCACAGAGGGGATGTGTCAAAATGTCTGAGGTTTCCCATCTCACTCACTTGCTCGGCAAACTTAAAATGAAACATGAAAAATCGGTGTTGATTTTATTTTTTTAACTTGCATGTATTTTCCACTGCCTTAAAGTCACCATGCATTTAGGTGGCTTAATCTGATAGTTCATAAAACAAACTTCTGCTTCAGTCCACTCAGTTCCAAGCTCCCAACATATTCAGCATCCTGTGTTGAACGTTATTTTAGCAAGATGTCTGGAACTGTTCTGCTTGTGCTCTAGAAGATCGTGTGCAGTAGCTATTGCCTTAAACCCTTCTGTTTTCTTGTTCTGAATAGACATTATCCCCATATAGTGGCAGTCCCGTCCTTCCCCACGATGGCAGCCTATGGACAGGCTCAGTACAGCACGGGAATCCAGCAGGCTGCTGCCTACACTGCCTATCCCCCCCCGGGGCAGCCCTACGGAATCCCCTCCTACAGTGAGTACCCCAGAGTCCTGCGAGGGCATCGTCCTCCTGCTGCTGGCAAAATTGGTTTGGAGTCTTTACGTTTTAGACGGAAGTGTCATTTGTGTCTCAGCAACGTTGTCTTCTTAGGCTTAGAGGAAAGTCTGACTTTAAAAGTGTTGGGTTTCCTTTGAACTGTATCAGCTTTAAACTTATCAGCTTGTCAAACCGTGGGTTATGTTTTTGCAAACTAGGTAAGTTTGGAGCTAGTCAGTAGTAGATTATGAGAAATTCAGGTTCAGTAGGATGTGCCACTTAAGAGCAATAGCTTGTGAGTGTTCCCATGATTCACTGTCAAGACAAAGTACAGTAAATATGATATTTATGGAAACTACACTTTGCCATCCTTGAGTCTTCTTAAGGTTTCAATAACACAGCTACTTTGAGAAAAATTCAGTGTATATTACTACACAAGAGCCAAAATGCAGAGCAGAATGAGGCATGGGTGAGATGTTACAAAGTACCTTGGTTTTGGAAGACAGTTTGTGTTTAAATGGGCACTTACTGGCTATATGTGCAGTCAACATTTCTAACCCCAGTCAGCTTTGTTCCCTGCTTTTCTGCACAGCCTTGCCAACAGCTGTGGGGAGACAGTGCTGGGCAGGAGCAGCTGGGGGATTCGCACAGGGAGCTAATTAAACCAGCACTCCTGACAGAGGAATGCCTGCTAAACCAAGCCTTAAGTGTCCTCAAGCTCTGCATGGAAATACTGAGCTCTTGAGGAAGCTGAAATTCCTTTCCACTCCTAAAGGCCAAAGAGATGCTGCTCGCGTTTAGGTACAGCTCTTTAACAGAAAGCTTTGAGCTTCCTGCTTCTGGCTAGTCCCATGAGGGCTGTCTTGCACCATTAAAATGGCTTCACAGTTTTGTTTCCTCTCCTGTTTTCTCTTGTGCTCCTTAACACCTTTGTTTACTTGGCAAATACAGTATCTCTTCACAACCAGAAGTTTTTATACAGACAAAGCTTTTACTGAAGGGAAATTTAGTGCAGCACTCTGGAAGGCTGGGGTAGTGGCCTTGGCAGAGCCAAAGCTCTACCAGGATGATGAGAGGACTGTTTTGAGACCCTTTCTTGGAGCTATTTGTGTTTGCATCAGCTGGCTGACTTCCAAGGAAAACTCTGAACAGTTGTCCTGTTAGAGCAGGTGAAAGCAGAGCCATTTGCTACTGCCTAGAGGCTTTAGGGCATACATGTGTCAGGCCCATATGCTGCTTATAAATCCTGTGGGTGACCTCTTAGCATCCTTGAGCAGTGATTTCCCTCCCCCAGCCTGTATACCCTCTCTAAGATACTCAGCTCAGCATATGAAAAACTCCACCTGGCTGACAACCAAGAACAATGAAGCACTATTGTTTTTAGGCACAAAAAATAAAACTCGGCCAGTTCCTAGACAAAACAGAACATTATGTGGAAATTAATTTGGTGCTAAGGTATTTTGCTGTCTGACAACAATTTTTAGGCTTCCAAAGAGGCCCATTTGCTGAAGATTAATTGTAACTGGGGTGGGCAGGTTGAATGGTGGCCTGTGGAGTGCTGATGGAATAGAAAAGCACGGGGTGTTGGGAAGAGGGGCTTCTCTGCACATGCTTCTCTTCCCCAGCAGTGATGAAACCCCACACTTGCACCAGCACTTGTCCCCCCACTGCCCAAATAAACTTCTTGCCTTTCACAGTCATCTTGTTATGAGCTTGTGCTCAAACTGCATTGCAGTTCTTCTCACCTAAAGCTATAATAAGTGATTTTTATTAGAGAAAACTTTATCTGGGAGAGCTTATTCCAAACCTGAGCAAGCACAGACTTGCTGCTTCTTGTTAAGCTAGAAATGAGCATGCTTGGGGTAAGGCACCTGAATTCAACTTGTCTACAAGTTTGTCTACAAGTGCTAAAAGATGACAACAGCATGGAAAGTGTGTAAATCCAATGCCCAAACATCAGCAGGGTCTTTGTTTAATCCCTGCACCCAAGGAGTGTCCAGTGACCATCTTTTGTTGTGCAAATAGGATGCAAACGAGGGAAGGATCACACCCAAAGGATTCATAATATGTTGCACCTTTGGCTGTTTATTTTAATAATACAGCTTACAATCTCAGCAGCATCTCAGAATAAAATATCAACTCCTTTCATTACCAGCAAGGGTTTCATCTTGCAATGTTTAATTCAACTACTGCTGTTCCTCTGTAAATTGTCAGTTTAATTGCCTGGTTTTAGAAATGAAAAGATTTTTGTGGCTTCAGGGCTTACCTATTGTTCCTGAACTGTATGTTATATCCAACTGAGTAGATGATAACCCTCCTGTAGGACTTGCCAATAAATGTTTTGATACCAAAGCTGGAAATACAATGCAAGTAAAAAATAACTCTTTTGAGAACAGAAATCTTGAGGTTATTTTGCTGAAGGTCCTGTTCTATTGTTAATCATTGCTTGCATCTGATAACTCTTCAGGAAGTTTATGTGTCAGTGAATTTCTTCAATTCTATAACAAAACTATATGTTCATAAATTGCTTTTGAGAACAGTATTATTCATGGTTGTTTACCCATGTTAGCAAAAGTGGATTTGGTTGTGGATACAGGATGTAGCTGACTCAAATAAATTAATAAATCAGAAATAAATTTGTGATGCATTTGTTTGGCTGTTAGGAGACCTGTTTGGGTAATGCAAGTAATTAAACACACACACACACACACATATATATGTCTATTTATAGATATATATATCTATATATAGATATATAGATATACACACATATATATAGATATATATATGTTACTGTTGAGTAGAATCGACAGAGACTTACCAGAAGGCTGGTTTGCACAGTAGCTCACTTGACTTTGAAATTTTCTCTTTTATACACTGTTCTGATACAGACAGACTAGATTGGTCAATTAATCAATACATTTCACCTGATTGGCTAATTAACAAAATGCTTTTCTTATAAACAATCTTTGAGAAAAACAGGAAAACAGAGAGTAGGAAAACAACACCTGCAGGTTGTTTATAAAAATAAGTTATCATTGTTTATCTTCAACTCCCCAAAGTCTCACAAGTCAGTTCTGGGAAAACTTACCTAGTTTTCTCACTCTCTGACCAGGCTGTCACATCTACATATATACATATAATATATATATATATGTGGATATATGTAAGATATATATATGTGGATGTTACATATGCGTGTGAAAGAAAGTGTGAAAAAGGAGAGTTTGTTAGGTTAAAATCCAGCTGAGAAATCGTTCATTCCTGCACTTGCCTTTTGTACCTCTGTATGTGACAAGCACTCACGTTTTGCTCTTGGCTCCCCAAAGGCATTAAGACAGAGGACAGCCTGAGCCACTCTCCAGGGCAGAGCGGCTTTCTCAGCTACGGCTCCAGCTTCAGCGCGCCCGCGGCGGGGCAGGCGCCCTACACCTACCAGATGCACGGTGAGTGATCAGGGTCACCTGGGCCACCCACAGCCCCGTGCTGGACCAATTCTCCTCCTGCCAGTGCTGTGGAAAGCTTGTAGGTGCGGGCAGTCAGCACAGGGAAGGGGGTAAGTCGCTGCTTGATCTGTTTTGCTCATCAAGGCATTGATTTCTGGCTGAGGGACTGGATTTAACAGGGTTATGTCCTAACAGAATGTCACCTGTGATCAATATAAGCTTTGTCTTTCTGCAGAAACTATGTTTTCTTTTTCTTAATTAGTTCTGTGATTGCATACCTGGGATTGTTGTGTTGGTGTGAGTTCCTGCTTTCTGATGGAAGCCAAACAAAGGTGGTTTTACACTTCATGCAAACAGTCCTGTCAGCATTATGCTTCCTTCTGCCTTATGCTGACCTGAACAAACTGCTCTATGCTTAAACTGCTGCATAATCTCCCTGCTAGTATTTTTTAACAGCCTGATACTTTAATACTGAGAAAAATGAATGTGACTCTGCTTGAGGAGAGACGAATGCACACGAGGATAAAGCTCTGTGTTGGCTTTGTCCATCCCTCTGAGATTTTCCAAGGGTTGGAAAACCAAAGAGGAATTGCATGAGTTTCCCAAAGTCTTATAGAAGCTGTTGAAGGGGAGAGAGATCACTTTGCTTTTTGATATTGTTGAGGGTTTTATGCAAAAGGCCCTTTTGTGACATTATACTTACCTGTTCCCCTTACAAAACTGTCTTTTAATTCTCTTAATTCTTCTCAATCCTGAAAGTGAAAGGTGGACATACCCATCCACTTTTATTTTAAGTCTGAGACCAACTAAAATCCTAAACAGTTCTGAAAACAGAGAAAACAAGGTAAAATCCATTTTATTCCAGCTATTATCTAAGAAAGCTGAAGACTAAGAGTTGACCCGTGTCTGAGACTTCACCTGCTGGTTTTCTTAGAGCATGTTATGTCTAACACTAAGGTGGTTTTTGAGGCTTGAATACCTCATAGTGCATGCTGAAGACACCTGTGTTGGATTTGGCAACCAAACAAAAAAAAAAAATAAAAAGGAAGCATGTGGGTTTGGGGTTTTTGGTCACTTGGACTTGTACAGGTTTCACCTGTCCTACTTCCACGTGTGCTCTTTTGAGAAGGCAGACTCTTGACTTTATTAGGACTGAGGTTTTTAAGGTGTCTCCATTGTCAAGAGGTTTAGACAAGCAAATTTTGTGTATCAGCACTTGAAAATTACACTTGCAAGCAGCAGTGGCGCAGCCATGAGTTGTACCGAGACAGGCTGAGGAGAGCTCTGTGTGTGAGCATGAACGTGCCCTAGAGCCATACTGAGCTATTAGGTAAAATCACTTCTTTTCAGATATTTATTCCAGGAAGATCGTTTCAGCCAGCTCAGTAAGCCTTTAACGCAAAAGAAAACAGTTTCTGCAAGTGGCAGGTGCTTTCTTCAAGGCACAGGGAGCAGGAGTAAATGTGTCTTCCTGTAAACAAATATTTCCACCCTTCCTCTGCTGGCTTGTGAGAGGAGCAGTCTGAAGCTCCCTGACTGTATGGTTTATTTACCTTGCTGAGTGCTAGTGAAAGGTTTGAGTGAGGAGCCAGGAGCCTTCCTGTGCTGAGTGCTGCTGAGGAATGTGGGCTCAGGGCTTTCCCACGCCTCAGCACTTGGGGGTGGGGAGGTGATCGCTGCCTGTGCCACCCAGCTCCAGGGCCACTGGGACTTTGCTGCTGATGGGCTAGACCAGCTGAAAAGGGCAAACTTTTATTGATATATTTTTATTAAAAAGTTCAGGGGGGCTTTAAGAGTCAAGCTTCTAACTCCCAGTTCAAGGACAAAATGCTTTTTGCATCATGTGGGAAGAGGGATCGTGAAGAGGGTGATGGTCAGGGGCTCAGCAAGAAAAGGTACCTCCAAAGGCTGCTCAGTTCTCTATTATAAAGTACAAGGGAAAAAATTCTTTTTTAAGCCATTCTCTGCAAGTATTGTAGTGTTAATAGCTCAGGTACATAAGTGAAATAAGTTTGTATTGTTTGCCTCCACTGAGGACCAGCTCCCAGAGCTGGGATCTCATCTGTAGGTGAGGGTGGGTGGTCAGATTGTTCAGATTGTGATTTCTCCTCACTGTCCCCTCAGATATGAGTTACAGCAGCAAATAAATGCCCACTGTAAGTGTTACACCACTCACCAAGGAATAGGCAACCTCTTGGGTGACAAATTTTTGTCTCACAGGGCTGTAGGACAGATGCTGTCCTTCGGTAAGTGCCAGCGTGGTTGGGGCTGGTTTGTTCCCTCTGGTGTTTGTCTGGCAGCAGCACTGGCAGGCTGGGATGCCTGGGAGGCTGTGAGCAGTAAATGGGCCCTCTGAAGCCAGATTCTGTCCCTGTTCAGGTCTGTTTGTTTGCAGTACAAACACAGGTGATGCGGGTGTAAAGGGGCAGCAGTCAGCTTTTCATCCTGATCTCCAGCTGTCAATTGTATCCCGGTTCTTGAGCGAGAACAGGATCCACTAAAGAGTGAGAATGAAGTTATAACATCCTTTTGGTCAGTAAGTAGTAAAGAAAAAGAGCTATTTTACAGCCAGCTAGAAGGGGAAATCTATTTTCATGCTTCCCTAGCATGAAACTAAATTAATTGTGGAAGAGTTTGTTAGCCAAATAGCTAGTGCAATGTGTCACACATACATACAAATATAGAAGATGAGATTAGCAAGTTCCATAGCTCATAAAAATGACACAAAACCATATTGCAAAGGTCCCATGGATTGAAATAAAGATTTTAATTGCCAAGTAACAGTGGATATCATCAGGCTTCAAGTAACATTCAGACTGAAATTTGGTATTCACATACTTGCTCTGAAGGAGTGACTTTTTTTCCTCTCTTCTTTTTCTTTTTAACCTGTGCTGTGTACAGGGTTGTTCCATGTCATTATTGCATTTAGAAAATTACTTGTTTCGTAATGAAGACATCTGAAATATGCATGTGGACAGTCTGGGGATGGCACTCACTTTTAGAGTCTTGAATCTGGAGAGGAGGTAACAGCTTGCATTAGATTTTTGCCTTTAAAGTGGTAAATTTGTCATGCTGGGAAAGAAATGTTTCCTCAAGGTCCATTTCATTTCTTAATCAATCCTCATGTAAGTGTTCAATTACAGCACCAAATCACCAAACACCCTGGGCTTGATGTTAGAAATATATTTTTGCTTTTTTTACACATTTTTCTAAGTTTACATTTTCTGACAATTTAGCCGTTCAGTGATTTGCTCAGAATTCTGGTAAAATGATTATTATTCAAAGATAGAAATTGAACATGAGACACAAAGATTATCTTCCAGTTCTGCCCCCCAAAATTTAATGTCTTAACTGGCAGCTGAGGAAACTGCTTCTTGCTGAGGGTGGGGGAGAAATCTTTGGAATATAAGAAACTTAGCATTTAGTGAGCTATGTAAAATACAAAGAGAAAATCCTGCCAGCACATTAGCTAGCCCAGAAACCCATCAGCTCTGCAGAGAGTGCAGTAACAGCCAGCTTATAGAGCATTTCCTGTGGTTGCAAGAGCATGTGCTACCCCTTGATTGCACATTAGGCCATCTCTTCTCAGCTTGTCATTAATTCCTAGACAATGCCTTGTTCTTCAGTTATAATTGCTGAAATGACAGCTGGCATGCAACTATGAAGTTGCACAACAGTTAAAACTGTGGCCAAAGACCACTGTGGATGCTGTTGTTGGGCAGGAAAAGATTTGACTGCTTTTTTGGGGTTTTTTAATATCCAAATCTATCTACCCACAAAATACTTTTTACATTACAAAGGAAAAATCAGTTATGTAACAAGGATAACTTTCCTTTGCCAAGGAATTGCAGAACATTGTTGAGCTTGGGACAGACATAAATTTGGGACCAAAGACCTATGCAGTGAAATTCTTTGCTACTGCTGAACATTTGTTTTCTTTGCAGAGCCCTTCTGATGAGCTGTGAAGTAGTGAATGAATAGAAATTAGCATTTATTTTGTGCAACACTGATTTAAAATGGATTAATTATATATCTATTTCTTATGTTTGTGGAATGATTTTGTTATGAATTGTTCTCCTGGCCTGAGAACAAGTAAAATCTGAATAATTAATCAATTAAAATGTTATCTTATGCTGAAAACATTTTGACCCTTGTTGATACCTGGATAATCTAGACAAATTTTTTTCCAAGAGATGCCATAATTTCTTGCAATTATGTGCCAACTTGTGTGTTAAAAATTCAATACGAGGTCATAAATACCAATTTGGTGTGAACAGTTACCTCTGCCTGCATGAATTTTGCAAAGGAAGTCCATGTTTAGTTTTAAACTCGATTCTTGAAGTACTTGGTGATGAAAATAGTGATGAAATTTCAATCTACACCTGAGAAATATGGATCACACTTTGGCATCCAGATCATGAATCCATGTGAAGTCCCAAAACTAAAGGAAAGAAAGTGAGAGCATGTTCTCAGCAAACTGTCACTCAGATGCCCTAGATTGATAAAATGAAAACCTCAGTAGAAAAGGAGCAGCCTTTTTCAAAAGCTTCTGCTTCACAGCTGGTTTGCATTAATTGCAGTCTCAAAGCGTGGCAGTAAAGTTGTGCTCCACTCCGTGGTGGGTTCAGCAGGGAAGGGCCTCTCTTCAGGAGGGGTCAGACCTCACTTTTTGCAGTGTAAATACAAGGTTCCTCAGAATAACAGCACAGTCTCCCTTTCAAAGATTTTTAAACACCAGGGGCTGACTGTGCTCCATTTACTTTGTTTTAAAACGAGCTGACTTCCAGGAGAGGGAAGTCCGTGGGAGAGGCAAAGGTGTTGACAGTGATGCACTGTAGGCTGCAAGGATCTGTGCTACTGCTACCCAAGGGGAAAGCTCTGCTCTACCTCTTGCCATTTAATGGAAATTAAATATTAACTGGTACAGTCAAAACAGGAATCTTCTCTGAGGCAGAGCTTTTATTTTGGAGGTGTTTTGTGTCTCCTTGAGAGTTTTGTGTGACTTTGGCATCAGGCTTGCAGAGGTGGCAGTAGGGAGATGGGAGCAGCTGTGGCAGTCATGAATCAGAGAGAAGCAGTAAGGTAGGGGCAGTAGTAAAGGAAAATACAGAGAAAAGTTTGTGTGGTGAGAAAGGGGGAATCTACAGAGAAGAAGGAAGTGACATTTCCCTAACATGCTGCTTGACTGTCTTGGGAGCATTGGTGGAAGTCAGATAGAAATCTCAAAATGTGGATTAATGAGCAAAATCAACACAGAAAACAGAGATGTTTGGATGTCACAGAGACTTCTCTTTGTGGATTTTATTTTCATTGCTTCTGTAGGATTTAAAAAAAATCCAAAAACATGATGGTAGCAGCTTGGGAAATCATGAACTTGGCCTTGATTATTCAGCTTACAGTGCAATTGGCAAAGAATATGCTAAAATGTTATGGAAGCTGCACTGAATAATTGATGCAGTTTACCTACTGATTTTGAAAATATCTAGAAGGCAATAGAAGAGCTAGTGTAAAGTTACATCTAAAAATCTGTATCAAGAAACTTCATACCTGCATAGTCAAGCATTTGAAGGTTAGGAAATATCAGATTCATGATGCTGTGCAGTACTGGTACTGCTTTTGTTGTATCTCATCTCCAAGCACTGTTTGAGGTAATGCTGTGGTGGAAAAAACAGAATTCAGCCAATGGATGGGACACAGGGATGATGTTTGTGGGGAAGTTCAGCCTGACCCTGCTTGAGTCAGCACAGGCTGTGCAGCTCAGGAGTTTCTGAACTGCTCTGCTGGCAGTGGATAACACTCTTGCATGAGCCTTTTTATATGTAATTTGGATAGCTCTTCTGTTTATATTGGCAGGGTTTAAACACTGACATTTCTGCACTGCAGCACTGTGACCTCTGGAACTGTGGGAATACCTGTACTCTCTGAAGAGGGGCCCATTGAGTTATCACAGATAAAAAGAGGAGGATGACAATTTGACTTAGAAAGTCTCTAACTGGCAGATTTATTGATGCTGACAAGTCATTACCAGGACAAAGATCACTCTACTGTTGTCAAGTTTCTTACATCTTTCTCTGTTGTGGCTGTTCTCCTGGAGCCCCTGCAGTACTGAAGCAGTGCAAGGAGGCTGGAAAAGCCTCAAGACCAATGCCTGGATCTAGAGTACTCAGTTGAGACTTACAAGGATCCTAATAATGGGTGAGAGAGTGGAGATGTGCTGACCAGCTCCCTCTTTTCCACTGGTATTTGGAGATTTACTTTGCTCAAGAGGAAGAGAATTGCTAGATAATAGCTGTGCTGACAGGGCAAGGTTTTATCCCCAGTGGGATGACAGATAGATTTGACTATTCAGGCTATTCAGATTTGACTGCTGACCTGGGAACTGGAGCTTCATGGACACTAATTAGCATAGGAGGTGGCAAATCCAGATTTCCTTTATCATGTCTTGTCATCCATCAGTGAAGGATTGTGTCCAGGATGAAACTGCAGCTGGGAGAATCTATTCTTTGGTGCCCATGGAGTCACCCGAATAAAGTCAGTTTTGCTGGTTGTTTTTTTCAACAAGGTATTACATAGAAACAGTCTATATCCTTGCTGTAAGGATGTTCCCTTTTTGGCCCAAAACATTTCCTTATGATTTGTTTTTCAAGACAGACCAGTGTGATTTCCTTCTATAGCTGTGGCATTGCTAGATAGAAGTGGTTAAGAACACTTTCTCAGAGTACAGTAAAATCTAACTGCTTTCCCATGGTTCAAATCCTGAGAGTAACTGTAAACCATCCCAGCACTTTCAGCACTACTGTTGATCTGGATTGAGCTATACAGATGACCAAGCTCAAAAGGATGGTAAAAGCCAGGCTCTTAAAGCTGCTTTGGTCATCACTTATTAAAGCTCTTTGAAGCTCTGTGGGTTGAGTACTCCCAGGAGCAGGGGAAGAGCTTCGACTCAGAAAAGCTGAACTGTGAAATGTGCTTTATATCACCATGCAGAGTGCCCTCAAACACCTGGTCAGGCTGACAGGACTGCATGGGATTGTGGTGGGAGACAAATGGATTTAGTTAGAATGGGTTTTGTATCTGGGAGTATCATCTGCAGGAGGTGTTCATATGCTTTTGGGAGCAATGTCCTTTACCAGACACTGCTGCTGTCAAGTGGTGTAGCATTGTAGAATAATACTTTACATCTAGGTTAATGCAGTGTGCTCTTCCCTGCACTGAGCCCTTCCAGACAGAAATACAAGACTTTTTGGGCAAGGGTTCATTACACCTAATGGCAAACAGTTGAGCAATCTGCTGCAAAGTACATATGGGTTGAGTTTTTCTTCTCCTTTAACAGGTCGGACAGTCTTGAAATGCCTCCACAGCTGACAACCATGCAAGGTTTTATGAGTCTTTTTGCCCAGTAAATGCAGGCAGATGTTGTAGGATTTGGAACCTTACAAGGCACTAGAGTATAGCTGGTGGGAGGTAATTTTGATGAGTGCTTGACCTCTCACTAAAAGTGTAGCAGCTTGGAGAAGGCAGTATTTACTGCAGGAAACATTAGCTTGTCAGAGAGCTAAAGCACTGCAAAGAACCTCTCTGAATGACCATGGAAGTCTTCAGGCAGATGTTGTTCATAGCACAGAGTAAAGCACACTGTGCAGGGAGGAGGACGGGGGCCTTGTACCACTTCCCTGCAGTGCTTCCTGCAGGAAAACAGCCTGGTGATGTCAGAGTGCACAGGCCATTGTATGCAGGCTTGTAAAATACCATGCAATTCAGCTGACCCCTGCAGGCATTGATTTTATTAGTCCTAAATGGTCCTAAATCCTTTGAGAGAACTCTCTGTGGAACCATTGTGCATTTCATCTGAGTTAGAGGAAATGCTTAGGTCTGAGCTTCCTCATTCTGTTTTTTGGGAGTTAAATCATGACACAAAGATACTCAGAAATGCCCATGGTAGCCACCCTCAGTGTTGCATCTTTTCAGTGTTCCTGGGCTCCCAGTTGCTGCTGGCTGCCCAGAGAGCTGTGACAAACATTAAAACTGTCCAGCTGTGTTGAACCTGGCCATCTCCTCCTCTGACTATTGGGTATTTCATTGAATGTTGGAAGTGCAAACCATCTGTTCTTCTAAATAGAGCAGCTTATTCTCTTTTGAGCAGTACAGGAGGCTTGGAGAACACCTCCCTGTTGTCAGGGCCCCTCTGACCTGTGAAAGACAAGGACACAAACCTGATTTTTCAAAGCTTGCTGTGGTTTTGATCTGAGCTACACCACAGGCCCATCCTGTCTTCATAATCACCACTCCCTAAGACACCAGGATTCCTGTATCATACTCTGCATTCATAAGCTGAAAAAAAAAAAATTACTATTTTTTTTAGCAATGCCAGAGCTTAGTTCTGAATACACTGAAAATAACCATGAATATTCCTTTCTTTTCTTTACTTGCTCTTACCTGGCAAGGAGGGGGAGAAATGCAGCCTATACTGCAGTGACTGAAAGACAGATGTAGAGGGTGAGAAGCTGGTATGAAAGTTTTTGCAGGCCAGATCACGCACCATTGAAATTATCACTGACCATGGCATAGGCTTTTTGGGAACGCTCGAATTAAAACGTGAATGAAGGGAAAATAGCAAATGAAATCCATCTGTTTGAGAGCAGGAGTAGAACATTAATCAGCTCACAAAGAGTTTTTCTGTACATGTTGCCCTTGGACACTCACATAGAGGAGGGCCACATCTACTTATCAAGGGGAAATCATGGCACTGGCTCTGCCTGGCATTGGACGCCTTTCATGCGGTGTCTTTCCATGAGAGTGTGTTTGTGATAGAAATACTTCACAGGAACACTTACAGTACCACACATCTGAAGAGCTGTTCCACTTCAGAGTTCAGATTGTTTTATTATGAGCTAAATGTTCTTTAAGCTACCTGTGAATGAGGGCATTGTGACATTTAGCAACTGGCTTGATTGAACACAGATGTGAGCCATATTCCATATGGAGAAGATCCAAAGGGGGAGATCCTAGGCTTGTTTCTGATTTGCAGGGAGTTTGGATGCAATTACTTGGCATTGAGCTACCAAGATAGATGGAAACAAATCGCTTGCTCCCACCTCTACAATATTGCAAATGTAAAACCAGCCTCAGTTCTGAGTGTGTGTTGTCTTCAGAGGTCCATGGAAAAAAAACCCGTATATGTGAAAGCAAAAGTCCTGTAGAAATAGGCAGAAATGAGAGGGGGCAGGCATTCATGTACATTGCTTACCAAGGGGCTTCCTAGAAATGCCCCTTCCCACACAGCACCACTTTCAAACTTCATTCCAGTCTTTCTCTGAATATTACAAGAAGTGCTATTACCTGGAAAAGTGTTTGAGGGGAAAAATGGTTACATGGGAAATAGGGCTAATTTGCAGTATCTGTTGATAATTTTCCAGTTTCTTGAGTATAAAATTTACTGGTGCAAAACTGAAATTGCACCTGGCAGAATTCATTTTGTTGTGGAAGTGTTTATTTCCTACCAACAACTTACTGAGGAAAAGCAAACATTTGGGGCTGGTTCTGGTATGTGTTCTGAACTGCTGAACTCTACAAGGCTGCTCACAGAAATTGTGTCCTGCAGGCCTCATTCTCTGTTAATGGAGAGAGAGGGTTTATCTCTGTCTCCATTGCCTGTGGCACTTGTTTGTTTTCCTGCCATTTGAACTGAGGGTGCATCATTGAAAACATGGTCTCTCCAGTCTGCCCTATGAAGTGGAACAGGGTCTGAGCTATAATAGTCCCCAAAACAAATATTGCTGAACCTGAATATTTAAGAGCTTTCTTTTCCGTGCAGATAATTGATTTTTTTTTTCTCCCTTCTTTTCATCCTTGTTCAGCTGGGAAGAAATTCCAAGTGTTCACTGACTTTGGTTGTCCCCAGTGTCCTTATCTGTAATTATTCTGCTTTAACACTGAGCTGCCAAGACATCCTGAGCTTAGCAGCTCTCAAGGTGTACTGCAGGGAGGGCATTCAAATCTCTGAATGCACTGCTGGAGGGCAAGGAAAAGGGTTGTGTTTGATCTTAGTTAGACAAAGAGTGCTGAGATGGTAGTCCTCCTTGGCCAGGATACAATGATGGGAGCCAGAAGAAGAGAAAAATCAAGAGTTGCCAGGTTGAACTTCAGTTTATAGGGAATAGCAGTCTTCAGCACTTCCACAAATATTTAAGTATGTGGGAAAAAAGTCTGTCCTTCCTTTGGAAAATCCCCTGGGCAGTGGGAGCCAGCCTGCACTGGCCTGTAGGGACTCCTGAACTTGGTAGCTCAGCCAAAGTGGCAAAAATATATTGTACAAAAGCCCAGTGTAAAGTCCACCCCACTGGGTCCAGTCACAGGGCACTGTGGGAAGCTGTGGAGTCATTCCCCATCCTCTCATCCCCACATTCCTGCCCTCTTCTCCCTGCTCACTTACCTCTGTGTGCATGGACTCACTCCTCACAGCTGGTACAAAGCTCTGAGTAAGTTCTGAGTAAATTCTTTAATCCAGCTGTGTGAGTCCCTCCTTTTCCTCACTCTCTGACTGTTTGGAAACCAGGAAGCTACAGTATCATGTGCAGGTAGCACAGCAATAAACATGTTCTCATCACAATTTACACATAAAGCGTGAGTCCCTCGAGGTAACTCATCCCCCTCTTGACAGCTTTAATAAAGGATGATGGATTGTTTCTAAATGACAGTTTAGGAAAATCAAAAATTCCCCCCTGTATTGTTTCGAGCTCTGGTGTACAAGAGCTGTTTTGTCTTCTGTGGAAGTTGTTTTTGCCTGTAAGCACTGGGGCTCTATTACTCTCCTTCAGAGTGGTGAGAAATGCTGCTACCACAGGAATATTCATACTGCTGCATACCTGTGACTCTTGGAAAACCTGCAGAAGCCTGTCACAGGTGGGAAGTGGGGAAATGCCAGGAGCTGGATGTGTTGCTGTCTTTGGGATGCTGCTCTGGGCAGTCTCCCCATGTGGGAAGCAGGAGGGATTGGCCACTGATCCACCCAGAGCTGCCTCCAAGGCAGGAATGCCAGGACAAGGCATCACCAAGCCCACCTGCACTGGCTCAGCTCCCAGCCAGCACATTCTGGGCCTTGGGGAGACCCAGGCCTCCAGGTACCTGGCAGTCACCTGCACTCTGTTTTCTTCCTCTCTGCTATCTTATTTTTAAAGACCACATGCGGCAACAAATTAGTTCAGGAGGGCAGAGTCCTCTGTCTTGTTTCTTTTTGGCTTGAAATTTATTTCTCAGTGCATGTGCTTTGTAGCTGCACTTGGCAAAGTGGAGTTTGTTCAGCTGTCCATTCCCCAGCTAATCTGGTGTCCTAAAATAAAAACAAGCAAGTGGAACTTCGGAGGATGGCTGCCACATCAAGACGTGCAGAGTGTCATGTGGTTAAAACAGCACTGCTCAAAGTCATTCACATGGTGAGAAGCCAGGTGAGAATAAAAGGCCAAAGGTCTGATTAGGGCTTGGTCTGGTGGTACATTGAGGTGACAGAATGAAGCCAAGATGAGCCCAGTGCAGCCAGGCAGCAGCAAAAGCATACCTCTCTGACACACTGTGAAACAAAAACACTGAAATCAAAACCAGCATAGAGTGAGGTTAAATCAAGGCTAGAACTCGAGAGGGGAGGAGAGCTTATGGCTCTGCTACCTCTGGCCTGATGGGAGGCAAAGACAGATCATTCCTGTAGATCTTACCTGAACATTTACTTCTCCAAACAAAATCTTTGTGGTGGTACTTCCTATAGCTGAGGGAGCCTGGCTGAACATCAACTGCTTTGCTTGGGACAGAACCATGTCCATCCTTTCTCTTCCTGATATCCCAGCATGAAGAAATAGCTTTGCTCCTTGCTGTCACAGAAATCTCAGCAATATTGTCCTCACATTGGGAGTAGCAACACCAGGGAACAGATTTTTCTTCTGAAAACTCCTGGGTACCTGATCAATTAGGACAGATGCCAGGATACCCATGCATAAAACAGCACATGTGGGATGTTGTATATGTAATCTGAGGGGTTTTCTTACAGGAGGAGAAGATAAAAATACTATTCCATTAGTTATTGTAAAAAGAAGTAACTGAATTTTAAATCTGGGCTGAATCCTTGTGTTCCAGCTGTGTTTCCCAGCCCAATAATCAATGTTTTAGTGCATGTAATGAATGCCTTTCAGTCAGTAAACCCCAGTAACAGCCCAAAGTTTTTACAGCCTCAGATTTGTGCCATACTTTTTTTGTAGTGAGTTGGTACTTTACTTCCTGTTGGAAATTACTTGAATTAACACACCCTGTTACTTTGCTTGCTGGTGTATCTCATGGCTCTGATACTCTTTCCCTCAGGCACTACAGGGATTTACCAGGGAGCCAACGGCCTGACAAATTCTGCAGGATTCAGTGCTGTGCATCAGGTATGGTTCAGCACCTATTGCTGGCAGCCTTGTCACTTATTTTAAACCACTTGGACAATTTATAGACCAGAGAGATTATTTTAGTGTTCACATATATTTAAGGAAGATATTGCTTTGTGTTTTGCTGAACACCATTCTGCTCTACTCCTTGGGCCTGTCCTTTTGCTGGTCTTCAGGATATCCTGGTTGATTTTAAGATGTGTCTCAGTGCACACACACACACAGAGTGCAGTCCTTGCAGGAGGAGGGTGCCCTGGCAGTCTCTGACTTGCTGCTGTAGCAGTGCCAAGAGTTTCCTCATTCTTCTGCCATCTTACAACTTTCAGCTATGTTGTGCATCCTCTCCAGAGGGGATGGCTTCTAGAGTCCTGTCATCTCTGTGCTGGCACTGTGCAGTAAGTGTGAACAATCTGAGAGAGGCCTTGGCAGGTCCTGGTGGATGTTGAGCCATCTGAGCTGTCTGTGCACTTCCCTCTTTGAGAACACACCTGTCCGTGGGCTCCGTGCCTCAGATACCTTGGGAAATGTGTGTGTATAAATAAAACACAAGGCAGATGTTTTTCAGTAGCAAAATGGCTCTTCTTGTTTGGAGCAAACAAATGAGTACACTGTGCCAGAAAATGTGTTGTGCTTGGCCAGTAATTTCAGTTCCTTGTTTGTAGGGTGATTGTTGACTTGTATTTTTAATGACAACAGTGGGCACTTTCTCTGTTGCTTCAGTTTGGGCTTAAAACATCAGCATTACTGATAGAAGTGCATTTGATTAAAGTATGGAGGTTGCCTAAGCAGGGGGAAAAGTTGGGCTTTTTTCATTATTTTGTAATCTTCTGTAGGAGAAAACAATGAAATTATCTCATTTATTTTTCAGTCTAATTGTTCTTATGACAATCTGAGTCTTTGTTCTTGAGAGCTCCCTGGTGACTGAAAGTTAATGAAATAGCTGTCACAGACAAAGATGTAAGCTGTTAAGGAGGAAAGTGCTTTTAGTCTTTCTAAAGACTGCTTATTATTTAATTTTATTTAATACCAGTGGCTAATTATAATTTCTGAGGAAATAAAAGCCTTCTGCTCAAAGACAATGCCCAGAGCATGAACACAGTTCTGTATCTGGAAAAGCAAATTTAATGGACAAGGACAGAGGTTGCAATTAAAACAAAAAGAAACAAATTAAACCTTTTATGCTTTGATTTTGTTCAGAGATGCATTTTATAATGTTTTCTAGTGTCCTGCTTTTAGCAATACCCCACCAAACATACAAGGATAATGGTATGGGGTTTCTTTGGGAGTCTTAAAATCACAGCAAAGAGTTTTGTGGTACCTCAGCTCCCCAAGGTCACTTGCACCTCATATTTTTAGTTCATTTTTCTGTAGGTGTGCAAGATCACTCAGGCATTTATTTATTGCTGAGATAGTTGGGCAGACTGTCATGAGCATTGCTGAAAAAATAATTGCTACTTTCTTTTCATTTTTTTAGCCTAACAGCTGATCAGAAGATGTTGCTGATCAGGGGAAAATGAAGCCTGTTTTGCTCCTTCCCTCACCCAGTTATTCATTTTGTTCTTGCAATTTCTTTGGTGTTTTGTTGTTTACAAAGATTGTGTTCCATCATGACCCTTTTCAGAAAGCCGCCCTACTTCACTCTTACATAAAATTGTTAAACTCTGTAATATAAAATGTGTCAGCACTGATAACTGAAATCCTATCAAAAAACCCAAAACTCGCCAACCTCTTGTTGGTTAGTCTATCATAATAAAATAGGAGTATATTTGTGAGAAGCAGAAATGTAATTTCCTAAGTGAATGAAACGCAGTTCTTCAGTGAAATATTCCTGAGCCGTGACTTGCTGCGTGCGCAAGTAACACAGCTTTTGTGGTGGCTTACTTGTTTGTAAGGTAAAACCAGGTACATGCGAGTTAGATGTTTCTTTTTCTCCCTCCAAGGACTATTCCTCGTATCCCAGCTTCCCTCAGAGCCAGTACTCTCAGTATTACAGCTCGTCCTACAGCTCCCCGTACGTGTCTGCCAACAGCATCAGCCCCTCGGCCATCCCCACCTCCACCTACTCCCTGCAGGAGTCTTCCCACAACATCAGCAGCCAGAGCACAGAATCACTCTCTGGTAGGTGCCTCTCTCGTGCTGCCAGCCTCAGCCATGTGGAGACATGAATGCTGTCATCTTGTTGTTGGAGTTTTTTAAAATACCTATTTACAGCTCAGGTGTTCTAGCACTGAACGGTTCTTACACAGGGGCTTGGGAGGAGATGGGAATGTCCAAGCTCTCTAAAACCATCCTGTGTTGTTTTTGTGAGTATATGAGGTTTGATCTTCTCTAAGGTAGTATGGGAAGATAAGACAATGACAATGACAATGACAATGACAATGACAATGACAATGACAATGACAATGACAATGACATACCAACCCCAGAGCAGTACCGAGGGCTGGCATGGGTACCAATGAATTCAAAACAAACAGCCATGCTCTGAAAAATTCTCAGTTTCCTCAGTGTCTGAGGACTTTTTAGCCCATATCTTTGTCAAGGATTATATTCACCTCTCTCAACAACATGTAATATTGTGCATTCATAAGCAACATCAAGAGAAAGTCTCTCTTTAAAAAATCTACACAAACTGTGTGTCTGATATGAAAGTTTGAGATGAATTCCACACCAAAAAAAAGCTTCAAAATTTGTGTCCTCTCTTTGAATGCCTAATTTTTAAAGTTTTAAAGCTTAAGTAGTTTATGGAATTACTGGTGGATTATGATCCCCCAGTGTCCTGTTCAAGAGCAATCTTTAGATATCACTTCCCTGGTAGTTTTCATTGGCGTGCAATAACATTTATATAAAACACCACACAATTTGTGGATGATCACAGTACACACCCACTGAAGGTCTGCTGACTTAAAAAACAAATCTGAACATCTGTGGTTGCTTTAAAAGAAAAATAAACTAGTATTGTTATTTAAAAAGAAGTGATCACAGACTGCTCTAAAAGCAGTTGGAGGATTTTCCGTTCCTTAGATCTTATCTCAGCCTTTTTGAGAAAGGATAATTTCTAAAAGGCTTCCTAGGCACAATCCCAGCTTCTCTGAAGAAGAGTATGGTTATTCTAGGAAGTTGCAGAGGCCACAACTTAGCAAGGTGTAAAGAAAAATATGTTTGGAAAGGATTTGTAATGTAAGGTGAGTGAAACCAAGACAGATCTTTGAAACTCAAGCCAATCAAAACAGATCCTTTATACATGGGAAGTTTGCTTTTAACTGTGTCTTCTCAGTTATTTCTAAAATACTATTCTCTGAGAAATGGGGTAAGGCTTAACAGGTTAGTTTGTATTTTTAAATAAAAGTTGATGTTGAAAGTATCTTTTCAATCATTTGCATTCATTAAATTAAAAAAAACAAAACCAAAAAGATTTGAAAAAAAAGTTCAGAAGTGTAATTTGTCTTGGATTCCGTTTCTATTTGCTTTCTAATTTCTATCTTTTAAAAGAATGGGGGCAAGTAAAATTCCAAAAGTCTTTTCTTTCCAGTGAAAATTTTGATAAGATTTTTTGAAGTGACGTGTCCTTTTTAAAATGTTTTATATATATGGTTTTGGTGATTCTTGAAATTGTTTTAACAAATCTTAGGAATTAAAACTTATTTCTCTTACACTTTTAGCTGTTGGTGTGAAAAGAGTAAGATTTTCTCATGGTGTTTTCACAGTGTTTGTGTTACTTTTCCATAAAAGGTTTTGTGCTCACAATGCAGAATTTAGGTTTACAGTGGAATTTCTTTCTCCTAATAGGGGAATATTCAACAACACCAGCAAAAGATGTAGAGACAGACAGACATCACAGAGGGTCAGATGGCAAGGTACGAGCCCGGTCAAAAAGAAGCAACGATCCTTCCCCTACTGCTGACAGTGAGATTGAGGTAATAACTTTAATTTATATTCCTTTGGTACATCCAGCAAAGATGAACAATTGCCTCTGTTAGCAAATCCAAGAGACAGAACAAAATTAGTAATACAACTGGAACCTGCAGGCACGAGTAGTCAAAACAATTTCTCAATTTCTGTGTTATCAACATCTGAAACTATTCTTCATATGTACCCTTTTTTTTTTTTCCTTTGGGCTTTTTGTAAGTCTGATGTTTTGTTCCCCTGACTTGATAGGCAGCAGGGGATTTCTGTGGTTGTTAGGAGAGCAGGCTCTTGGGATGGCAGTTCCAAAATTCCTGATGTTTCATTTTGCCTGCTTTCACAAAACATCCAGTCAGTGCTCCAAATGGCTTGAGATCTTAAAAATCTCTGGTCCAACAGGACATATTTCCTGACTGAACCTGTTCTTGCAGTTGCTTAATATGTAACTATATTTCTTTTTTCCACCCCATCTGTCATCACAGCGTGTGTTTGTATGGGATTTGGATGAGACGATAATTATTTTTCACTCCTTACTCACGGGAACCTTTGCATCCAGATATGGGAAGGTAAAATTTAATTTTTTTAGCATTACTGCTTGTCCAGCCAAATTGCGTCGGGAACTGTGGGGGCAGCTAATGAGCCAGCTTCTCAAACAGATGCTGCCTGTTTTATTCAGACATATTTGTATAAACGTGTCCTGTGCTATTTCCTCCGAACATGTGAAAATTTAATTTACCTCCCTTTCATGTTGCAAGTATCCTCTTGTTTTTCCAAACTTGTGTTGTTCAGCTGCCACTTGCTGGGATGTTCTTCCAGTGTCTGTCATCTGCAAGAGAAGGCATCCAGCAGCCGGACTCCATTAACTCCAGCCTGAATAAGCTAACACTTCTTTTGTTACACCAGTGTTTTCTTAAAAATCTCAGACAATTTTCTAAGAGAGATTTTGTGTTCCTCTGTCTGGGTTGCCATGAAGAACTGGCTGTGCTTCCCACAATGCTGCCGAAGCTCACATTTCTAAGGGGGCTTCAGAAATACACTTAGCTGACCATACTTGAGATGCTCTCTTTGAAATACAGGCAATTCCATTTTTTTAGATAACTGTGGCTGGGCAGCCTGAACTTGGCTGCTAAGGAGAAAACACTGGCTTTCAGATTTAGTACCATGTGCTTCAGTTTCTTCCTAAGGCAGCTTTTTGTGATAAAACACCTAAGTCACTTTGAGTTACAGAATGTCAAACACTTTTAAATGGGTAGGAAAAAAGACAATATCATTACCTAATTAAAGGTGGATGACATAGTTGGCAGCTGTTTCCACACATGGCTTTGAGCACTCAGCTTCATCAGGAGACTGGAAAATAACCCAGCTTCTCTCCAGAAAGCAGAAATATGATTTGACATCATTTCATGGCTTTACCAGCTGTACTTTTTTATGATGGCTATAACAAGCTGAATGTGTAATTAGTAAGATAGATTTATTGTTCACTGTTAGATGTGCACAGTTGTAAAGGATATAAAATGGTGTTTGTGGTGTGGAAGTCTACTGCAGCACTTGGAATGCTGCTAACACTTCTAGCAGCACCCTCTGAAAACCAAGCACGTGTTTCCAAGCAGGGATTTACCCAGACCCATGTTGTACAAGGTAATTGAAGTGGTGACTTTTCCCAGAGAACATAATGAACGAGGTGTGCATGTGTAAGCTCAGACCTACTGCCTACAAACACCAGAAAGAATTAGGCAGGATCAGGAAGCAAACTCAGGGTGTGCAGATCTGCTCTGTGGTCGAGCTCAGCCTTGGGTAGGGGCTGCTGAATTCATGTGGAGAAATGCCTTAATGGGCTGACTTTGTGCTAGCACAGAACCTCTGAAGCAGATGCCTTCACCTGCTGCCTCCTGCACACATTTAGAGGGTGCAGAGTTGGAATCTGCTGTATGGGGGCTTCTGTGGGCTGTTTCCTTTATCCTAATTTGGAGAATGAAATGAACAGGAATATTTTTTTGGAAGAATCAATCACCTTTTCTATTGAGTTACGCTGGGTTCCTTGAGAAACTTCTCTAGAAGGACTTTCTTCTTTGCAGTTCTTCATTTCTTTCATCAGTATTAAATTCCTCAGGACTCTCCTGTAAGGGAAATGGTTTATAATACTTATAAAAGTATTATAGGCTGGTGGCTTGATCCAAAGACAACCAGAGGCTTTGGTGGGCTTTGGAGCAGAACTTAAACCAAGAGGGAAATACAGTACACTCAGACAGATTGTCCTGGGAACTGTTAAATAGTAGCACAATTCAAAACTATCAAGTACAAGTGAAGCAGCCAGAGGTTAATAGGTTCAGAATCTCTTACTTCAGTAGTGTAGGAAGCGTTAATCTCCAAGTAAATTAAGTATCAAAACCAAAATTCTCCATAAAAGAATTCACATGCCTGTAATTAGACATGCATATGCTTATAATTAAATCTCACCCATGGAGCTCTTGGTTCACTATTTCTTCCTCCACAAAAGGTGTGAGTTTATGTGATCCTGACCATCCCCTGGCCAACATTTATCTGCCAGTATCATCCTGTCTGTAGCACTAGTGGAGCTGCAGGTGCTCAAAGAATTAGTCTTTAAAGTTGCTCAAGCTGAAGAATAACACTTCTTTCTGGGGTGATTTTTCTTGAAAGATGGGAGGAGGAACACCAACCACAGCTTTAGAGATTTGGGTCTAAATTCCTGTGTTCTTTTGCTACTTAATCACAAATTGATTGTGTGTGTTGCCCCGTCATTGGTGATGGCAGCAACAGGCAGCTGTCCAAAAAATTAGAAAAAAAGAGGACAAATAACTCACAAAAGGTCATGTTAGTAATGGTTAATGCTTCAATGCTTATTTTCTGACCTGACTTCATATGAAAATTCTTTTTGTTTTCTCTGTGGCTCTTAACATACCTATGGCCTCCTCAGGGCATTGAGAGTTACTCTCAGATGTTTAGAAAACACTTTGCCCACGGCACCAATAGCAGTTAAACCCCAAAATTTACTAAAAGTTGAAGCATGAACGAATAGCCCAGCCTAGGCTGCTCCTTTTTTGTCCTATTTTCCTAAACCCTTAGCTGGTATTCCATGGATTGCAGAGTCATCAGAAATTTGGTCTTAATTTCTGTGCCATAGGGTGACAAGAAAAGGCAACTCCCCAGAAGTTCCAGAGGCAGGTAACCCTGGGTATTATGTTCAGGAGGATTTGTAAAACCTGTTCTGCAGGTTTCTGATCACTGTATGGGTGCAGAATATTTACCATGTGCCTAGAGACCTCAGCAGATGTAGACCCTTGTGGCTTTTGTGGTGTCCATGGAGCCTTTTTCATCCCTTAGGTGTGTGTGATGGAGCTCCTGCTCCACAGGGAGATGGCTGCAGGCTTGGCCATGTCAGCAAAGATTTGTCCCCCAGATCACTGACTGAACACAGTGGGGGAAAATGGCTCAAAATCCAAACCAGTGCTGCTGGGCTTTCACAGGAGTTGGGTAAAAGTCAAGGGACTTGTTTGACACAGCAAGCTGAGCACAGAAAGACTCGTTTGGTGGTAGTAATTCAGAAACAATATGAGGAGATTGCCTGCAGTCCTGTGCCAAAAATAATCATGACTCTATTCCTCTTTCCCCAACTGGGATATTTGCAAGCTTGTTCCATAACCTGTGTTGTCTAAGCCTTAAAATTTCTCAGACTGAAAGAGATGCAGAAATTATTGTTCAAGTATTATACTGTGGTTTCATTCTCATGCTTTTCGAAGGACTGGTATCAAGAAAAAAAGGGAGCAGTGGATGTGTTGTTTTCCCTAATTTGAGGGAGCTCTGTGAAGCCAGTACCTTTTCTTAGTATTTTGTATTGTTCCAAGAATGTGTATTCTTGTTATGCGTTGCATCACTTCTTGGTATTGAAGTGTCCAAATGACTTGTGAGTAAAGTAAAAACTGGAGTTAAAATTCATCTTGATATGCAAGATGCTCCAAAATCCTGGAATCAAATGACAAGGATTTTATTTTAGTCTGGACTTAGAGATTTGAATACATAGGACAGTCTAAATTCTTGAATTGTGTTGGATCTTTATCAGCACTTTGACAGTGCCTGCTGATACCTGGGAGTTCAGATCTATAAAATTCCCTGCAAGAGCCATACAATTTCTGAGATTGTTCAGCATTTGGAACTAGCTCAAGTTAAGAAATTAACATACTGCAAAAATTTGTAAAGCACATTATGTCCCGGTTTAAAATCAGAGTCATGCAAAGGCAGGCTCCGGGTGCTGTTTAACCTCCAGTGGAAGGAGTGTAGCTCCCCTGTGGGACTCAGTGGCCCTGGGAGCTGGGGCTGTGTGGTTGCTTTACATGGAGCAGCCCCTCTGCATTCAGTGAGGGCTTGCAGTGTGCCTCAGAGATGCTTGTTTGAAGCAGAGGCTGGTTTTCTGTGACAGCCACATTTTTTTAATGCTTTTGTGTTTCAGAAGTGGCAGCATGAGGTTTACTCAAGCCATAAGCAGACAGGTGTGGGTGAGACAGGAAAAGCCCTCAGCTTTCCAGCCTATGCAAACATGGGCTTGGCCTCTCTGATGAGAGACTTGCAGACACCCAGGAGAGGATCCACCAATCATAGCAGGACCTTTTGGAGAGAGTAGCAGAAGTTTCTGCTTGGCCCAGTTGAGGACAGGACATAAATATGATTTTCTAGCACTGGAACAAATGTTACAGCTGCTGTATGCTGGCTGTGAACTGGACTGTCTTGTTCTCACCAGAAGTGATGTTGTGGATCTAAGAAACCTTATTCCTCAAAAGTTGCACTGGCTGTTACATGTTCTTATGAGAAGTTTTCCATTGAATGAATTATAATTTCCAATTTAAAAAAAAAAAAAAGTCATTGAAAAGTTCCTCCTTGGCTCTACTCGAGATCCTTGTAAAACCCTAGGTTTGATTTTTTAATTTCTTTTTTTTCCCCTTCCCTGGTTTCACTGAATGCTTCAAGTAGCTTTTGCTTTTCCCTGCTTTGTTCTCTCACAGGACCCTAAAGCCAGGACCTGATTGAAACACCATGGGGATTTAATCAAATCTGCTGGTGATTCATGCTCCTAATGGCCAAGTCTGTCCTTTACTACTTTACAAACTGAGAAGGAATAAAACCCCATTTTATTGCTGGGCTGTTAAAAACTATTTGTAGAAGTCGCTAAGGTTCAAATCAAAAGCGGCCTCCCTGGAGAACTATTAGTTAATTCTGAGTGCCAGGGCATCGCTTTTTTCCCTCTTCTCTCGCTTGAGATGTGGCCTTATATCACGACTGCTGTTCAAACATCTGAGAGTTTTCCATTCCTTTGACAAACATGAGCCAAAGTGCTTAAGGACATCTGTTTATTTTATTTCTTTAATGAGAAAACCTTCCAATTTCTTACTGGCTCAGCTGTGTTTATTTACATTTTGTTAGTCATATGTGTGGGGCACCTTGGGACGTTAAAAACCTGCAGAGGCCTATGCTGAGGGCTGCTAGCAGGCATCCTGGTCAGAAAGGCAGAATAAGCCCTTCCTAAGGAAAACACAGCCCTTGGAACTCCATAAAATAGATTTTCAAAACAAATACAGCCTAATTCACTCAGTAGATCATGGATTAAGTCAAGATGAATACAATTTGGAAAGGATTTTCTGAGGAAGTTGGAGATTTTTTTACCCACTGGAGGCTAAACCTTGTGTTTAATGCCTTTTTAAGTTAAATTAAAGAAGCATTCAATCACTGCAGGTAATAAAGAAGTCTGTTACTTTAGACATGCTGCTATATCAATTATTTAGCTCATTATTGGAGAGAAGGGAGTAAATAATTCCAGCCATTTGATTATTTCAAATGTGTATTTCGGGAGCAGACATCTGTGTTTATCATCTGGGTGAGAAGCAGCAGCAGGAGCAGCAAAACCAGATCCCAGCAGGTTGGAGGTGGGCACAGAGATGCTCTGAGCTCCTGTGGATGTAACCTCTTGTCCTGGAGCTTAGGGGAGCAGGAGAGGTTCTGAGCAAACTGCACACGTGGCATTTGGGACGATTAAAGGATTATTTTTGACATAAAATAAATATCAGAAACAATGCTGGGTTATTAAACAAGCTCGAGGAAAGGGAACCTGCTTTCCAGTATGGTTGAATTGGGACTGAAGTTTTAAGGGGAAAAGTTTGGAAAACCAAGGGGACATGACTTTTTTTAGGAAGCTGCATGTGCAAAATACGTTATTGTGCTGAGGATTACACTCCATGATGTGTTTCCACCAAGCTTTCCAGAAGTTTTGTGTTTTTCACAGGGCTATCAAGGGCTTTCATATAGAAGTACAGTGACTTTCCTGTGTTGAGGGAAAGGAAATGAAGATTAATTTGGTTTAAATTCCACTCCCTTTTCTGAAATGCATGCCACGTACAGTAAAAAAAAAATTACTTGTAGGTTTTTGGTCATGAACCTTTTGTGTTGCTAAATAAAAATAATTCCCATTTATCCTCAAGCATCAAGGCCCAGCTTTTAACCTGTATTTAAGTACAGTATTCCCACAGAACTGGAACCCACTTCAGGCTTGATGAGTTCAGACCCTGGATAAATGAGTGTGGTCCTTGCTGCCTGTCCCTAAGCATAGCTCCTTTGCAGAGGGAGGAGAGCCTTTTCACCCTCTGTGTGACCCTAAATGTGAGGATTCAGTGACCTGTGTGCCCACTTGGTTATTGGAACAATTTCCAGCCATATGTGAAGAGACATGACAGTAAAAGGAGTTGTTCAGTAAACAGAACATTTAGAAGTGCCCCTTAAATCACAGGAAGGGTGAATATGAAAAGGTGTCTGAAGAAAGGGATTCAGTTCTATTTGCTCTGTATTTGCTCTCCATCATGGACTTCCCACAAAGTCACACTGTGCTGTCTTATGACACTAATCATTTAAATTCAGTAAATTGTCTAATAAACCTGGATGAAACAGTGTTTTCATAAACAATGTCTTTATTTTGGTGGGAAAAAAATTTGGACCCTGAAAAACTGTGAGGTTCCATTTGAAAAGGGTTAGTCCTTTTCAAAAAAGCCTGAAGTGTAGTCCCTTAAGTAAATCACTGCTGAAAATGGCTTTTGGGTCCTCAGCTACTTTCATTACTTTAAACAACTTTTCTCACAAATACTCACTCTCACTGGGAAAGCTCTGAGAGGCTCAGTGTGCTGTAGCCTGTGTTATTAAAGAGATAAAATTGCAAGCTAAGCTACTTAGGTGTAGCTAGTAAAAGAGTGAAATGTGTTTTTTTCCTGAAAAAGACATGAATTTACTTGAACTAGAACTCATGCACATGGTTAATTTCCCATTATTCTGGGAAAGTCTTGTTCATGTCTCAAATTTTGACCGAGGTATAAAATGTTACAACGAAAGGATGATTATTCTCACAGACTTTTTTTTTTGTTCAAACATGTGGCCCTGGTATTTGTATCTTTGAATTTTTTTGATTTTTTTTTTTTTTTTAATGCTACAACCAAGCTGGTCCATTTTCCAGGCGTTTCCAAGTAATTAAACCCAATTAAAACTATTAAATTCTTTCTTTGGGTGACAACTTTGTTATTAACAGATAACCACAAGGAGGAGATTTAACTTGGAAGGCCCTTGATTGTATACTAATCCGTCTCTCACCTCTGGCTGACACCTGTGGCAGATAAACCCTATAGAATAGGAGTCTGATGAATACTCTTAATTAATACTTTCTTCCTTGTAGAAAAGTAATTATTTGCTCAGGGCATAAATAGGTATTTGGCAGGGATTTAAAAGGACTGATTAGTTTTAAATACTAGGGCTTTATTTTGGTGGGGTTTTTAAGGGAGGTGATGGTGTCTGAATCCAAGATCCACGCTCAGAACGACTTTGTCCTGACAGTTCGAATGTCGAGTTAATTGTCACGTTGCTGAGGAGAAGCAGAGTCAGACAACAAGCAGATTTGTTATCTGTCTCAGAGGAGCCAGCTTTGCCCCTTTGCTAATGGCCTGCAAGTCTGAACAGGGCAAGGCAGAGGCTTGGAGAGGGCTTTGGATCCAGGATTGGAGTGACTTGCACTTGAGAGATTGCCAGAGATAAGTCTGCTTCCCTCTTCCTTTCAGGATGACAGTGTGCAGGAAGGGAGAGCTGGCTGTGGACTTGCAGCTTGGATTAGTTGCAGGTGTTAACAAATACATGTCTTTTTAGTGCATATTCTTAGGGCAAGCAGAAGCAGTGTATGAAAAATCAATGTCCGTGTTCCAGGAGATCTGGGGGAAGGTGGTTTTAATGCAGAGCCCTTTGGGAAGGTGCTGGTGGTGCAGTTTGAGTGTGGCTCAATGCCCAAGGGCTGCTGTGGAGGCAGAGCCAGCCCCTCTGGCAGTGAGGGCTTCTGTGCAGGTCACCTCCTGGAGAGGCTCCGGGGCCAACACAGCGCACATTGCAACATCCTGGCAGCAATTAAAGCTAATTTGGCTCTGCACATTCTGCATTCCCTTTGCTCTGCTAAAATACAGAGTAGTGGGAGTTTCATGTGGTGTGAGCAGATCTACCTTCCCACTGCTGTCATAGGGAAATATTGGCTTGCTCACCCTCAGTTTTCATAGAAATTGTCTTCAAGACAAACTGAAGGCTGTTCAACAAGCTTTTAGCAATCTTCTGTCATATTATTACTTGAAACGAAGGTTAAAAATGAAAACTGAAATAGAAATTAACTTTAAGCAAGGTGTTAATAGCTCAGAGGACATAACACAATTTGTCATTTTTGAAACACAATTCACTTCAAATGTAGAGAACTAGTTCAAGGGTTAGAAACAATGCCAAACTAAGAGCAACACAGGCAACCAATGTGTGAGCTTGTGCCACTGGGATATAAAAAAAAAATGCTCTCCTTGCTAAATGGGTGCTTTTGTCTTCCTTTACAACATGTTCCACAGGCTGCTGTCGCTGCCCATGTTTTCCTCGAGTAGGAATATGTGCTGAACAGGCAGCACAAGTTCCCCAGAGCAAGTGGATGTGGAGCTGGGGGCTGGCAGTGCCTCGCTTAGAGTGGAAATTACCTCACTCACAAGGTGTGGCCATTGCCAGCAGTGGGCAGTAGCCCGTCAGAAACAGCAGGGACATGTCCAAGGGTACTCTTTAGAGAAAACATTTCTGATCAAAATGTTCAGAAAGGACTTGCTCTTTGTATGTTTTGATCACTTGTTTATGAAGCAGCAGTGGGGAGTGGGAGAGTAGGAGAGAACTCTTAGTTCTCTCTCCTAAGGAGAAATG